>NC_028351.1:30082992-30112384 GCF_000741045.1 Vigna radiata var. radiata | reverse complement strand
TTTCTGAAGTCATTTTTTTGACTTCCCCCCGAACGGCTTGAGGCAGGAGTCATTTTTCTGACTTCCTACATTGAGCGGGGATTTCTGAAGTCATTTTTCTGACTTCTCCCCGAACGGCTTAAGGCAGGAGTCATTTTTCTGACTCCCCCCGAGCGGTAGGTAGCCTGTAAAAGTTGTACAACAAATAACAAAATATGGCACAAACGTCTTATTTTATTCACTCTTGTAAATGGGGATTACAATGTTTACTTAGCTGAAATAAAATTTTAAGTTAGTGGCGTTCGAAGTGTTCGGTAAAAGTTTCCCATCCAAATGTTCCACTCGATATGCGCCACTGTTCAAGCTTTCCTCTATTCTGAACGACCCTTCCCAGTTTGCTGCCAATTTCCAATGAGTTGCCTCTTTCTAGGTTTCCGCTGTTTTGCGCTGGACCAAGTCCCCTTCAACAAGTTGTCTAGGTCGAATCTTAGTGTTATATCTTTGGGCTACCAACCTTTTCTGGGCTTCAGCTCGTACGGCCACCACATCTCTCCTTTACTGCAACACATCTAAATTATTCCTTAGCTGCTCCTCGTTCAAAATCAAATCAGACAACTGCCTCCACACACTCGGTTCTCCCACCTCCACAGGTAACATTGCATCAGTCCCGTAGGTCAAATTAAAAGGTGATTCCCCTGTTGCGCCGTGCGGAGCACAACGATAACCCCAAAGAACCTATTGGAGCTCATCCACCCATGCTCCCTTTGCTTCTCCCAATCACTTCTTCAACTCTTGAACAATGATTTTATTCATTGCTTCAGCCTGACCGTTCGTCTGCGGATGATCCACCGAACTCATAATAGGCGTAATTCCCAGATTCTTGTAAAAAGTAACGAGCTTTTTATCAAAAACTGTCGGCCATTATCGGTAAAAATTATCATAGGCAAACCGAACCTGCAGATTAACTTCCAGACAAACTTTTGAACTTGTGTAGTAGAGATTTTAGCCAGCGGTTCAGCCTCCACCCACTTGGTAAAATAATCTACTACAACCAATAGAAACTTCATATATGCTCTACCGATCGAGAATGATCCCACGATGTCCATACCCCACTGGGCAAATGGCCAAGGAGACACGATGTTGTGCAATTCGGCTGCCGAAGCATGAAAAACATTTCTGTATTTTTGACAAGCTAAACATTTTTGCATGAAGGCTATACAATCTTTTTCTAGTGTCGGCCAGAAGAATCCTGGTCTTAGAACTCGTGCTTTGAGCGCCCGACCTCCTATATGTCTACCACAAATTCCTGTATGCAACTCCCTAATAACATACTTCGCATCGTCTTTCGACAGGCACTTCATCATAGGCGTGGTATACCCTCTTCGCTATAAGTCTTCTCCCACCATGCAGTACCTAGCAATCTTCTTAGCGCTTTCAATGCGAAGATTCTTCCCCTCCTCCTGTTCCTTGATCAACTGCACAATTTCCTCTTTCCAGCCTCTTTGAGTCGTGGTGTTGCCCACATTAGAGCATTCAATTGTAGGCCTCAATAGCACTTGCCTAATTACAGAAGACAGGCCTTATGGAAATATTGCAATAGCTGATCATCCTTGACTTGAAATGTGTCGCGCATATGCCCCTCAACCAGTTGAGAATTGGTTCTGCACTCTAAAAATTATGCCCCTAAATCCCGCGCCAACTCCATATCGGCTGATGAATCAATATTTTATACCATTAACTTAATTTTTCGCGCTGAATCATACTGATGATTTGCGCTTAATTCTTAGTTATTGTGTCATTTTCACTATTTGGGTTTAATTAGACCAATAATTCGTATTTTAATTAATTTGAATTATTTGAGCTTAATTATTCTTATTTTCATTGTCAGGGAAATTTTGGAAGTACACTGGGAGACTTTTGGAAGGTGATAACTCTCAATTTTTTCCCTCTTTTGTTGTGTTTAGAAGTTAATTTTAGTTTGTTTTTGTTTCTAATTTTCTAGAATTAGGTTAGTTTAGCATTTTTTAGGATTAAAATAGGTTTTTATAAAAATAGTGTTAATTTTGTCTTTTTAGTTAAATANAATAGATTTTTAAATAAATAGGTTATTTTACTTTTTAGAAAAAATAAAAATAAAAATAAAATAAAATAAAATAAAAATAAAAATAAAAATAAAAATTTCTTTTGTTGTTATAGAATTTTATTCTTTCTTTTTTTTGCTGTATAATTCTTCATTTTCATTCTTTTTACAGGATTAGCTCTTGGAAAAATGGGCCAAGCAATCTGGGTCGGCAATGATTGGAAGAGTTGGGCTCGGTATTGACGTGCTGAAGCTGTGCGTTTTGAAGGAAAATAATTCTGAAGTGTTGATTTGGGCCAACCAAGCTGGGCCAGTGCTGAGGAGAAGAGCATCACTCATTGAGTTGCTTTGGAATTGGGCTGCAACCTTCAGAAGTGGATTAATGAAACGCTGCGTTTCAAGCAGCGAGGTTTTGATTGAGGAAACTGCCTTTGGGGGTAAAGCTCAAGCACTTGGGCAGAGAAATTCGAAGCAATTGGGATTTTTCTCCCAAATCCTCTCAACCCAACAGCTAGGGTTCATGCAAGGAGGAGAACCAGAGCAGAGATGCGAGCTCCACAGTCCAGAGGAAGAAAGCCCAGAAGGTTAATCGGACCAAAGAAAGAGCCCAAGAAGCTAATCGGAAGCGAATCAGAAGAGAAGCAACTGGATCGACGATTGAAGAGCAGAAGTTAGTTGAAGATACTCGAGAAGCTTCCAAAGACCGTTGGTGATTCTTCCCCCTTTTCCCCTTTTCTTTTTCTTTTCTGTTTTGGATTTTTCCCTATAAAAAAGGGAGTTTTGTAATGAGAATAGTACGTGCACTGGGTGACAGACTGTGTACTTAGCTTAGGTTTTCGCTTTCTCATGCTCTAGTTTAGATTTCAAAGCTTTCGTAGAATAGATACACCGTTCTTCGTTACTGGATTTTGTGGAGGNTTCTCGCNTGGGTGACAGGCCGTGAGGTTCCCTTTGTGATTTTCGGTACAATTTTTGTATTCCAATTCTCCAATTTTCAAATACAATTCAGTTCTTTTATCTTCTTTGCACAATTTTATGATTCATGTTCTTTCAATTTTGATTCTTGCACATGATTTTAGTTTCTCTGTTTTAACCTTGATTGACTTTTCATTTTAGTATTAGACTTTGAGTTGCTTTAGATTCGTGTACTGTTCCTTTATGATTTCAGCATTTGATTTCGGTATTGCATGATTAGGAATTGTATTTTAGGAAGTATGTTCCATTGTTGTTTGATTAGTTTGATTTGGGCATTTCAATTCTGATTTTGGATGTTATTAGATTTTCAAATTTTCTTTCATAGTTACTGTTATAATTTCTTTGTTAGCATTCATTCCCATGATAGTCCTTATTGTTCATTCACTTAGTTAATTACCAAATTAGGATTTCCTTCATATTACTTGAATTTTAGATTGTGAATTCTGTTTTAGTTTCTTTTTAGTTTTTAAGATTTTTTAATTGCATTAGCTTAGTCTTGTTAATCCAGATTGCATCAGTTACCGTAATATAGGATAGATATCATGCATTATTTTCTTTCTACTTTTCCATTAGTTTTACTTAGATTTTAATTCTTTTAATTTCTCTTTTTAGATTTTAGTTTCATATTTTCTTTCCCCACCTAGTCTTAGTAAATACATAATTAGGTATAATTCTACATTTCTAAAACTTAACAAGAACCAAGTCCACGGATTGATCCTTGGTTGACCCCTATATTGCATTAGTGGGGAAATTTAAGGTTTGTTGACTTTTGTGCGACCAAAAGCCTTTCAACAGAAGGGCACAAGCAATTGAAGAATTTCTACAATTTCTTTTTAGAATTAATTAAACTTTAATCTAGTGTTTTAGAATTTGTAGACAAATGTTTTGTAATTTTGGGCCAATTTTTGGTAGTGTAGACAAAGCCCAATTGTAAAGACACATGAGATGGCACCTTAGGGTTTTTTGGGGTGGACCCCACCCTCTTTAGAATAGGATTCTTGGCCTAGGGGACAGCTCCCAGCCGACACTTCATTTTTTTGGGGCTGTTACACGTTCTTGTGCGGGAGGGCAATGGGTGTTTTCGGTTCTTTTCTCTAGAATTCAATAAAAAGCAACATTTTATTCCTTTTCATTTAATGCATGTGCAACGTTTTGTTCTATTGAGATTTCTCCATTGAATGAAAAGGGTTTATTTTATATTAAGCATTTGGAATGAAGAGGGAGGTATGGTGGTGATTCACGGTTGTTGGAAGAGGTGTGCTAGCATTGCTTTCTTCATTAGCTTTTACTTTGATTGATGAGAAGCAATCACTCATGAAGTGACATTTTGTTTTAATGGTACTGCACGGTGATGTAGAGTGAAGGGAGAGCACACCTTTTATTCTATTTCATTTTATAACAACCACGGTTTTTGAGGAACCAAAACTAGGTGATGCCAATTTGCTTTTGGAGGCACCAAGCGTTGATTCACAAACTGGAAGAAGTGGCCACGTTGTCAATCTTCTTTCCCATTAAAATGTGATGCTTTGACTTAAATTGAAAAGAATGCAGCTGCTACTTTATCATGGTACTCATTTGCTTTTGGAGTTTTCATTTCACTTTGAAGAATGAAAAGGTGATTGGATAGGAGTAGGTGAGCTTGTACCGTGGATGATTTTGAGTGAAGTAGTTTGCATTGTTTCATCTTTGTTGAGTTTTATTAGCCTTGGGAGAAGAGATGGAAAGAAGATAGCCTTACCTTGGGAAGCTACGGACGTCCAACTTGGCATCTTCAAGGAAGTTTTTCTTTTGTTGTTTTATATTACATTGCAAAGTTGACCAAGAATGGGAGAAGGATGTCACGGCTGCAAGGAGGACCATTCAAATTGGTGAGCTACGTCCTTGGTTTCTTGAGAAGTAAGAATTGGAAATTCCTTTTGGCAAAGGGGCCCACGGTGATGGATTGAAGAAATGGCATTCAATGCAAGGTAGAAGAGGTGGAAGTCAAACGTTCTTGGGATTTGCTTCACCATTTAGTGATTTAATCAAGTTGCTTTCTTGGAGAATGGAATAAAGCTCATGGTCATTGCCTTTGATGAGAGAGAATGAAATGGAATTTGGTAAAAGGGTATCTCAGCAAAGTGATTTTGTAGAAGAAGAAAAGTATTTCTTTTTACTCTTTGGTAGCAAAGCAAGTTAAGTCAACCCTTTGGAGGAGAGAGGAATTAATTTTCTTCACCTTAAAGCTTGGGAAGTCACGTGAATTGGTGGAGGCAAACTATATTCACTCATTTCTTTGCTTTAAAATATTTGGCATAGTATATTGAGTTGTGTTTCATTTTTTTCTTTGTTGAGTGTTGCATTTAATTTAATTTAACTTTGTTAGATAGTTGTGTGTAATGGTGTTGGTGTCTAGTATTTTATTTTATTTTGTTTGAATGTTGTCTAAGGTTTTTTTTATAGTGTTAGTTTTATTACCATGCTAGCTTAAATTAGTTTGTTTGCATCATCTGTGTCTTTATCGACTTCTTTAATTTTTGCAAAACCCTTTTCACAACCCCCCCCCCCTTTCGTGTTAAAGTCGATTCTTGAACCGCAGAATTGGTCTTTGGGAGACGACTTAGGGGTCATTCCCTAGCTATACTGCATTTATTTGCACATCAAATTTGTGTGGGTTGCGACAGCCCATCAAATGGCGTCGTTGCCGAGGACCAACGGTTCAATATTGAGTCTTTTGTCTGTGTTTGTGTGTCTTGATTTCTGTGTTTTGAATTTTTGTGCTATTGTTTCATGATTATAGGGTGTTGTGATTTAGTGCATGACTAGAGGAAATCCTGGATTCATACCACCTTTTGATCCTGAAATTGATAGGACGTTTCATAGGTTAGTTAGGCATTCTAGAAATTTGTCTTTAGAGTCTGTTTTTGAGTCTGTTCCATTAGATATTGTGCATCCTACTGTTGAATCTGAATCCACTGTTGAATACTTTGTGCATACTGCATCTACTGCATTTGTTGCATCTACACCTGATTGTGATTCTGATTCTGTTGTTTTTCGCGCTGAGAACAATATGGCACAACCTCCACCTCGCGAGAGGACTTTTTGGGAGATGGCTGCACCTGATTTCAGTTGTGAAAGCTTGTGTATCCAATATCCTGACGAGGACGTACCATTTGTTCTCAAGACTGGACTGATCCATTTGTTGCCCAAGTTTCATGGCCTTGCAGGTGAGTGTCCGCATAAGCATCTGAAAGATTTCCACTATGTGTGTTCATCCATGAGGCCTCAAGATGTTCCTGAGGATCAAGTCTTCTTAAGGACATTTGCTTATTCATTAGAGGATGCAGCAAGGGAGTGGATGTACTGCTTAGCGCCTAAAGCCATCACCAGTTGGGATGATATGAAGAGGTTGTTCTTAGCAAAGTTTTTCCCAGCATCCCAAACCACAGTTATCAGAAAAGACATCACTGGGATTAGGCAGCTTGGTGGAGAGAGCTTATATGAGTATTGGGAGAGATTCAAGAGGCTTTGTGACAGCTGTCCTCACCATCAGATACCAGAGCAACTCCTTCTTCAATATTTCTATGAAGGTCTCAATAGCTTGGATAGGAGTATGATTGATGCTGCCAGCGGTGGAGCACTTGGAGCTACGACTCCTACTGAAGCCAGGCAATTGATTGAGAAGTATTGGCCATCTGCAACACCATATGAAGTATTGGCCATCTACTATCACGGTCGTCCAAGCAAGACATCATATGAAGTATTGGCCTCCACTAATAAGAATATCACTTCAATCTCCCTAGCATTTTTCTCCGTCCCCAAACTCATCTTAGCCCCTAGTATCCACCTGTTCCGCCACAAACCCCAAAATTTTTTCATGGAAAGGCATGATCATGTCATCCGATATGTCCATTTGTTGAAACGTCTTCTAATACAAGATGTTAGTTGAACTTCCCTGATCCACCAAAACCTTGCTCACGCTGTACCGAGCGATTATAGCTATTATAACCATGGGGTCATCCTGGTTGGGATCGAGAGCATGAAAATCTTCATCTGAAAAGGTAATTGGAGGCACGGATCTACGTATTATCTCTGCCCGATTGATGCTGTGTAGATTTCTCAAGTGACATTGTCGTGCTGCGAAAAAAGGTCCCCCACCAGGGAATCCTCCAGAAATTGTATTAGTAACACCCCGCAGTGGTCTCTCTCTACTTCTACTTCTGCTACGTTGATCGGTCACCGGCGGATTCTCCCCGTTCTGCTGGTTATTTCTTCTAGGTGGACGCCCTCCCCCACTCGAATTGTTTCACCTATGATCTTGCACAAACCTTCGTAAATGTCCAGCCTGCACCAAAATTTCTAACTTATCCTTCAAGGTAATACAATCCTCCGTAGTATGCCCCAAGTTTTGGTGATATCGACAATGTTTTTGCTCCTCAGCCCTTCGGGGCGTCGGTGACTGAGTCACAATCAGTAAGTTAGCTCTTAAAGCTTCCTCCATTACCTTTAATTTGGGGGCGTTCAGGGGCGTGTAATGAACATATTGAGGGGCCCTTGGAAGATGTGTGCTTCTTTGCCTACTTCCCCCCTCTTCTCTTTTAAACGACCCTATCTCTCCCTTCTTCCTCGACTAGGTTTAACTATTGGCACAACCTCCTCTCTCTACCCTCTCTGGAAAGCACGTCATTCTTCCACCGTATAAAACTTGCTACCCTGTTTTGTAGCTCGACCAACGTCTAAGGCTCCTCAGCATAAAGATAATCAACGAACGGCCCTAGTCTCAAAGCAGTCATCATGGTGCTTATTATTAGTATTTTATCCACATTTCTCACCTGGCAAGTAGTCTAATTAAACTAATCCATGAACATCTTGAGAGTCTCCTCTCTCCCCTGCCTCATTCTCACCAAAATCGTATATGTCACACCCTGCGCTATATTGGATGCATACTATTAACTAAACAACTGTCTCAATGTGGCGAACCCATCAACTGTCTTGGGCTGTAACGAATGAAACCAATCCAACGCCTCATCCTTCAACGATAGAGAATTAACTCTTCACCAAACCAGCTCATCAGAAGAGTACACTACCATAGCATCAATAAAACATCGAAGATGTTTTACGAGATCCATTAGACCTCCATATTTTTCCATCATCGGGAGCACTTTATTCTCCGACATGGGAGCTCTCATGACATTCGCAGTGAATGGATGAAGCCCCTCGGCTTGATCGGGGCGCTCAATAAGTACTAGATAGTCCTTCTGATCCCGCTCATTATTTGGGTTACGATTCACATTGTAACCGGCTTGATTCTCGGCATCATGTCCGACTAGATTCTCCCCATTTTCCCTACCTTGCACACTACGCCTTGATGCATGAGTTACCCCCCGCGCTCCGCTTCCATCGGCTGCATGACTACTCTCTCCTACATTCTCCACATCGGCTTCATTATTCACCGACTACGCAGTCTGCCCTCTTAACCCATTACCCCGCTCAACCCTTATAGCTGCCATCTCCGCCCTCATATCCTACATCTGCCTCTGCATCTCTTGTAGCAAATGTAAATGAAGCTCTCCTGCCATTGCGATCGCGCTTAGGTTGCTCACACACTCTCGGGCCCTACGGTGGGGGCCAAAATGTTTCGGTTGTAAGGTTCAAGGTTGTCAACACTCCAATCTCCTTCCCAATCTGCTACCGCTCCGTCTCTTATTAAAAGTATCCTCTATAACACCGAACAGTGGTGACTTGCAAGAAACACTCCGACGCTCAAGTCCAATTTTGTCTCAAGGAGGTCAAAGTGAATATTATCAGAAAAAGGTGTCTTTACCTGGTCACTAACACTGTATTTATAGGCGTCGCTCTCAGTAAACGACCTTAATGGCCTTAATTGCTCATTAATGATGTATATTCTTTTTCCTCTTTTGTGATATTCGCTCATCAAAGCCATTTATTCTGCTTTTGACACCATTAATTACCTTTCAATGCTTCCTTACCAACATCTCGATCATTCAAAGGCTTCTCCGGTTTCCCCGACCGTTCGTCCTCCATCCTCCGCTATTCTAGTGAACCACCCCATCAACCAACCATCTACTACAGTTCAGTTTGATAAAACAAAAAACAATTCAGTTTGTCTGAACTATTTTACAGTTCAGTTCAGTTTAAACAAATTAATTTTTAATTCAGTATATTTTTTAGTAATGCAGTAGAGTTCAGTTCCATTTGTCCATCCTTAATTACTATGACCCATTCTTGTATTAAAGTTGTTTCAGTATTTGGAATATTTCAGCCCAAAAAAAGTGGATAATTATCTATGCTCAAAATCCTTGTCTAATAATTGTTGTAAAAGTCAAATTAAAAGTGTTTAAAGTTATTAGATTTGAAGGTCTCAAGACCGACTCTGATTAGTTTGTATAAATTTTATAATAATGTATTAAGTGAGTTTTTATAGTAAGTGACTAGAGCATAAGCTGAAAGAAAATTTTCAGAATTGAAATTAATATAATCTTAAGGTCATCAATGTCACAAAATGTTGAATTACTTAACAAATTTATCGATTACAATTTTGTAAGAAAATAACCACATGATAGTCTTATTATTAATGTTTTGCATCTCAAAAGTGGAGGAAATAATTTTTTACCATAACATTTTATAGTTTTATTATTAATGTTTTGCATCTCATAAGTGGAAGAAATAATTTTTTACCTTAACTTTTTTGTGTTTTGTTTGTCTGCTATTGCTGTTAGTGAATATTAATAATGAAAGATGACATGGATAGATGAGATTTTTTTTCAAATTGTAATAATGCTTGTTATTTAAAATTAAATTAATTCTACTATTTTTATTATATATATTGTTTTAGGGTGAAAGATCAATGTCAACATTTCAAAGTCAAATAAGTTGTTCAAATATCCAAAAATTGTATTCAACTCCAATTATTACTTATCGGTATTAATAGTGTGACAAATGTAAATCACCTAACAACTTATCTTTTTAGAGTGAATTTTTGATTAATTAATTAATAATAGCCCAATTGTAATAATTACACTTTACTTCTGAATCACCCATTTACCGATCGGTTAAGTTTTCCAACCGTTACAAAGATGAATAATGGTCCTGTCTTTGGCTGACCGATATACATTTATATACTAAATTAAGAAAAACTTATACACATAGCCCTTATAATTTTGTTATGGGCCAACTGCTAATAACTAAAATCTAAAACACCAGTTCTATCAAACAGAGCAAAGAAACAGGTACTAACTATCAAAATGTACCAATTCGCAATCAATAAATCGCTGCGTATAGACACTGAATCAATTATTCACAGAACATGAACTAGCAGAAGTCCTCAAAGTCTTTGGTAGACTCTGTTTCTGAAGAGTTAAGGGCTAGTGCCCACTAGTAACCTCTCCACACACCCCATCATTTGTATTGTGTGAAGTTTTTTCTTTCTCTGAAGACCCCCCACAAGTAGTATTTTTCTTGAAATCCTGTAAAACAAGAAATTCAATAGAATCACTATACAATTTCGTTTTACGAACAATAAATTTGGACTATGCCATTGAAAAGAGTTCTATGAAATATAAATGACTCACTTCGGCATTGGATAGGGAGTAATACGGAAGGAAAAATTAGAAGATCTGCATTTTCAACCACAGCTCTTATGGCGAGGTCACCGGACATCATGTGATCAACCAGCTTGTCATAGGACCTCTCAACACTGTAAAAGCATGACAGATTTAATAGTTAATACTGAATTAAAGAGAGAAGAATGAGATCATGTTAGTTTATCTTTAAAATCACCTATCAGTGTCAGGAAAGAAATAAAGAGCAATGCTATCATCATTTGGACCACAATTCATGAAGGACTTCGGCCACACCGCAGTTCTTGAGAGCAAGTCTGGGCAAAGCACATCGGGGAAAAGTTTTGTCTCCTCCAAAACTTTGGAACATGCTAAAGTGGACATGTGGGCTAAAAGCCTAAGAACAGTATGAATACTAGGGCAGGAGAGGCGCAGACTTCCCCTATTGGCCAGAAATTTAACTTTAGACAACGGTTCATCATAGAAGCTAGAAAAACTATCCGCTTCTAAAAGGGTAAAAAACAAATTTCTTACCTCCAGACTGGTTCTGCAATAGGATGTGGAACAGTCAGAATCATAGACCCCTCAGTATTATTAGCTTCATCTTTTGGAGCTGGTTGACACTCTTTTCCAAACTCTTCCCTTTCAGTGTTGTTACTGCATTGAGACAGCCCATGATGAGACAAGCTATGATTGTCAGATAACAGCGCCATTGTTTTAGCTTCCATATTTTGTTGCCCTTGCTTGTTCTTTACTCTCTCACTGCTATTTTGAGATGAAATATTTGCGGAGTTTAGAGAGACATTTTCTGCAGATGTATCTGCTACCTCGGGCTCACAATCACAAAACCAATTAACATCAGCGGTAAAAATCACAGGCCCATCTAAACAATACCTGAAAAGGGTGTTGAGAAGTATAATGTCAATATATATGCATTTAAGAACGTAAAACTATAACTTCAAGTACATACAAAAAATAAAACCTTCTGGGGCCTGAAAGGAAGTTCATGATATTAATACAATTGTATCATACAATATACCACATGCATTTTGACACAGGTTCAAGATAAAAATACCATACATGTGCATCATTTCAATATTCTATCAACTCAGCACCTAAAATGGGAATACTCCCTCCTTACTATTGACAAAAAAAATTTAAGAATGTCCCTCTGGCACATCAGAAGTCACAACATCTCAGTCAAGCACAACAATAAAGATTGCTAAAAGTACATTTTGACATAAAAGTACCTATGAATGGCATAAACCTGACACTTCTTGCAAAAGACAAGTGTCTCTTGAAAGCCTACATCGCCGCAATTAAGACAAACAGCCAACTGCAACAAAATTTGTACAGAATTTACTTCAATGATGTTTTACAAAAGCAAATGTAAATTTGAAAAGAAATAGTTAGGACATGGAGAGTTTATGAGAGAAGGGCGGGAATTTGAATGTATAAATAGCAAATAAATAGTTGTGTTAGGGATTGTTGATTGATTAGTTGTTTTCTAACAGGAAAGCAGTATTCTTGTGGGGGGAGGTTAAGCTCTCATTTGTTCTTGTACATTGTATTCTTTTACTGTCAATACCAGAAGTCCCATTCTTTTGACTTGGAGTGTGTGTGTGGCGCGTTAGTGACTGTTTGTGGAGGTTTCTTGAGCAAGAAACCTAAAAGAAACACTTTCACCACAAATTACTTCAACAAATGCATGCAAGCAGAAACTAGTTGGTTTTTGTGTTAACAGAAAAGAGTATCTCAAACTGATAATCAGAGTCATAAAACTTGCCACATCTAGTGCATCGATATTCTTCATAAACAACATGATAAAAAGATTTGTAATTTAAGTCATTTTATGAAGATGAGAGTTGAAACCTTATAAGCTCTAATCCTTAAAACCCAACCCAACCATATGGTCTAACATAGGTAAACCATCTAGAGGTTTTGATAACAACAAATATTCTGTGTTATGTACTTTATACTATCTGAACACTTTAATATATATTCTTGTGACAGCTAAAGGTTACACTAGACCTTACAAAATCTTATATACACAGTATAATAGGATCAGTAGAAAGTCTAATGGACCTTGTCTATAGGATTTTATAATTGCTTAATATGTTTCTAACAAAGTTGTAATGATAAAATATTTTCTAGATATAATTAAGTTATGAAGAAGTTTCTGTCAATGGATATAAGATCTATACTTAAATTGTTTTTATGAAACAAAAGTCTAATGAACTGGAAGTAGCCCAAATGTTTAGGGTGAAGATGTATAAATTCTCTATGTTGTTTGATCTGTTTTGGACTTGTGTAGTCTAGTCTTGTGCGAAAAGGGTCTATGACTTAATTAACAACCCCTACCGCCCCGGGCAGATCATTCAACAAGTCTAAATTAATCATAATGGGTAGGTCACGCATAACCATCTTGTTACAGTAATAGTAATGCTCATAATTTAGTTCACTAACACCATGTTTCACAGAGAAAACCTGAGACTGCTGAGTGGTCCCTGATTGATGCATGATAATATCCATCTTTTGTTCATGATTAGAACATCCATCCGCAGAGTGGCTGATAGCTTGATGACATGAAGGAGAATTGAACTCTGCCAGAACTGATGGCACCAGCTGATTGTTTTTCTCATCAACACAATTTCGGCTCTCAGAATTACTTGTGCGTTCTGATAACTGAGATTCTGTTTCAATATGTAAAACAAGTTCAATTTGAGGTTCAGAACTTGATCTTGCTGATGTTGATGGCTGATAATTTGTTTTCAAAGTGAGATTATCAATCTCTGGAAGTTCTTTGTTTCCTAACACAGATGTCTGTAAAACATGTTGAGTTTGAGGTTCAAAATTAGATGCCACGTCCAGGGATGGTGCAAATACCTGAGATGTCATAAACCCTTCCGATGGTACTACTGCCATTGCGGCCGAATTAGAACCCATATCTTCAATTTGGATTTTAATATCAGAATCTGCAGGGGCATGTGATTGATCAGTCACTTCTAAATTTCGATTTTCAATCTCATAATGCTCATTTCCCTCTAATACAGGTGCCTTCGATGATGAAATGTGTTGAATTTGTGGCTCAAGACTTGATTCCACTAAAAGTGTTGGTGCAATTATATGAGATGCCACAGGCCCAAGCAGCGCTGCTAAAGCTGGTACTGAGTTTTGTACAGGAAATTCTACAGATTTTAATTGGGAAATGATATTCACTTTTGATGATTCCATGGGCAAATTCTTCTTTTTGTGTTTACCTCTTTTGGCTCTTCTGCTCTTATAGTTGAAACCATGATTCTTATAACCACTGTTATCTGTAGGTTTCATTTCAGGTCCTTTAGCTGCAAATTCTGAGGTCAGTCCCATAACTTTCTGCAGGTAACTCTTCTGCTCCAAAATACTAGCCTCAGAACTCATATTTGTTAACATGTGCTGTTTTGTTTCAGTTATCTGAACTGTCTTAGATTGAACTACCAAATTCTTATGAGAATTTGAAATTTGCCCATATGAACTTTTTGAACTCCCTAATCTCTGTTGTAGTTTCAACTCTCTTTGATGTCTCTTTCCTTTGTTATGTAATTCTATGTCCTTTGTTAGGGGTGGTAGACGAACCTCACAAATTTTACAGTATCCCATTTTTGATGGTTTTATTACTTTTGCTTCAGAATCAGAAGACAAAGCTTTAGGTTGGGTGTTAATATTTGAAGACGAAGCCACATGTGGATGATTTCTTGTTTCTACAGTAGGATTTGGAATCTCATTACCTTCCCATACTTGTGTTTGAAGAGTTAAGATACGCTGATGTACAAATTTGAAACTTGATCCTTCTACAGGTAATGGGGTAATCGCAGGAGATGTCACAGATGGGAGCGGTGCAGATACAGGTATTTGGATGGGAGATATTACAGAAGCTGACCGAGAATTAGTATCAAGTTTTGATGATTCCATGGGCCTTCTTGCTCCATCATTTGTCTTCATGTATTTACCAGTTTTGGCTCCATCGATTTTACGTTTGAAATTATGACTCTGTGCACTTGTATCATCCCTGGGTTTCCCATGGGCTGGAACTTCAGGTTTAACCACACCCTGTGTGCTAGTGTTATTCCTAGGTTTCCCTTCAGCCGGAACTTCAGGAGTAACCCCTTTATCTTTCCGCACATAATTCTTATGCTTGGCAGAAGTAGCTTCAGAAATCACTTTTATTTCTGCGCATCCTTTTTCCCCAGATTTCAGAATTCTCTTAGGTTGACCTGCTAAATCCACTTGAGAATTTGGAATCTGCCCATTTGATATTCTTTGTTTATCAGTTTCCTCGCGTAGCTTCAACATTCTTCGATGTTTCTTTCCAAGATTATGTTCTTCAATACTTTTGTAACCACACAACTTAACATCACAAATTTTACAATTTAGCCTTGGTTGTGGCCGGTGTAATGGTCCTAGAGCAGGAATAGTTGGTTCAGGGGTATGATGAGGCACATATGTACCACCAGCAGAGTGCAAATCCCAACCATTACGAGGTACGTATGTACCACCACCATGGTGGAAATCCCTACCATGATGAGGAACTTGACCATAGTAGTTAAACTGGCTCTGACCGCAATCTCCACCATGGTGGAAATCCCTACCATGATGAGGAACTTGACCATAGTAGTTAAACTGGCTCTGACCGCAATCTCTAAATGATATATCATTCCAGATATTTCCATTTGGGGACCTCCAATTCTGCATATAAACATTCAAACATAAAGCATTAAAATTGATATTTGCTAAAGCATTCAAGTATAAAATTATGAAAGTTAGCGACGAGACACAAACATTCTTAGGTCACCACAGATTTAGTAACCAGACAGAACAGACCAATTACATTATCACCTGGAGTTGCTTGCAATCAGGATCAAGCCATTGAACCATTGGACCAATCGAACAACTCAACCAGACTAAATCAAACAGAACATATTGGACTTTCAACCAAATCTCAGTTTTGAAAACATTCAGTTTCAATAGGAAAAAAGGTTGAAAATTGAAAAATTATCATAATCGCCTTAATTGGGGTCCCAACAATTAACACTGTAAAATTTACCAGCATGTTTATTTATACATCACTTTAGATAAATTTGGTGCTCCATAAATTTTATAAAATGAAACACGTGGTGGCACAATCACTTCACTATTTCCATCTAGACAGAAAAAACAGTCCAGGCTTATCAATGTTAATTACCCAACAATATACATGTTTCTAGCCTCTCATACATCATAAACAAGTGGTTCTAAAATTCAGCACATGTCACAATTAAAAAAATATACACATCCTAAGCCAAACCAAATATAACTTCTAACTAGACATCATACACCCGTCATCTCTCCAAACAAAAGGCTCCTCCCTGACTAATCTGCCATGCATGTAAAACTCTAGACATGGTTGATACGGCATTCCGGAATTGTGAAAATTCTAACAAATTTAAAATGCTTCATAACACAAACAGACAAAATAAAAAATGTTTCAAATAGAACAATTGCTAGCAAACTAAAATTCTTGACGTGTTCCTCTACACCCACCATAGTAATCCTCTTCCTCATAGTGTTATGAAGGGCCGATTTTGCAAGGAAAACAACAATCTCCAAAGCACAAACCTCCTTGGTTTTTTATTAAAAACAATTCAAATATTCAAAAGTTAAATATGTTTTTAGTTCCTAAACTTAGACACAAAATTGAAATTCGTCACTTTTCCAAACTTTCATACATTTTGCTCTCCGATTAATGGTCCTTTTAACACAATGATTTTAACCTTTTTTACGTGTAAAACTATGTTTCAGGTTGGCATTTGAACTGGAACGTGTCAAATGGTATAAGCAACTCAAATGTCAATATAGAACATCATTTAACTCGTAAAAAAAATTAACATTGTTGAGTTAAAAAAACTATATCCATTCGTTTTTAAAGTTTGAGGATCAAAATGTATCCAAGTTTGAGATAGGAATGAATTCTAATTTCACATCTAAGTTTAGAAACTAAAAACATACTTAACCCAATATTTAACCACTAATATTTATCTTATACTGTCCAAAACAAGTGCTTTGGCTATCCCCACCCAGCCCAAGATGAGACAAATATTTACACCAGCCTTGCATCTTAGCAATGTTATCAATTGTGGATCATGAAAAATGCATAAAGCTAGTAATCAACTATATCATGCGGCAGATAGCGTTGTGGACAAAAACAAGAAGTCTCTTAGCGGTTGAAATATATAATATATACATCAACTATATATGTATAACATTTATGTTGTATGCAAATAAAAATATATATGCATAAACATTTTTAATAGAGATAACATGCAGGATGCATGCGACAACCACGATACCATAGCAGCTGCAATATTGAACACAGTAGCAATGGTTGATCAAGGATTTCCTGGATGCAATGGCTCTATAGTGCCGCTATAATGGCTACTTAACAAAACGGCTTCCTATAAACATTAGGCTCATATAACAATATACAGTTTATCAGTATCCACTTAACAAACTACACATGACATCACAAAGCACGGCGCTAATTCTACAAATATATCAAATTGATCTCCACAGTTGTGAACAAATTTTTAAAATGTCTCGAAAAGAAAAGAAACAAAAACAAGAACACCACAAGAATTTGTTAAAACAAAGCTATATCATATATTGACCTCTTCCATCCCATTTTTCTACCAAATCTTGTCTACATTTTTCATAAATCAATTGTCACATCCATCTCTTTCACGTCCTTCCTCTGTTCTTTCGTTCATTATCTGTCCTCCAAGCCCCCACAAAATGGGGTAACATTAACTATTTTCCCATAAAATAAAAAAATTGAAGGAATTCCACCACACACCAAACACCTATCAAACCATGTAACATGGAAATTCAAAACTACACATCAACAAAAGCAATTTTTCAAAGCCGACACAGTAATAAAAAGTCTATGAGCGCACAACCAAAAGGATGGGAAAAACCAAGTGGAAAATAAAAGTACGAAAAGAAATAAACGAAAGAGCAAACTAACCATGTTATCAATTTTTCAAGAACGACGATGCGGAGAATAATGCAGAAAGCGTGGAATCAGAGGGCAATAACAGAGAGTATCAAGAAGAAGCAACGCATTCAGGATAGGGAAAGCGCCAAAATTAGAAGAGAAGAAACTGGGATTTGAAAAGTAAAGTTATGCCGTCATTCTTGTGCACAGTGGTTTAGGAGAGTTGAGAATTTTGAAAAACAGTGAAATTATTAGGATTATTAGAAATTGAAAAAGAACCTTGTTACTTTTTTTTATACTCTCATTTAACAATCTTAAATATTAATATTTTATTTTACAATCATTTATATCTTGTTATTAATTAAATAATATTTTATTATTAAAAGATTGTATTACACTATCATTTAACAATCTTAAATAGTATTATTTTATTTGCCTTTTTTATATTTTACTTTATTAATTAAATATAACATTTTATTATTAAAAGTGAGCTAATTTAAAACGGGAATATCAAAAGTTTATTAAATTAATTTCGCATTTACTCAGAAAATTTGATTCAATAACCAAACTTATGATACTGTATTTTTAGAAATTGATAAACTGGTATCATAATAACTCATTATTTTCTTAAGGAGCCGTTGTAACATATTGTTTGTAAACAACCTCGAATATATTTAAAATATCCTTTAAAAGTTGTATATAAATGAGCTAACCGAAAATCAGAAACCAAAATTTTATTGGATTAGATCAGATAAAATTGCATATGTATATTTACATTTTGATTATATTAAAATATATGCATAATTTTATAATTTTAATTAGTAATTAATAAAAAATAGAAAAATAGTATAAAAATCTGCGAATAAAATCTGCTACGGATATTTAGTACCCGCGGGTAGTGAGTATTTTAATACCCATTTGTTAACGGGTCAGGTTCGGGTATCACACTATCCGTACCCGCAAGTATCCACTACCCGTTTGAGAAATGAAATTAAAATTTTATCCTTTAATTTCTTTTTCTAACTTTTCAATCAGACGTTCTTTTCTGTTGCTTTAAAATTGGGCCAAGCCCAAATCCATTTTTAGGGTTTTTTTTTTTCAAATCAGAATAAGATCCCTTTTTAGGGTTTCTTCTTCAAATCAAAATTAGGGAAAGCTACCTCATTTTGTCGTCTTCTACCGCTCCGAACGAACCTGGATGCAAAGTATCAGGAGAACAGATCGAAGGGTCCTCTATGGGAGGAGATCTCATCCTCGATGAGGAAGCTCGGGTACAATCGAAATGCGAAAATGTGCAAAGAGTAGTGGGAGAACATCAACAAGTACTTTAAGAAAGTGGAGGAAAACAATGCAGAGACCGAAAGATTCGAAAATGTGCCCTTATTTCCACCTTGATGTGTTGTACAGGGAGAAGAGCAAGGTAGAGGGCACGACGACGGTGGTGAAGCCAGAAAGCACGGTGGCACCACTAATGGTGCGGTCGGAGCTGTTGCGGCATCGATGAAAGAAGGTGGTGGTGGTAAGTCATAGAGAGTGCAGGGGTTGTCGGAGGAGGTGGTGGTGGCAATTAGGTTGCTCCCCTTTGTTTGAGAAGAAGAAACCCTAATGGTTTTTGATCAAAAAGAGAGTAAATGGGACAGGCCATCAATTTTTTTTTATTATTTTCATTGTTTCCTATTTTTGCTTCCTGCACCTAAGCTTGGATAACGGGTATCCATGGGTAGGGAAAAATCCGTGGATTGTTTTTATGCGGGTAGTAGGGCGGGTAACGGGTACAATTTTTACATGCGGGTCGGGTTCGGGTATCACTCTATCTGTGTCCGACCCGACCCATTGTCATCCTTATGTCCAAGCCTTGTGGAAGAGTAGTAAAGATGAATAATCAGAATTAATTAGTTGACCGACTTATAGTTAAGTCTGACCATTAATTAAAGTTAAGTCTGACCCATTAATTACCAATAAATGACTTTCATTATTCCTACTTATTTTCAATCAATGACTATTATTTTCCTTAATAGCCCATTAATAGTTATTATTACTCAAATTAATTATCAATTAATGACTGTTCCAGACCGGTCAGTCATTTCCTCGCTAGATGGTCGACAGTGCAATTCGATGCGCTTTAAGTCTTCGTTCCTCACTTTCTCTGTTTTGCTCGATCAATGAGCTATAGGAATTCATTGCGAATGTTCTTTAGGCCGCATAAANNACGATGCAATGGGAGTTCACTTTGGAACGTTCCTCACTGATAGGTGAGCTCATGGAGTTCACTACGAACGTTCTCTAGGCCACATAAATGACGATGCAATGGGAGTTCACTTTGGAACGTTCCTCACTGATAGGTGAGCTCATGGAGTTCACTACGAACGTTCTCTAGGCCACATAAATGACGATGCAATGGGAGTTCACTTTGGAACGTTCCTCACTGATAGGTGAGCTCATGGAGTTCACTACGAACGTTCTCTAGGCCACATAAATGACGATGAAATGGGAGTTCACTTTGGAATGTTCCTCATTGATCAGTGAGCTCTAGGAGTTCCTAGGGAATGTTCCCCGCATAAATGACAATGCAATGAGAGTTCACTTTGGAACGTTCCTCACCAACTGGTTGCTCAAAGTTGGTCAAGTGGTTTGTATGTAGAGTTCTATCATCTGCACAATTTACCTTATGCGCAATTTCTAAAAAGAAGGGAAGAAGGAAGGTGCTTTAAGTGCGGGGGACCGTTCGGTCCAGGTCACCAATGCCCCGAACGGAGTCTACGGATGACGATATTGGCCGAGGATGAAGATGAGGACGAGGACGAAGAGGAAGTAGAGACCGAGCTTGATCAGATGCAGATGGAGTTGTCAGCCTTCTCGGCAGGAGGCCTAACCCAATCCAGGACGATGAAACTACATGGGAAAATAGGAGGAAAACAGGTGTTGGTCCTAATTGATAGTGGCGCCAGCCACAACTTCATAAGTAACGAATTGGTGAAAGAAATAGGGTTATCTGTGGTGGATACTCCACCTTATTTGGTGAGTCTAGGAGACAGACAGAAGAAGAAGACAAGAGGATGTTGTGAAGAGGTAGTCATCCATGTGGGAGAAATAGAAATTACCGAACGGTTTCATCTGTTCAAACTAGGAGGAGTTGATGTAATACTGGGGGTAGAATGGCTCGCCAAGCTGGGAAAAGTAACGTTAAACTGGAGGGAATTAACCATGGTGTTCGATCAAGGTGGGAAGAAGAGGACCATAAAAGGAGACCCTACTTTAGCTCGGAGGATGGTTGAACCGAAAACTTTGTTTAAAATGAAGGAAGTGGATGCATGGATGTTAGTGTGGGAGCTAGGATGGATGAGGAAGAATGAGGAGGAAAAACCGTTCGGTCATAAACTAATTGAGGAACAGAACCAGGCCATGAATGAAATCCTAAAGCAGTACGAAAGGGTATTTCACGAGGTCAGGGGGCTACCACCGGATAGAGGAATGGTTCATAAAATACCATTGAAAGAGGGCACGAACCTAGTGAATGTAAGACCATACCGTTACCCCCATGTGATGAAGGGCGAGATAGAAAAACAGGTGGCCGAGATGTTGAAGACCGGAGTCATAAGGCCAAGCACCAGTCCATACTCAAGCCCTGTGATACTAGTAAAGAAGAAGGATGGCAGCTAGAGCTTTTATGTGGATTATAGAGCCCTCAACCGAGCGACGGTACCGGATAAATTTCCTATCCCACTGATAGAAGAATTGCTATATGAATTAAAGGGGGCCAAGTATTTTTCGAAGGTAGATTTGAAGTCAAGGTACCACCAGATTCGGATGGGAGAAAGGGATATAGAGAAAACGACTTTCCGAACGCACCAGGGTCATTATGAATTCATGGTGATGTCGTTCGGTCTCACCAACCACCTTCCAAAGTGCGATGAACAGCCTGATGCAATCTTACCTGAGAAAATTCGTTCTTGTATTCTTTGATGATATCCTAGTATATAGCCGGTCATGGGAGGAGCATTTGGAGCATGTCAGTCTAGTACTAAGGAGGCTAGAGGAAAACAGTTGGGTGGCCAATAAAAAAATATGTGAGTTTGGCAAAATCCAGATAGGATATCTGGGTCATCCGATATCGGAAAAAGGAGTCGAGATGGACCGATACAAGGTGAGGGTCGTGGAAGATTGGGAGAAGCCCAAGACGGTGAAAGCTTTGAGAGGGTTTCTGGATCTGACAGGATACTATAGGCGGTTTGTGAAGGACTATGGGAAAATTGCCAAACCATTGACCGATCTTCTTAAAAAAGTGCAATTTACATGTACAAAACAAGCGGAGGAAGCCATGTCTAGACTAAAGAAGGCTGTCACCACTACCAACCCGTACTGGTTCTGCCTGACTTTGACCAGCCTTTTCATATTTAGTGCGATGCGTTAGGAAGAGGGTAGGGGCGGTTCTCACACAAGGGAAGAGACCCATTGCTTATTTCAGCAAGGCGATATCGGAGAGATCGTTGAGTAAGTCGATATATGAGAAGGAACTGATGTCGCTGGTCCTGGCCATACAGCACTGGCGACCTTATCTATCAGGTCAAAAATTTGTGGTTCACACTGATCAAAGAAGCCTGAGATACCTTTTGGAGCAACGCATCACCACTCAAAATCAGCAAAATTGGATTGCCAAGCTCTTGGGTATGATTTTGAGATTGTTTACAAGTCGGGCGTCACCAATAGGGTTGTAGACGCCCTATCTCGAAAGGAGGAAGAAGACACAAAGGAGGACAAGGAATTGAAACTTGTGGCTAGTCCTTATTTGCAGGACTTCAGGGAGATTCTAGAGGAGGTTGAGACGGATGAGGCGTTAAAGAAGGTGATAGAAGACCTGAGAGAGGACCCCAACTCGCATCCCTCGTTTACTGTGGAACATGACCGGTTACACTATAAGGGAAGGCTTGTGATTTCAGCTCACTCAGCCTGGGTGCCTAAGCTAATAGTAGAGTTTCATACGACTCAGACCAGAGGACATTCAGGGGTTTATCGAACTTATCGCAAGGTAGCACAATCACTTTACTGGATAGGAATGAAGAAAGTAGTGACTGACTTCGTAGCAAGCTGCCTGGTGTGCCAACAACATAAATATTTGTCATCCTCTCCGCAAGGGTTGCTACAGCCTTTGCCCATACCCAACGCCATTTGGGAAGAAATAAGTATGGATTTTGGTAGTAGTAGACCGTCTCAGTAAATATGGTCATTTCATACCTCTAAAACACCCTTATTCTGCTCGTACCATAGCTGAAGTGTTTGTGAAGGAGATTGCCCGACTGCATGGGGTACCAATATCTATCGTAAGTGACAGGGATCCATTGTTTTTGAGTGTTTTTTGGAAGGAGCTATTTAAACTGCAGGGTACTCAACTGAAGATGAGCACAACCTATCATCCTGAATCTGATGGGCAAACCGAGGTCGTGAGCAGGGTGTTGGAGGGTTATCTGAGATGCTTTTCCTCAGAACAACCAAAGGCGTGGAGCTTAATACTACCCTGGGCGGAGTATTGGTACAATACCAGTTATCAAGAGGCGGCAGGTTGTACTCCGTTTGAAATAGTGTATGGGAGATCCCCCCTTCGTTGCATAGGTTCATACCAGGGGAGACGTTAGTAGAAGCAGTCGGTCAGGAGTTGCAGACAAGGGACGAGGCACTAAAATAACTAAAGTTTCATTTAGCAAGGGCCCAAGAGATGATGGTGAAACATGCTGATAAAGGAAGAAGACCAGCAGATGTGTAGGTGGGAGATTGGGTGTACTTGAAGATCATACCGCACAGGCAGGCCTCAATGCCATCCAGATTGCACCCTAAGTTAGCCGCACGGTATTTTGGACCCTTCCAAGTCATACAGAAAATTGGAGAAGTGGCCTTTAAACTTCAACTACCAAACACCCGGATACATCCAATTTTTCATGTGTCTCAATTGAAGAAGGTAGTGGGGGCAAGAAGCGTGGAGAAGCAATTGCCAGAAGATTTATAGGTGGAGGGACCATCTTTTTGGCCATGAGAATTTTGGATAGAAGACAAATACAACAAGGAGAGGACGAGGTGCAACAAGTGTTAATAGAATGGCAAGAGGGGGGACCGGATGGAGCAACCTAGGAAGATGCTCTGACCATTAGAGATCAATATCCAAACTTCAACCTTGAGGACAAGGTTGATCATTAGGCGGTGGGTAATGTTAGGGGCTGGAAAGTATATGAGAGGAGAATGTATAGGAGGGAAAGAGAAGAGGACCGAGCGGTAGAAGATGGGGTACAAGTTGACCGAACGGTGGGAGAAAGGGGGCGAGTTGAAGAAGAAGACAGAGAGGAGAACTAAACGGTAATGAGAGGAGAAGGAACAAGAGGAAGAGAGAAGAGGACCGAGCGGTAGAAGAGCTAACCGGACGGTGAGTAGTAGCAAGGAAGCTTCGTAGAGGTTGCAGGCATTAGGAGAAGCAGGAAACTAATTAGAGTAGTAGGAGAGATATCTTGGATGTTGATTCACGGATATCTTGGGTGGAGATTCAGATGGGATTAATTAGAGTAATCGAGGCCATATCTGTATATATTATTTGGTATACGTTAAATGTGGTAAATAAGACTAAATATATGCATATCAGATACTTCTAGTAAATAGGATTATTTTCTAATATTTAGTACATTTTGGGAGGGAACTAATTAGTATAAATAAAGGGGAGACCTAGGGTTAAAGGCATGCTTTTGAATTGTGAGTTGTAAGAGAGGTTATGCTCTCAAATAACTGACGGAGATCCTGCTCCCTGGTATTGTTTGCTTTCGTTGATTCAGTATTTTTCATTCAATAAAGAGGTTTATTCATTTATTTCCATTGTTCCTAATCTGTGAGTGTGTGAGGAAACGTCCCAGTTACGTGTCAAACTCGGTCACGTAACACATTGTGTTCCCTTTCTTCAGCATAGTAAAAACGTCAATTTTTTTTTGAAACTTACTATGATTAGTACAAAGTTCCAAACATATTATGAGTCACTATAGGCGGGAAGAGTTAGAGTTGACAATACGTTATATTTAGGAACTGATATATTTCTCCTTTATCATTTTAGACACCACTTTGTCAGTGTAGTTTTTATCTGAACAACCATAATAATCAGATACAGAAACCCAGATGAAAAAGAACAAAGATTTTATCCCAAATTGGATGAACATCTGCAAGATTAAAAAGGTAAAACAACATAGGTGATGGTGGGAGCTTATATATAACATAAAATAAAAAACAAGTCAGGCTTAGTTTTAGGGAGAATTCTTTCCTTGCAGATCTTGTAAAAAATGTCATTTATTTAGTCTAGCAACAAAAAATATTTGGTAGTAAGAAACACTATGTTTATTTTATCATAAGCCGTTATCATTATTAGCTCTTTTTTAAAATCTTATCAACTAGTAGAAATTTATAAGAAATATCCATCTTGCAACAAAGGTGTGCATTATAAATTGCCTAGAAATGAGAGGCTAATGTTTCTTGTGTTACGCGTTGCTGATTTTAGCTTATTGTTCTTAACTATTTATGGAATGAAAATGTAGGTGTTGGAGCTGCTTGGAATATTCCCAATGTACATTCTGGTTCATCAGTGGCTGTTTTGGTCTTGGAGCTGTTGGGTTAACTGTAAGTTTTTCTTCTTCTTCCAACATCTTTGGTTTCACTGTAATTTGCTTAAAGCTGAAATTACTTTTAGTAATTTGCTTAAACTTGCAATAAGACTCACTTTTTTCTTCTTTTCTTCATATATATCTTCCATCAAACCACAAGAAAAAAAAATCTCCTATAGTAAAAGTGATGGCTAAAAAATCCCTTCTGTATAATTTACTGTATTTTCTTTGTGCTCAAAGCCAAAGCAATGGGAGTCACTGATTTCATAAACCCAAAGGATGAAGAGAAGCCATTATACGAGGTTGGCACTTTCTATCATTTCATTTCACTTAAAATAAAGTATCATACACATGCATTTTCACCAACAAAATAGTGACTATATTGTTTTTTCCTTTTGTAGAGAATAAGAAAGATGACGGATGGAGGTATAGACTATAATTTTGAATGTACTGGAAACGTGGATGTTCTAAGGGATGCATTTTTGTCTGCTCATGCGGTATATGGCTATGTTCAAGCTAGTTTTTCAAACCCTTATTTATGGTTCTAGTTTCATTCTTATGATTAATATTTCAACTAGGTTTTATAAACTTATCCCTTACTTGGAAGCATGGACAAGATTTTACTATTTAAAACCATTACCTTACCGTTCCAAATTTCGTGCCACTGGGTTGGGGATTATCTTTTTATTTACCTTGGGACTAAATTAAATAAATAAGGTTTAATGTCTCAATAGGTTCCTATTTTCGTCCTGAATCTCAAATAGGACCCTTTCTTTTTTCACGTCTCAATTGGGTCCTTATTTTTGTAAAATTGAATCAAATATGACCTTTTCGTTAAATTAATCAGACGACGTTAAGTGTTGCGTGATCTAGAATGCTAACAATGTTGTTTTAACACACGTGTCATTAAAAAATTAAGTTAAAAGAATGAAAATTCAATTACAAAAAGGGTAAAATTGGCAAAGTTGAAAATTCAATTCTCATTCTCGCTGCTGAACAAACCTATGCTGCATCTATGACTTCCTCACAGCCATCCGCTCAGAAAAATGGTTTCCAGCTGAGAGACACCAACAAACAATTCTACGCCAGAGTTAGGAAGTGACTGGGCACGCCACCTGGTGGAAAATTCGACATGTCGTTGTGGGGAAAAACTGGGATGCGATGAAGGCAAAAACGCTACAAATACAGAGTGAACATCAATGTCTCCAGCCAACGAAAGCCCAGTGGCATCCTCAAGAGTGAAACCCTGCCAAAATTAAAATGGAACATCACAAATTTCTTTAAGAAAATTACAGTTTCAATTAGGCAGAAAATCAGACATCTAATGAATCATCTTTGGATGACATTTGTGGTTGAATAGCTTAAAAATTGTCATTAAGTTCTAAAAATTTTCTCCAATCCAAAGAAGGAAAAAAAAGTATTCAGAAAAAAAAAATCAAAGCAAACTAATTCATACCAGAAATCTACAGCGAGAAATCTAACCCTAAACAAACCAGAAATGCTCTACCCATACGCATAAACAATACACAGATCACCAATTCAATTCGAATAAAAAACTAATTACACCAGAAATCCCTAATTTCCCAATTTCAGCAAACCCTAATCCCCAAAATCAGAGAATAAGAGGAACCCTAAACCCAAACTCGATACTGCCGCTGCTTTCGCCAAATCACGGTGTCATTGCCCTTATGTCGCAGACCACCAAAATCTTTTTCCCCTTGTAAAACGAAACAGAAACAGAAAGGAGGAGGAAGCCTCCCTCTTGTGTCGCGATCCAGAACGTAGAGGAGAAAGTGAACCTCCGCTGCGCCATCTCCGTTGCGAGGAAGCGCTAAAATTCGAAAAGGATAGAGGGAAGAAGGGTTTTGTTTGAATCACGCCATCACTACACCGTCGGCGACGCCTCGTCATGTTCTTGCCCCCATTGCAGCGCCGTAGATGAATGTGGCTTCGTTTGGATTTCATAATTACAGAGGAGAATTAGGGCTTTCCAACTTTGTCCTCACTTTATGCTTATTTTTTAATTCAAAAATAAAAAAAAAATAGTTCAGTCACCTTTCTTAATGCCAAGTAATAAAAACTACACAGTCAGCATTCCCTCTTTAACGCCGTTTGATTAATTTAAAGGAAAGGCCCTATTTGATTCAATTTTACAAAAATAAGGACCCAATTGAAACGCCAAGAAAGAAAGGATCCTATTTGAAATTCTAGACAAAAATAGGAACCTATTGAAACATTAAACCAATAAATAACAAGATTCTTAAAAAATCTTAAAAGTTTTTTTGTCAATGAAATCTTAATTAGAAACGGTAGAATTTTTTTTTTTAAATGTGTGTTACTAATTCTTCTTTAACAGTTTCTTGTGGTTCTCTTGTGTTCATTGCACACTTTGACTCAAACTATTCATTGTGTAGATATTTAATGACATGTCTTCAATGAAGCAACATCTCATAAAGAATGTTAGGGAGCAGTGGGCTGCATTTCTTTTAACCATTTTGAGTTTAGGAACTATTTTATATGTAACTTATGTTAAGTAACTATGTTATGTAAATATATTACGGAACTTTGTTATGTAAATATTATATTTTGATGTGTTAATAGAAACAATATTGATTATTTTACTTTTTATTGATTATTTAGACTGTATTATGGAATTCAATTTTATGCAGGTCTGAATATAGATAGTAGCACACACAAGACATATTAAAAAAAATGTCTCTTTTTATACCAATTAAAGCCATAACAGGTATAAAAAGTTTGTTTTTTTCACACAGGTCATAACACAAATAGGTATAAAAAGTGATATTCTTTTATACCTATTCTAGCACCAACAGGTATAAAAAAAAGAGTTTTTTTTCTCTACCATCAAGGGACTTTTTATACCTGTTGCCAGAGTACCAGGTGTAAATATTGTACTTTTATACCTACTATAAAAAGAACAGGCATAAAAGTTAAACTTTCTACACCGATTCTAGAACAAGTATAAAAATCGCAAACTTTCTATAGCTTGCTTCTATACCTGCTCGGAAACAGGTATAAAAAGTCTTTTTTAAGAGGTATAAAAACCTTTTTTTACTTAATTATTTTGTACATTTTCCATAATTATTGTGTAAATATCCAGGAGTAGAAACTTATGTGCTTAACATCGGTTTATATTTCTTTTATAATAATAAAATATAAAATTTTCGTTATAATGATTATTAAAGTATAAATGATATAAATTAATTAAAAATTCATACGAATAATTATAAAAATAAATAATTTTTATAATCTTGCTTAAATATTTTTTATTTTATTGTAAGTATTTATATTGCTATAAGTAGTTATTTTAATTTTAATGATTTTTTAGATTTTTATTAAGGGAGATTACTATGATACTTACATTTTTCTGTGTAACATCCCATTCTAATAGTATAATACTATTAAAATAAAATGTTACATAGATGATGATAGAACAATTATATAAAATTAAAGCTTCCACAAAGACAAGATTTATCCATGTAGAACCATTTAACTTCCCATCTGCTTCAACATCACCTCTCGCTAAAACAACTGAAAAGAATGTCTTCCTAAGCTCACACCATTTAAATGATCATCGTAAAAGAGAAAATAACACATAAACAGACAAAATTAAAAACAAGGGTAAACTAGTGGTAAAAAGATTTATCTTAATCAAATAAAATTTAATCATACATTATTTTACGCACAAAATAAACATCCATCCTAAAGCTGCCACAGACTTGGACTTGATTATTCAGATATAGTATAAATGTCAAGTTACAGTGGTTCCTACACTTGTAGTGGTAATACTATTGGCTCAATCTAAGCTACCATACAAGGTTACTCCTTACAAAAGTCTTTGGTCAAGGTAAAGCCCCTAGACTAGGACCTCCTACTACTCTCCACGACATAACCATTCATCTCTACTTGAGATTGGGTTATTAAGAACATCAGGATAAACCCCCAACTTAACTCTGACCATTCACACTAACAACACTATAGGACACCACTATGAAACCTCTCCACAAGGATCATGGAATTACGTCGATCAATACCATTCACATTATTAACCACTTATGCATCATCATTATATATCTACATAATCACACACACACACACACACACACACACACACACACACACACACACACACACACACACACACACA
>NC_028351.1:30077079-30082777 GCF_000741045.1 Vigna radiata var. radiata | reverse complement strand
AAACAACGACAAGCGCCAAACTCATTGGAATGGGGCGCCTAGGGGGGCACTCGAACAAGTTCTTCATGGAAAAAGGGTGCCTAAGGGGTCCGCAAGGGGCACTCAAGCCCAAAGCTAGTGCAAAAAGGGGGCTTAGGAGGCGCTCAAGCCCCATGACAGTAAACAACACACTTTGAAATTGGCCTTTGATGCACTTGAGTTTTGTTCTAATGATCAAATGGATTCCTTACACCCTATAATTGATGAAAAATCACATTTAGAATTAAAACAAAGTACTCCTTTGATAATTAGACTCAAAACTAGGTGCACTCAACCATTTGACAACTCTATAAGTGCCCAAACTCGAATATACACCTTCTACACCTAGTTTTTGGAACCTAACAACTTGAACACAGATTACAAACCATCGCCTTTATCCTAGACCTTCTAATTCAAAATCTCACTACTTCAAACCTCAATTCTTGCACTTAAAACTATCCAAACCACCAACAATGGACTATCTCTTAGTGCTAGATCAGATTTCAACTAATTTATACTTCTAACAAGTCTCAAATAACATATACTCAGACCTAAAACATCAGGTTTCTAAATCAAAACCTATCTCATAAACTTGCATATTAAAACCTCCATTTTCAACCACATAACCTATGTATTTGACAACTCATTACTCCTTACCCTAACATCCAATTCCAATAATCAGATACAACTTAATCACACGCAATTCATACATTCAATAATCATAAACATTTCATCAGGTCAAACATTACATCACCATACCATTAACTAACATCATGTAAACACAATAAATACTATAACATATTTCACAATTTCAATTAAATCATACTATCATCCAAATAATCACAAATCATACTTATAAATTAACAGTTAATAAGAAACACTAGTTTCCATTACCTTTTAGGAGCTTAAAATATCTCTAGAGAACCCTACTTTGCTTTCTCAGCTCAAAGAGACCAAATAATACCTACAAACAATGAAAACATGATCAGTGTATACCATTAGAACCACTGATTAGTAGAGAACCAAAGTGAAGGCTCTAACCATACATGCAATAGAGAGAAACCTCACATTCATTGAAGAACGTGAAAATAGAAAAAGAGTATAAGTTGACTTACTTTATTTAAGAAATTGATCGAGTAGACTGGAAGATATCACTGCGAGGATCATACAGACAATTTCTGATCTTCAAACAGATGAATAAGGTACAAGAACCCTTAGAGAGAAGATAGAGGACTCTAGAAAAGTGATTTCTAGAGACATTTTGTGTTTTAAAATAATGAAACTTGTTTATAACAAAATTATTTATAATAAAACCATTTAATATTAAAATAATCGAGTCTCCCTATTTTTACACCACCACCACTTCTAAAATGACATTTTCTAGGTCTTCACATTCTCCCAAACACTAATACAAAAACAGGATTTTAACGCGCACCATACGTTTTGGTTTCAAGAAAACCGAAGCATAATAAAATATAGTGTCCTTTTGGTAGTTTCACCAAACTTATAAACCCTGATTCCCTATGAACCGAGACATAAAAGCCTTTATTACCTTGGTTATGAAGCAACCAAAGCGTAAAACCCTACAAAAGTCCACCAGCTCCCCTTATAAATTAGACTTTTCTCCTAACACCTTGTCGAGGAGGACATACTGCCTTAGTTAATCAGAGAACCAAGACATAAAGTCCATTAGAATTCCTTTGTTGCTCTCCAAATTCACTAACATGGTAGGTTTGAAGAACATATTGCCTCGATTAGTCAGAGAACCGAGGCATAAAGCCTATCAGAGTCCCTCTACAACTTTACAAATTCACTGACATAGCAAGTTTGTAGGACATACTACCTCGGTTAGTCAGAGGACAGAGGCATAACGCCCATCAAAATTCCTCTACAGCTCTACAAATTCATCAGAGGACAGAGGACATACTGCCTTAGTTAGCCAGAGAATTGAGGCATAAAGCAGTTTTGTCAACTCCTATTGCTTCGGTTTCGCTAGAGCCGAGTCTATAAACCTTATATTTTTTGGTTTAATTGCGACCCGAGGCATATAGGTTGAATATAATTTCAAATTTTCCATTTCATATTTTATTTTGATCAGTTTAGGCATCGATTGCTGGAATAACTAAGGCAATAAGATATATATTGCCTCGATTATTTTCTTAATCAAGGTAGTATTGCTTTCATTGGTTAAAATCAGATTCGTAAAACAATAACCCTATTGTTCTTCTTCTTCTCTCACATGAACAAGAACAAAACACAGTTTTCTTCTTCCATCTAAAACTTGCTGCCTCCATTGTCTCGCGCTAACGATTCGCCACACTGCCTTCATTTCTCTCATGTGAACAGGTCTCCACTTCACTGCCTCCATTTCTTTCGCATGAATGCCACTATTGTGCTCTCCAAGCGCTGCGTCCACCACCATCGCCGCCACGGTCCTCCTTACTGTTCTTCACCGTTTCGTCTTGACTTGGTAAGGTTTTCAAACCCTCCTCCATTTTGGTTTGTGTTTGATAGTAATTGTTGTGAGATTGATATATTGGTCATAGGAATTGACACTAGCAATTATATTGTTATTTGGTGATTAGATTGATATAGTGGTGATAGGAATAGCAATGGTCATATAAATTGCAATGGTATTATTAATGTAAATTTTTTAACCACATAAAAGAAGATTAATTTTGTCTTTATTAAAAAAAAAGTTTGATATGAATTTTTATAATATTAATAACTCTAAACATTTGATGATAATGTAAATTGGTGTATAATATTACTTACAATAAAGATTAAAATCAATTTGTCTTTGATATAAGGAATTTGAAGATAATGTCAAAAAATTAAAAAAAAAATGAAACCATAGTAAATATATAGTATAAGAGTTATTATACATTTATCCATATGACTTGTTTTGAATTAGGGATATACAAATTAGTTTTGAATTGTTTGTATTAACTTGGTTGATTTTCTGATGAAATAAACTTTAAGGTTAGGAATCATGTGACTAATTAATGTGTTGTTTGTTTTTGTCCAAATATTATATTTTTGTGTTGAGATTTTATAGCTTGTAAAATGCATACATTCTCCATTATTGATCGGCTTTCACGCTCCCAAGTTCCTATTCTTCAAATTTTCCTTTTAATATGAACATATAATTATTTGTTTGCTTGAATATATTGTATGTTGCATATCTAATTATTTGTTTTCTTGAATATATTGTTCTTTTGAATTATTCTTAGTTTCTTGTTTGAGATTCAATACAAACATTATTTACTATCTCCAAATTATTTTGAACAAATGTACCTTTTACAAATGAATAAAAAGGAGATGGTAATAATAATTCACAAGTATTGAATCTTGAATTGTCCGGTTGGATAGTTTAAGAAGAGTAATAACTTTTTCATAGTTTATTAAGATATATAAATATTAATATACATGTCTTAAATTTCAAGAAAACTTGCGATTGTGTTTTGTATTGATCTTCGGGTGCATATTTGATTGTGATTTATAATCACTTTCATTTCATGTAACCTGAAGACCAATGCAAAATGCTAGAAAAATTTTGTGAAATTTTAGATATGTTGTTTAAAATTTATATGTTGAATAATATAAAAAAAATGAATTTTCTTGAATGGGATATGGTCGCACCTTGAATACAAAAATGATCATTCAAGATTATTGAAATTATGTAAACAACTTTAGTTTAGATGATGAAGTCAAGTTTATGTCCTTGTGTCAACTGTTTCAATTGGAGGAAGTTGAATGGTTTCCTACGAAGTTATACAACATGGATATGGCATAGCAAATTAATATACTTTTCAACTATCTCTCCAATTGAAAATGTATTGGATTCCACCATGGAAGATCGACCAGAAGAAGATAAATTAGAGGACATGATCCGCGATGTTGGCATAGAAGCTTTTGCCCAAGCGCATGTGTATGAAACAATGTCCATTGATGCGAAGACTCCTTTGTATGTTAGTTCAACTAAGTTCTCATGGTAGTCAGCAGTGTTAAGGCTCATGAATTTGAAGGCGACCAATGGATGAACTAATAAGAGTTTTTGAGAATTGTTTTCATTGTTGAATGAAATGTTGCCAGATAGAAATACACTACCCACTCGTAATTATGATGGAAGAAAAATCTTTGTCCGATGGGTTTGGAGTATAAACAGATTTATGCATGTACGAATGATTGCATATTATATAAGAAATAGTTTGATGGTTTGAAAAAGTGTCCAAAATGTGGGTTATCACAATCCAAGTAAAAAAAAAAAACAGTGAATATAGTGGTCACATAGAAAAATATGGTTCTACTTTGAAAGTAGTTTAATACCTTCCACTCGTAGCCAGACTTAAGTGTTTGTTCGCGAAACTGAAAGACGCTAAAAACCTTAGATGACATGCCGATGAGATAATAATTGACGGGCTGCTTTGTCATTCAACTGATTCAAAGCAATGGAAAAATATTGATCAATAATTTCCCCAATTTGGTCAAGAATGTAGAAATCTTAGGTTTAGTTTAGCTACTGGTGGAATGAACCCATTTGGTAATTTAAGTATCAATCGCAGTTGTTTGCCCGTTATACTGATAATTTACAGCTTATCTCCTAGATTATGCATGAAAAGAAAGTACATGATGTTGTCTATGCTGATATCTGGTCCAAAGAAGCCTAGAAATGACATAACACTAGTAAAAAAGAAGGATTATACAGCGCACATTATGCCACGGTTCACCAGAAACCGCAGCATAATGCTGCGCGGTGGCAGTTTTGTAAATAAATTGACATTATATGCTGCGGTTCCCCACTTAACCGCGGCATATACCCATGTCCACCTACCCATTTGACTCCACGTCAGGGGAAAAAGTTTAATGACAGAGGAATACGCCGCGGTTGGTCAGAGAACCGCGACGTATTCCCCTGTCAATTTATTGTAGGGGTTGCCAGAGAACCGCGGCCTATTCCCTGGTCTCAGTAAATTTTAAAATTTTCAGGGTATATGCCGCGGTTCAGCGCCCAACCGCGGCATATAAGTTAAATAAAATTTCAAAATTGTCATTCTGTATTATTTTTTTAAAATGAATAGGCCGCGGTTGTGTGTAGAACCGCGGCCTATTCCCCCTTTATGCCGCGGTTAAGTGGAGAACCGCGGCAGATTCTCTTTTGAGGGTTAAAAAACCAAAATTCACCACACAGTTCGTCTTCCCCACGCGATTTCTGAAACAGTTTTTCTTCCCTGTGCGATTTCCTTCCAGGCGCTCTGCTTCTCCGTCCAGTCTCTGCTTCTCTGTCCAGTCTCTGCTTCTCCTTCCATCTCCGCGTCGGACCTTGCTTCTCCGCCGCAACCGTGCCGGACCCTGCTTATCCGCCACAACCTTCTTCTCTCCGGTGCCACATTTGTTTGTGAAGAGAATGAAAACAGGTATGTTGCTATCTTCATCTGTATTCAATACATGCTTCATATATGATTGATTCTGATGAAATGTTGTTGAAGTGATTTCAATTGTTTTTATGCGATTCCTTGAATTTAATTGTGATGAAATGTTGATTTTAATTGATTTCATTTGTTGTCATATTTGTAATACAAAAAATCCAAGAGATGAAATTGTGAATGGTTATCTCTAATCCACTAAGTTTAACTAATAATTTTGTTTTATTGTTAGATTATTGAAACTTTTTAAAAGT
>NC_028351.1:30027740-30069822 GCF_000741045.1 Vigna radiata var. radiata | reverse complement strand
ATGTTTTTATATGCAGGTCTGTTTTTGTGGTAGTGGATATCACAAAAACAGACCTGCAATTTTAAAAAACTGCAGGGGAATATGCCGCGGTTGTGACCTGAACCGCGGCATATAGTATTTCGTTTTTATTTTTTATTTTTAAAAAAGAGACTATAGGTCGCGGTTAGTGCAAGAACCGCGGCATATAACTGGATCTTCTGCCGCGGTTCAACCGCGGCATATAGGGGACAATTTTTTTTTTTTTTAAAAAAAAAGGATTTAGGCAGCGGTTCCTTGGACAACCGCGGCATATTACGAAACTGATATACCGCGGTTGTAACCGCGGCCTAAAGTCTCTGACTTACTACCGCGGCTGTATATGTCACGGTTCATAAACTGCGACCTATAGTGAAAAAAAACCGCGGTAAAAGCCCCTCGCTGCACTAGTGTAAATGTTTATCGTAGCCCACTAGTTGAAGACGTGAAGTTGTTGTGGGTTGATGAGATTGAAATATTTGATGCCTTCGCTACTAAAACTTTTGTGATGCATGCCATGTTATTTCTCACCATTAATGACTTCCTAGCTTACGTAATTTGTCGGGGTATAGTGTCAAGGGTCATAAAGCATGTCCTATATGTGAAGAAAACATTGCAGCTCATCAATTAAAACACGGAAGGAAGACAATGTATATACATCATCGGAGATTTTTACAATTTAATCATCCATATTGAAGGTTAAAAAAAACATTCAATGGACAACGAGAGAAAGATGATGCATCAATTCCACTTACTGGCCTTCAAATTCTTGAAAAAGTAAATACAGTTCATCATGTATTTAGGAAAACATCCAAGAAGTCATTTGTAACAACTCATTGGAAGAAGAAATAAATATTCTTTGATCTTTCATATTGGTCAAAGTTAGATGTTAGACATTGCATAAATGTGATGCATGTAGAGAAGAATGTGTATGATAACACGATTGGTACACTACTCAACATTCAAGGAAAGACAAAAGATGGAGTGAATGCTCGTTTGGATTTGGTTGACATGAAGATCCGAGAAGAGTTGGCACCAAGGGAGATTGATAAATGTACTTATTTTCCCCCTACATGTTACACAATGTCTAGAGAAGATAAGATAAGTTTTAGCCTTTGTTTAAAGAGTATCAAGGTACCACAAGGATACTATTCAAATATCAAGAGTTTAGTGTTGATTCAGTACTTAAAGCTTGTTGGCATGAAGTTTCACGATTGACATGTCTTAATGCAACATTTGTTACCGGTGGCTATTCGTGGAATTTTGCCCAAAAATATTAGGCACACCATAACTTAATAGTGTTCATTTTTCTCGTCAGTTTGTAGTAAAGTCATTGATCCTACAAAGTTAGGTGAATTTCAAGGCGAGATTATTATCATCTTGTGTTAGCTAGAAATGTTTTCCCCTCTATCATTTTTTAACATCAAGGTACATTTACTTGTTCATTTGGTCAGAGAAATCAATTTGTATGGACTAATATACTTAAGATGGATGTATCCTATTGAGTGTTATATGAAGATTTTAAAAGGGTACGTCGAAAATCAATATTGTCTAGAAGGTTCATTGAAAGGTATATTGTTGAAGAAAGTATCGATTTTTGTTCAGATTATATGACTAAAGCAAATCCGATAGGAGTTCCTCGTACATCATGGTTGAATAGATGTTCTACAAGTAAAAGCATGTGAGGTGTGAATGTGGTGACGAAAGATTGTGAAGAATTGTTGCAAGCACATTTGTACATATTAAAAAATAAAAATGAGGTGATCCCATTTTTGTAAGCGTACACAAAGCCATTGTGAAGGACAAGAAACTAAGACAATAAGAGAAATGACAATTGATGGAGCATAACATAACATTCTTGTCCTGGTTCGAATATGAAGTTTTGAAAGAGTCACGGTCTTTAGAGACTTTGTTGTGGCTAGCAAATGGTTTAAAGTTTGATGTTGTATATTATACATACTATGAAATTAATAATTGCACATTTTATATGAAGACTTTGGATGATAAAAGCACAATACAATATAATGCTGTCAGTCTAGAAGCTGAGTCGCTACAATTTTCCACATCCCAAGATCAGAATATTGTACTTGGATCAATGAGATATTATAGTAGAATAGAAGAGATATGGGAGGTTTATTATACTATGTTTTCTGTTCCAATGTTCAAATGTGAGTGGGTTGACAATAAGAATGGTATGAAAATAGATGAATCGAGTATGACGCTAGTTGATTTTCGAAAGGTGGGTTATCAAGACGAACCGTTTATCATGGCATATATGGCAACTCAGGTTTTTTATGTTAAAGATCCTGTGTTTGGCCATTGATACGTCGCTCTTCAAGGCAAAAAACAAAATGAAGTTAACAAAGAGAATCTGACTAATCTTCATATTGCTGACAACCATCCATTTAAAATGAAGGTAAATTTGGATGGTGACCCTTTAGTTGACGACATACATGCAATTCAGGAATATCAGAATGGAGGAATATACATATGACCAATCCATATCTTTATGTATGAATTTTATATTTGTGTAACAATTTACGTGTTTTGTTAAATAATATGTTATTTTATAAGTCTTTTATTAATATTTCATATTATTTATTGTGACAGATATATGACTGAGGCATCACATTCATCAAGGGATGTCCCATTGCTAGACCCACCAAAGGAGCCACCAGGTTGAGGCAACTTTTACTTAGAAGAAATGTAGGTGAGAAGACACTGTCATTATTGACGTGGTCACCGGTGTAGCATCTGGTCCAAATACATATGTTTTTAGGTCTTACCTTGAAGTATTGGGCCGTAACCATATATCTATCCTTACTCCATCATTTGATCATGTATCTAAAGTTGATCAGACCCTAATATGACAAAATCTATTGGTAAGTTCATTAATATTGTTCCAAATTCTAGTTTGATTAAATTGATAATTTTTATTGATATAAGGTTATTTTCTTTATTGCATTTCAAATGTCGTGACGCTAATGAATAGGTGTTTATCTTTAATTCTCGAAAGATTTCGGGATTTTCAGACAAAATTGGCATCAATATATATCTTCGAAGTAAAAAGAAATGAAACTCTATGTTCAAAATATACGATAATTGACGAAGAGACTTGCTGTCCATTTATACAAATTCGTACATCAGAGTCATGACAAGTAAGTGTAGCTAAAATCATTTAATTCATCATTCAGAATTTTATATCATAACAATTGTTTCATTATGTCACAGGAAACAAGGTCAAAAACACAAGATATAAGTGCTAAAAATAAAAAGGTTTAAACCCTTTGACGGTTCTTATATTTGAGGAATCTCAAGTTGGTTTTCTTGTTTAAAATGGTCTCAATTGGGTTCTAAATTTTGTAGATTCGTAACGATTAAGACCTTTTCGTTAAGTGGTCAGAAACGATATCAAATATTAATGACGTGGTACATAATAAATGTATGGAGGTAGATCATTTTATTATGAGGAAATAGGATTTAAATTATGACATATAATTTAATAAATTAAAAGATAAGAAAAAGAGAGGGAGATTTTGAAGATTTAAAGGATTGTCCAACAATATTGAACAGCGTTGCACGATTCACCGTGGCGGAAGTTCTCCTTGTCTTGGAGTACTTGCACATGCTTGGGGTGATCTACAGAGATCTGAAACCTGAGAATGTGTTGGTGAGAGAAGATGGACATATAATTCACCCGGACTACATTCAACCATCATGTTTCACACCAAGATTTCTCTTGGGAAAATCCAAGAAAGAAAAAAAGTTGAAGCCAAAGAATGATGCGCAGAATCAGGTGACCCCTCTTTCCGAGCTCATTGTCGAGCCCACTAATGCTAAATCAATGTTCTTTGTGGGAACACATGAGTACTTGGCACATGAAATCATCAGAGGTGAAGGACATGACAATGTTGTAGACTGGTGGACATTTGGGATATTCTTGTATGAGCTCTTGTTCAGAAGAACACCGTTCAAAGGTTCAGTGAATCGTTTTTACTTTGTTAAACCTATAAATGCTATCAGACTCCTATTGGACTATCTAATCTAGTTCTATATTCTATATTTTGAAGATCTTATATTGCCTAAAAGTAAGACAAATTTATACTTAATAAATTTAATAAAAACCTAGTTAGAACACTTAATTACTCGTTTGATTTCCATTTTGGTTAAAAAGTTTTAAGTTCATAACCGTTTAACTTTTCATTTCCATTGCATCCAAACTTATTTTTTTAAAAAAAAAAAAAACCTTAATTAGGAACTTTAAAAAAATTGTTAAGGTATTAACAACATGCCATGTATTAATATGTGATTTTTTAATTTTTAATTTTTATCTTTTACAAAAAACATTTGTCCATTTTTCATGCTCATTTAATTCAATTTAGTTTTATTTTTTTAAATAGAACAATATTATCTCTTAATTGAAACCAAATTTATTTTTGAATAAATATTATACTGATATTTTTTTAAGATAATTTTGTTACCTACATATTATAGATCTAAGTTCTTTTATAAGATTAAAACTAATTAAATACAAATATTTTTATAAAAAAGTAAGTATTTAAACATATATATTATTAACTCATGTTTTTCTAACAATAAATTAATTTATATAAATAATAATTTGGTCCTTTGTTTTGGAACTCAATTTATTATTTATATAAATATTATACTAATATTTATATTAAATTTTATTACGAATTGAGATATTATTCATTTGTATAAATGTTATACTGATTTGTTTTTTTAATTAAGCATAATGTTTTAATATATTACATTATTTTATATTATTAACTATATTTTGTTAATTATATATCTATAATAAATTTTAATATAAATATTAATATAATATTTATATAAATAATAAGTTGGGTTCTTATATGTATAAATATTATTAATTAATTCATTCTTTAAAAAAAATAGATTAATAATATATATATATATATATATATATATATATATTAATTTTTTTAAAAGTTATACTTAGTTTTAATGTTATAAAAAAATATGAATTACTATATTAATTCATATTAATTACTCTATTTTGAAAAAAATTTGACTAAATTGAATATATATATATATATATATATATATATATATATATATATATATATATAAATTAAATTGAAATCAAAATAATATGACACTAACATTAAAAAAATATATTTGCAAAAGAAAAAAGATAATTAAAAAAATTAAGCAAATAAAAAAAATTAGAAAACCATCTATTAAAAAGCGACAGTTAACTTCCTTAGTGATTTTTATTTTTAAAGAAAAAAAAACTAATCAAAACTCACATTCAAAAGTTAAGACACTATTTTTAAAAATTATGCAATTCAAAGAAAAAAATTAAGAATATCGAGTTGAAATTTTTTACCTAAAATAAAAATTAAATCAGTAATTAAGCCTAGTTAGAAATAACCAAATTTACGTTATAATTAGTGAATAACACTTCTGTTGTCAGCCTTGTTTAATATCCCATTAATACGAACTTCTCCACGAAGCTCTTTATTTGTGATTGTGTAAATATTCTCTTTATCCAAACTTTCAAGTAGGGTTTTGCAAGGAAACAGCTAGAAACTAATCTAGTTTGTTACTGTAAAAAAAAAAAATAACAATTACGTACAAAAATAAATATATATATACATATATTTATATATATATATACATATATTTATATATATATATATATATATATATATATATATATATATATATATATAAAAAAGTTAGTTTCCTTTCATTTTATTTCCATTTAGTTAGTTTTACGTTTGGAAACATTCTTCCTTATTTGACTTGGAGTAGTCAACAAAGACGGAAATGAAGTCTTACGAATATTTGTGTACAGACTGTTAAATTGCTGGATTGTCATCAAATTACAAATCATCATTTATAGTGCTTTTGTTCTTTCACTTATCAAAGTTCATAGCGTAGAAGAAAGTTCATATATCTGAAAAACTGTAATGGCTTCTTTCTTACTAAAAGTATTGTTTGCATTATCAATGCTCGTTTTACATACCCAACTGCCCATTCATGCATTCATGTCCTCATCACATGTGAAGTGCATAGAGAGGGAGAGAGACTCACTTCTCAACTTCAAACATGGTCTCACAGATCCTTCTGGCATGCTTTCCACATGGAGGGATGATGACAGTAACAGAGACTGCTGCAAATGGAGAGGCATTCAATGCAATAATGAAACAGGTGATGTACGAATTCTCGATCTTCGTGGTTCCAAATTTCATTTTTTGATAGGTTCAATCAGTCTTACTTCATTGATTGACTTAACCAAATTGGAATATTTGGATCTTAGCAATAATTTTGATTATAGTAGAAGGAAGCTCCCTCAGCACATGGGCTCCTTCAAAAAATTAAGATATCTCAACCTATCAAATGTGAATTTTTATGGGAGGATTCCTTATGAACTGGGAAATCTGTCAAAGTTGCAGTATCTTGATCTGAAAGGAAATTCTCTGAATGGAGCAATCCCTTATCACCTAGGGAAACTTGCAAGTTTAAAATATTTAGATCTAAGTGAAAATTATTATCTTGAAGGAGAAATTCCTTATCAGCTAGGAAAACTCTCACAGTTGAAGTATCTTAATTTTGGGTTTACATTACTGTCTGGAGCAATCCCTTTCAAGGTTGGAAATCTTCCTATCTTGCATACTCTTAGACTTGGTGGCAATTTTGATCTAACAGTTAATGGTGCAAAATGGCTGTCTTCTCTCTCTTCATTAACAACTCTTCGTTTGGATTCATTGACTAATCTTGCTTACTCTCGTCACTGGCTACAAATGATCAGTGAGCTTACAAACTTGAGAGAGTTGAGTCTAGTCCGATGTAATCTTTTAGATAAAAATGTTTCATCTTTGTTTCCTTCTCATTCTAACCTTTCCACTTCTCTTTCTATCCTTGATCTCTCTGGTAATATGTTGACGTCATCAACACTTCAATTGTTGGTCAACCATAGCCATAATCTTCAAGACCTTTATTTTCGTGAGAATAATGTTTTCTCCTTTCCTTATTATTTAAACTTTCCTTCTCTTGTGGTCCTTGATCTCTCTGTCAATAACCTGATATCATCAACGATTCTAGGAAATTTCAACTTCAGCTCCACACTACAAGAACTTTATCTGGTAGGCTGCAGTCTTGCTGATGAAAATTTTCTTGTTCCATCTGCTTCCATAGGCAAGTCTTCAACTTCTCTTGTCACCCTTGATCTCTCCTTTAATGCATTGAAATCATCGACCATATTTCACTTGATTTCCAACTTCACCACCAATCTTCATGCACTTTCCCTTAACGGTAATTTGCTAGAAGGTCCCATTCCAGATGGATTTGGGAAAGCAATGAACTCTCTTCAAGTTCTTTCCCTTTCCTACAACAAACTGCATGGTCAGATCCCAGCATCCCTAGGAAATATATACTCACTACAAGAGTTACACCTTAGAAGTAACAACTTGAGTGAGAAAATTTCTGGCCTCATTAAAAACTCTTCAATGTTGTCATATTTGAGGCTATTAGATCTCTCCAATAATAGGTTAACTGGAGAAATACCAGAAAGCATTGGGCTGCTGTATGAGTTGGAGATTCTTCACCTGCGGGAGAATAACTTCGAGGGTGATATATATGAATTTTATTTTACAAATTTGTCCAAATTGATGGATTTAGACTTATCACACAACTCATTGTCGCTAAAGTTCTCTACAACCTGGATTCCACCTTTCCAATTATTTAATTTGGAACTTGCTTCTTGCAAGTTGGGTCCTAGTTTTCCAAATTGGCTCCTGAATCAAACTTCCTTAAGCTTTCTAGATATTTCTGATGCTGAGATTGATGACTATGTACCAGATTGGTTTTGGAAAAAATTACAATCTATAAGTACTTTGAACATGTCTTACAACAGTCTCAAAGGTATAATCCCAAATTTACCAATCAAGCTTACCCAGGCAGACACAAATACAGTAATTCTAAATTCCAATCAACTTGAAGGTGGAGTTCCTACTTTTTTGTCACAAGTTTACTCCTTGGATCTTTCCCAAAATATGATTTCAGATTTGGATGCATTTGTATGTGGAAAAGGAGCAACTGCAAGCATCAACGTACTGGATTTATCAAATAATCAAATAACGGGACAATTGCCGGACTGCTGGGAACGTCTAAGTTCTCTGAAATTTCTTGATATAAGCAATAATAATTTGTCGGGGAAGATTCCAAAGTCCATGGGTGATCTTGTTAATTTGGGAGCTTTGCTCTTACGAAACAACAGTTTAACTGGGGAGCTACCACTCACATTGAAAAATTACACTGATTTAGAGACATTAGACTTGAGCGAAAACTTGTTTCATGGTCTAATACCTTCATGGATTGGAGACAGTTTACAACACTTGAAAATCCTAAGTTTGCGATCAAATCACTTGTTTGGAAGTGTTCCTGTACATCTCTGTCAGTTGAGGAAAATTCTTGTTTTTGATCTTTCAAGGAACAACCTGTCGAAAGGAATTCCAACATGCTTGAATAATTTTACTGCATTGATGGATAGAACAGTATTAAACAGAGCTGAACTTATAGAAGAAGGTTCTATTGACTCTAAAGTGTTATTGATGTGGAAAGGACAGGAACGCGTGTTTCTAAATCCCCAGTATCTTTTGAAGAGCATTGATCTCTCGAGTAATGATTTATCAGGTGAAATACCAAAAGAGGTTACGGAGTTACTTGGATTGGTTTCTTTGAACATATCAAGAAATAACCTATATGGAGAAATTCCTTTTGATATTGGGAATTTAAATTCACTAGAATTTCTTGACTTATCAAGGAATCATTTGCATGGGAAAATTCCTTCTTCTCTGGACAAAATCGATCGTCTTGCTGTGTTGAATTTATCAAACAATGATCTGAATGGAAGAATCCCTTGGGGAAGACAGTTGCAAACATTTGATGCCTCTAGTTTTGGAGGAAATCTTGGTCTTTGTGGTGAGCAACTAAACGAAAGTTGCCCTGGAGATAATACAACAGCACTGTCTCAAGGAGCAGAAGTTGATGATGAAGAATATGAAAATTTCTATGGAGCATTATACACGAGTTTGGGAATAGGATTCTTCATAGGCTTTTGGAGCTTATTAGGGACAGTACTACTTTGGCAACCATGGAGAATTGCTTATATGAGAGTCTTAAACAGACTGACAGACTATATACTTGTAGGGGTTGAATTGAACGTAGCCAGATGCAACAAGTGGCTCAAAAGATAAAAGGTATGCTATTCCAATAAGTTCTCTGTTTTAACTTGCAATGTTTATTTCTCTGCTTTATTAGTTATATAAATCAATATCTTCTTTTGTCATGGAAATGGAGGATGTCTTTTTCAATACAAAAATGAACATCTTGGCATGAACCAAATTTTTAGAATTTACTCATTGCTTTCATCAATTTAAACATTGAGCAGCAAATCCAATTCTTCTGTTCCGTGGCTTTACTTCATAGTTTCTTTTCCAAAAGCTGATTATTCTTTTCTTTCTGTAAAGAATGTACAAATGGCATGTTCTATGTAGAGAAATTTTCTCCTTTCTAGAAGACTTATCTTATGTTTAAACCTCTAAAAAGTGTACTCACAGTTATGCACATTTTTTAAGTGTAATGATTACCTATTTTTTCAGTTTTATTTAGTTTATTACAATAATTCAGTCTCTAATTTTGATCCATTGCAACTAAAATATTTTATCTAAATTATCGCATAAAACTTGCAGTTTTGGAGGATTAGCTTCAAATTTCAATCTGAGATTAAAGCTTCATGAGTTGTTGGATGTAGGATATGCAGTATTGAGTTTACAATGTATAACAAAATTTTCTGCTCCTTCTGTTTCTTCTGTTCCTTCTGCTAAACTCTGCCTCCTACACTCAAGGGATGAATAGAAACTCCCCATCCAATCTCAACATTACAAGTGTATTTTGATCAATGAAACTAATAACATCGAGCCCCTTTCTCCTTAGGATTACACAACTTAATCTAATTTGGAGTAACCATGCATCTTTTAGATGTGTCAACGGTCCATAAAATTCCTAATAAAACTCTCAATCTCTTTAAGACTATTCATAGGTCTTGATTAATACAAAAAGAATATAAAACCAAATCATCAATCATAGGAAATGATTAGTTGAATTCTGCCCATCATTCTTAACAATTTTTCTTTCTGCTTTGGAAATTGGAATTTGATTTTTTCTATAATAGGTCTAAAACAATGCCATTACGAGCTCCTTTAAATATAGAAATGACAAAATAGATAAAAGGAAAGTAACCTCTGTTAAAACCCAGAAGATGTTTGATGTATTTATGAACTTAATTAGATGCACTTTAAAAAAAATTAAAAAAAATAAAATAAAAAATTCTTTTTTTTTAGGGTTAACATATTTTCTAGATTGCCTTTCTATAGGTGTCAAAGATATGCGACATGTTTTTGAATAAGAAACATAGTAGGGAACAAATTTATATATATTTTAGGCTGAATGATATCATTTCACGTATAACTAAGAATGTCTCTACTAAGCACTCCACCAGAAGATAAAACAAGAAAGGAGAGAGAAAATCTTTGCGACACCTCTTTGAGAATAAAAATAACATATCATACCACCATTAACGGTAATGAAAGAGACAAAATCCTTCCAACACTTCTTTGAGAACAAAAATAACATATACCACCGATAACATATCTTAGCAAGCCTAATGTATGAATCGAATGATAAAATTTAGGTTTAATACCTATTTTGGTCCCTCCTTTGGGAGGGTTTGTTCAGAGTAGTCCCTCCTTTTTTTTAAAAGTTCGCTATAGTCCTAGCTTTCGCAAAAACTGTTCAAGTCGGCGTTAAGTTCGCAGAGCAGGTGTCTAATATTTGATGATGTGACATTGTAAATTGTTTTAAAAAATAATTAATGATGACGTGTAAATGAATATAGTTAGGTTTTAATTAAAAATTGAAATTGGGGTTAATTAGGTAAACCCAAAGTCTTGGTCAAATACGAAAATTTCCCAAATTTCCCTTTGCAATTGGGAATTTTTATGCTTGCTGTTAGGATTCATCAACCTTCAATCCACCTTCATCAGCGGGGTTTGCATTTTCTTGGCTTGCGATTGCGATTAAGATTAGGATTAGAGAAGATGAAGTTAGAAATTTGGAGAACTTTATCTATGGCAATAAATAAGGATGGGAAGACCATGTTACACATGGCAGGAGAGGTTCCAGCAGATGATACGAATTCCCAAGTTTCTTATTCTGCCTTAGAGATGGTGTGGGACGCAAAATGGTTTCAGGTAGCCAAACAAATTCATATATAATATTTTATTTTCAATGCTGAGGAAAGAACGATGATGTTGGTGATTCTAATTTTTACCTTGGACCAGTATGTTTCAAGCCTCGTACCACCACACTATTACTTTTTGCGTGATAAAGACCGGCAAACCCCGTGGGAAATCTTCAAGAAGACACATGATAATCTTAGGAAGGAGAGTGGGGAGTGGCTGAAGGAGACATCTGAATCTTGCTCCTTAGTGACTGCGCTTGTTGTTGGTGCTTCCTTTGCAACTGCCACCACTGTTCCTGGTGGCATAGATGACAATGGGATGCCTCATTTTGAAGGTTGATGAACCCTAATCCTAATTGCAATTACAAGCCAAGAAAATGCAAACCCCTCTGATGAAGGTGGATTGAAGGTTGATGAACCCTAACAGCAAGCACAGAAATTCCCAATTGCAAAGGGAAAATTTGGGAAATTTTCGCATCTGACCAAGACTTTGGGTTTACCCTGGTTCATTAGAACTATAGAAACTCATACCCAGAATTCCCAGTAATAAAAAAACAGAACTTCCCGCAGTGTACAAAATAAACTTTGTAGCTGAATACAAACGTTTTTTTCCACCCCACATAGATAAAAGTAGATAAACGGGAATTAATTCTAATTCCCACATGATGAAAAAAAGTAAAATGTCTTGAGAAGAAAATGTTCCTAGTTGACCACTATACATTGCTAACATCAGAAAATAGAATAATTTAGATTCTCGAGTAACTGGTTGAGCTGATAACGTAGCTAACGTAGTCCGAAAAAAAGATTCGAGAGAAACCTCAATTTCAATTTTTAATTAAAACCTAACTATATTCATTTACACGTCATCATTAATTATTTTTTAAAACAACTTACAATGTCACATCATCAAATATTAGACACCTGGCAGCTCTGCCGTTAGTGAACTTAACGCCGTTACAAAAAAGGATCAACTTAAACAGTTTTTGCGAAAGCTAGGACTAAAGTGAACTTTTGAAAAATTGAGAGACCACTTTGAACAAACCCTTCAAAGGAGAAACCAAAATAGGTATTAAACCTAAAATTTATTAGTGAAACTAGTCGTATATTTTTATCTTTTAACGAAATATAGAAAATAATGATTTGTATAATGAGAATTAATTATAATATTAGTGACCGTTAAATATTAGTTATTGAGAATAAATATAAAATTTGTAGTTCTTGTTTAATTCATTATATCAAATGATACACTTTGTAATATAAGAAGACATTCATGAATTTGATAGAAAATTGAGTTATTTTTGTAAGAGTCGTTTTGGAATTCTGCGTTACAGGAATTCTAATTTCGATGGGCAATTTGTTGTAATCAACCTCATGACTTATTAGTTACATTCTCATCTTACTTAAACGTGGCATCAACATCCTTTCTCAAATTTAATATCGAAAGAATCCTATGAGATTTCTCATTAGTTAGTATTAGAGGTTTAATTCTTTGTCTCTCTCTATATATATATACATTATATAAATATATAATAATAATAATAATAATAATAATAATATTATTATTATTATTATTATTGAGGAAAGAAAAAGGGAAAATTTTAACATGTGACACTCTCATTAATTCACAAGAAAACTTAAAAAACAAAAAAATTCTCTCACTTAACTAAAAGAAGAAACCAATCTTATTTACAAATAGTCTGTTAAGGGGATGGACTCAAAAAGTATTATGTGACAATTTAAGAACAATCGATGCACCGAATCCGTTAAAGTTTAATATGTTTTAACACGAAGTAGTAATAATATTATTTTAGAATTCACAGATATCTTTTAAAATGAAACATCTTTGTTTGAACCAAGAAGAAGGACTACATGGTGAAGTATGATTGAACCATAAAACTCTCTCATTCATTAGTGCAACCAAACTTGTTTTTGTTTCTATCAATGCTGATACTTAAAAATCTGGGTAGTCAATTTGCAAAACGTTCACATTATAAGAAGAAATAAGAAAGGTTACGCTTACATTACACAATAGAATGAAATAAATTTGTGAATCTCAGTACATACTCCAGTAATTCATGCAGCTTTCATCATCTTCCAAAAACTGCAAATTCTGTGATACAATTCACAATACATACATTAATGTAGTCGTGATGAAGAAAAATTACAGACTTAACTAAGAGGTTTAAACATCATAGGAGTTATCTCAAAACAAGAAAACTTATCTAAACAGAACACGCCATCTATAATGATTTTCTGGAAAACTACTATTAGTAAGGGCACTAACTAATTAAAAAGAAAAATAGATTTGGACAAATTCAATGTTTAAATTTTAAATTAATGAAAACCGATTTGTAAGTGAGAGAGAGACACACACAAGTAATGAGATATAACGAAGTAAAACGATGCTAATCAGAAATAGAAAGAGTAAAACTAATAAGTCTAACAACTTCATTAGTATGCAGATAAACAATCTTATTATCTAAAAACAGTACATTCTACATAAACAGAGAAATAATCAGTAGCAAGTTCAAAGAAAGAATTCAATGGAATAACGTACCTTTTATCCTTTGAGCTGCCTATGGTACTTGTTAATGTTCAGTTCAACCATTACAAGAATGTAGTCTATGAGTCTGTTCAAGAATCTCATATAAACAATTCTCCATGGTTGCCAAATTAGCATTGGCCCTAACAAGCCCCAGAAGCCTACAAAGAATCCTACTCCCAAGCTCATATAAAATCCTTCATAGAAAATTGAATTGTCTTCTTCACCACCAATGGCTGGTTCTTTAGGTTTTTGTGTCTTGTCTCCTGGACAACTTTTATTCAGTTGCTCACCACAAAGATCAACATTTCCTTCAAAACTAAAGCCATCAAAGGTTTGCAACTGTCTTCCCCAAGGGATTCTTCCACTCAGATTATTGTTTGATAAGTCTAACACACCAAGACGATCAATGTTGGAAAGAGTGGAAGGAATACTGCCAGTGAAATTATTTCTTGATAAGTCTAGAAATTCCAGCGAACTTAAATTCCCAATCCCAGAAGGAATTTCACCATGAAAGTGGTTTCTTGATAAATTCAAAGAAATCAATCCAACTAAATATCCAATCTCTCTAGGTACTTTACCTGTTAAACTGTTAGTCGAGAGGTCAATGCTCTTAAGAAGATTCTCTGGATTCCAAAACTCACGATCCTGATTTTTCCACGACAATAACAAGTAAGAGTCATAAATATATTCATAAGATTCTTGGGTCGAAATTTTTCGTTTCCTTACAATTTCCCTCGGGATTACGCTCCTTTCCATCAATGTGGTAAAATTTGTGAAACATGTTGGTATTTCACCTGACAAGTTATTCTTTGAGAGGTCAAAGACTTGAATTTGACTCAAATAGCAGAGTTGTACAGGAACACTTCCAAAGAAGTTATTTACTCGCAAGCTCAGAATTTTCAATTGTTGCATATTTTCCCCGATCCAGGAAGGTACTGGACCAGACAACAAATTCTTACTCACGTCTAATAAAGCTAAGTTTGAACAGTTCTTCAATGTGAGTGGCAGTTCTCCATTAAAATTGTTGTTTCGTAGGACCAGAGCCTCCAAGTGAACAAGAGTACCCATGGACTGTGGAATCTTTCCAGATAATTTATTATTTCTTAGATCAAGAAATGCTAATGAACTTAGATGTTCCCAACACTCAGGCAGTTGTCCTGTTATTTGATTATTTGATAAATCCAAAGTATGCATACCTTTTGTTACTCTATTTCTGCACAATAATGTATTTAAATCTGAAAACCTATTTCCTGACAAATCCAAGTTTCCAGCGTGTGACAAAAAAGTAGGAATTACACCTTCAAGTTTGTTTGAATTTAGAATTATTGCAGTTGGACCATCCCTGAGAAACTTCATCGTTAAATTTGGAATCGAACCTCTGAGACTGTTGTAAGACATGTTCATCTCATTTATAAACTGTAACTTGTTCCAAAACCAATCTGGTACAAAGTCATCAATCCCCGCATCCGAAATATCAAGGAAGCTTAGCTGACTTTGAGTCTGGAGCCAGCTTGGGAAGCTAGGACCCAACTTGCATGAAGCCAGTGCCATGTTAATTAATTGGAAAGGTGGAAACCAGGTAGTACCGAACGTGAAGGACAATGAGTTGTCTGATAAGTCTAGTTCTACCAATTGGGACAAATTTGTGAAATGCAATTCATTGATATCGCCCTCCAAATAATTCTCTTCAAGATGAAGAGACTGCAACTGATGAAGCAACCCAATGCTTTCTGGTATTTCTCCAGTTAACCGATTGTTGGAAAGATACAAATATCGCAAAGATTTAAACGCTGAAATATTATTAGGTACTTTTCCAATAATGGAGTTATTAGATAAATCTAGCATCTCAAGTGCAGGGCTGTTGCACCTTGAGGAATTCTGAATGAAGCTAGAAATTTTCCCACTCAAACTGTTACTATTGAGGTATAATTCCTTTAATGTGCATATGTTCCCAAGGGAAGTTGGAATCTCGCCTTTCAGTTTGTTGGTTTCCAGTATGAGAACTTCAAGAGAGTTCATTACTTTCTCAAATGCATCTGGGATGGGACCTTCTATCAAGTTACTATAAAGGGAAAGGCTTTGAAGATTGGTGGTGAAGTTGAAAAACCAATGAAATACAACGGATGATTTCAATAAATTATCCGAGAGATCAAGGGTGACAAGAGAAAGAGAATTTTTAGTGTAAGAAGATGACACAAGAAAGCTTTTATCAGTAAGGCCGCAATCAAACAGGGTAAGCTGTTGTAGTTTGGTGCTGAAGTTGAGATGTTCTTGAAATATTGATGTCTGAGTCAGATTATTAGAAGACAGATCAAGTATCAAAAGAGAAGGAAAGTTTAGATAGTTAGGAGACGACAAAACAATGTTATTAGCAGAAAGATACAACTCTTGGAGATTAGGACTATAGTTGGACAACAATTGAAATGTTAATGACGTCAACTTATTATTAGAGAGAGAAAGGATGGAAAGTGAAGTGGAAATGTTGGAATGAGAAGGAAACAAAAGTGAAATATCAGCATCTGAAAGTGCACAATTGTCTAGACTTAACTCTCTTAAGTTTGGAAGATGCTCACTTATATTAGAGATGCCAAGATAAGGAAAGGAATGGAGACTGAGAGTTGTTAATGAAGAGAGAGAAGATAGCCAATTTTCATCTTTTATTTTAAGACCATAATTTCCATCAAGTCTAAGAGAATGCAAGAGAGGAAGATTTCCGACCTGAAACGGGAGTACTCCGGAAAGCGAATTTCCTGACAGATCAAGATACCTCAAATGTGAAAGACTTCCAAGTTGAGAAGGAATTGCTCCAGAAAGAAGATTTCTTGAAAGATCGAGATACCTCAAATGTGACAAATTTCCAAGTTGAGAAGGGATCTCACCATAGATATCATCATTGGCACTTAGATCAAGATATCTCAGATTTGAAAGCTTCCCAAGTTGAGAAGGAACTTCTCCGTCAAGATCAGTTGTTTTAAGATCAAGATACTCTAATTTTGAGAGATTTCCCAGTTCACATGGAATTGTCCCTGAGAAACTTGTTTGTGACAGATTGAGATATCTTAAGTTTTGAAAAGAGCCAATGGATGGTGGAATTTGATCTTCAATGGAACGACGATTAGAGCTGAGATCCAAATATTCCAATTTTTGCAAGCCAACCAATGAAGTGATATTGATTGAACCTGACAAATAATGCGATTCTGAACCACGAAGATTAACCATTTCTACGTGATCAGTTTCATTGCTGCATTCAATACCTTCCCATCTACAACAATCTCCGTCATTTTGATTGTCCCTCCACGTGGACAGCATGCCATAGTAATCTCGGACACTTTGTTTGAAAATGAGGAGTGTTTGCTTTTCCCTCTGTATGCATTTAACTTGTGAACTCTGTGATAGCGAGTTGAATCCAAGAGCGAATAGTTTGGTATGCAGAATGCACACAAACACTGCCAACAATATTTTGAGAAAGTAACTGCTCATTCCTGACATGAAATTTCTGTATGCTCTAAACCTTGGTATGGATAAAAGATGAAACAACAGCATTAAAATTATTTTTTCCTCAGCAACAGCATTTAAGTAGTTAGGGCTTAATTTCTACGCCCGGTCTTTTTTCACTATTCCAAGTCAAGCAAGGAAGAAAGTTTGGAAGTAGAATTTTGGTTTAATGAGGTCCCTATTTTCTGTGGAAAATCTCAACTTTTTTTCTTGGCGGGTCCTATTTTTATCAAAATTGTATAAATTTGGCCTTTCTGTTAAGTTTTGCCCAACGGAGTCATTCTTGCTGAACTCACTTTTTTGACTCTTTTATGTATTTATTTATTTTGATTTATTGTTGGAGTAGAACCATGAGTGAATGTTAATAAATGTAAATTTTTAGGCTTAATTACCTTTTTAGTCGTCAAGTTGGGACTTAATTTTTGTTTGATATCTCTGCTTTTAAAAGTGATGTAATTTGGTCCACAAGTTACTGATTTTACTTTTATTAGGTCAATTTCGTTAAATAGATGTCAACGGTGTTAAATGTTAAGTGATTTGTGAAATGAGTTATCCAACATGGTAAAAGAAGTTATTTTACCAAAAATAGATATGAAAATATGTTTTAATATGGAAAAGAAAAAACGAAATGAATTTGGCCCAATATATTAAGGTAGAAGCACCTTAGATGACTTTAGTTGAAGGACCTAAAGGGGAGCAGGTGTGCTGAGGGGATCTCCAAGGATGAGAAGAGGATCCTGCTCAAACTCCATAATAGGGGACTTGAGATCTAAAACAGAGAAATATAGTTCTAAAGGGCTTAAAAGACCCTTCTCAGGTTCTATTATTTATATAGATCAAGATTTGATACAATAGAGAGATGGAAGGTGAAGGGATTGTCCTAGACTGCTAGGAACAATCATTATAGATAAACCAACACACAACTCCCTACTTTAGGCTTTACTAACTATACTAATCATAGGTAAACTCAATAATTATTCTAACACTCTCCCTCAAGCTGGAGCATACAGATCGTATGTACCAACCTTGGAACAAATAAACTCAATCCGAGGTCCCCTTAATGACTTAGTCAAAACATCTGCGAGTTGGTCATTTGATCCAACAAACTCAGTACATATTTCCTTTGACAATAATTTTTGCCGAACAAAATGACAATCAATTTCTATATGTTTGGTTCTCTCGTGAAACACTGGATTTGATGCAATGTGAATAGCAGCTTGGTTATCACAATACATCTTCATACTCTGGATGTCACAGAAGCTAAGCTCTTGAAGGAACTGCTTCATCCATATAAGTTCACATGTTAATGAAGTCATTGCTCTATATTCAGCTTCAGCGGTTGATCGAGCCACTACATTTTGTTTCTTACTTTTCCATGAGATAATGTTTCCTCCAAGGAAAACACAATATCTAGTAGTGGATCGTCTATCAATAGGAGAACCTGCCCAATCAGCATCACAATATCCTGATACCTGAAGGCTTTCTTTTTCTTCATATAACAGTCCTTTCCCGGGAGCCTTTTTCACATACCTTAAAATGCAAATGATAGCATTCCAATGGCTAACACATGGAGCTTGCATGAACTGATTAACCACTCCAACTGCAAAAGATAGATCTGGCCTTGTAATAGTGAGATATATTAGTTTTCCAACTAGCCTCCTATATCACTCCGAGTCGGAGAATAACTCACCTTCTTCTGTTGTTAATTTCAGATTTGGATCCATAGGGCTATCAACCGGTCTACAATCAGTCATGCCTGTTTCTTACAAAATATCCAGAGCATACTTCCTTTGGGAGATTACAACTCCACCTTTTGACTGAGCTACTTCAATGCCTAAGAAGTATTTGAGACTCCCAAGATCCTTGGTTTGAAAATGTCTACACAAGTACTCCTTTAATTGAGATATTCCAACAGTATCATTTCCTGTAATAACTATATCATCAACATATACTATCAAGTAAACACATTTTCGAGAGATGAATGATAATAAAAGACTGAATGATCTGCTTCACTGCGTTTTAGCCCAAATTTTTGAACAATGGAGCTGAACTTTCCAAACCAAGCACGTGGTGATTGCATGAGCCCATACAGAGATCGGTTCAATTTACAAACCATACCAGACTCCCCCTGAGAAACAAACCCAGGAGGTTGCTCCATATAAACTTCTTCCTCAAGATCACCATGAAGAAAGGCATTTTTAATATCCAACTGATGAAGTGGCCAATGACGAATGGTTTCCATTGCGAAGAACAAACGAATGGTAGTCATCTATGCCACGAGAGGAAAGGTATCACAATAATCAAGACCATATACCTGAGTGTACCCTTTTGCAATCCTCCGTGCTTTGCATCCAGATTTGAATTACATCAGAGATCAACTTCTGACAAGTCATGAGGTCCCTTCCTTGGAAGCCTTGACCACACGTCTTCTTCGTGTTCTTGTGCCTCAGTCTCAGGAAGCTCATGAAACAATGGAACCATCTATCATGGTTGCCACGCGAGGAAGAAGAAGACGTGGCACTAGAGGAGGAGGACGTGGAGGTCGGGGACGTCCATAGTGCTCTTACTGTAATAGGGTAGGTCACACCCAAGAAAATTGTTACTCTTTGCATGACTTTCCTTCAAAAACCGCCAATATCTCTAAGGCTGAAACTTCCACTTCCAACTTCAAGTTCACTAAGGAAGAGTATCAAGAATATCTGCGATTAAAGTCTAACAGTTTGGAGCAATCATCTCAGTCCATAAGTACGTCCACAACTTGCATTTCTCAATCCATGGAAGGTCCAAATTCATAGGTAATTGACTCGGGTGCTTCTGATCACATTTCTGGTAATACCTCACTCTAACTTTGAAATCTGTTCTTTTTGTCCCTAACTGTCCCTAACTTGGCTCTGATACCATGTTAGAAGTGAAGTTTAAGCCTAACTCAACCCCACAAAACCGGCTTGTAGGGTGAGGTTTGCACCCACTTATATACACTTAAATGACCTTATCTCTAGTCGATGTGGGACTTCCAACACACCCCCCTCACGCCGAGGTATATACATCTCGAGTGTGGGATTAGACTTTTTAATGGGTGGTCCGATAGCGGCCCGATAACGGGTGGAACAACATGCCCAACGACAACAGAAACCGCTAGGATAGGCTCAAATCATGGCTCTGATACCAACTTGAGATCTAAAATAGAGAAATATAGTTCGAAAGGGATTAAAAGACCCTTCTCAGGTTCTATTATTTATATAGATCAAGATTTGATACAATAAAGAGATGGAAGGTGAAGGGATTGTCCTAAACTGCTAGAAACAATCATTATAGATAAACCAACACATAACTCCCTTCTTTAGGCTCTACTAACTATACTAATAATAGGTAAACTCAATAATTATTCTAACAAGGGGAAAACACCTCACCCTCTTTTCTCAATCTCACATCCCTCTCCACAGCCAACTTCCCCTCCTTAGAACTCAACCTAAAAAAATCATCTTTCACATCATAAACCTCCCCCAGGCAAAGTCTGAACCACAGGTTCAAACCTAACCAGTGAAACAAACCTAGTGTACACAAGTTCGACTCTATCCACCTACTCACTAATAAACAATGAGAAAACATCATCAGCAATGACCTGAGCCTCCTTTGCTGTGGGAAAACCTCCAATTTCGATAAAGCTGTCGACTTTAACAAAAGGGTGTTTCCTTTCATTGTTGTGAGTAAAAAACGAGCTACCCTTTTTGCCGACGCTTATAACAACGCACTCCATATTGAGTTTCTTTAGCTCCTCGATTCGGGTGACGACTTTTTTTGTTACCCATTTGTTGAAACCGTCGCAGAGGCTGCGGTTGCCAGTGAAAACGATGAGGGCGACAGTCATGACAGGTCTGGCATCAGTGAGGGGTGGAACATCGTTGCTTTTTTGGCGATGGGTGATGTCGTTCAACATTTCTGCGAGGTTTGAGGCGAAGGGGCGACCATTGAAGATGGCCTCCTGAGCGCGGCGGACCCTAGCCACGGCGACGAGCTTCATAACTTTGGTGATCTTTTGCGTGGTCTGGACAGTGTGGGTTCGTTGGTGGAGCTCGCGGATGCCGCTGCGAACTGGAGGAAGGGTGGGGTGAATAAGAGAGAAGTTGGATTTTGAGAGGGAAAACATGAAATAGGAAAATTGCATTTTTCTGTTTGTTTGTTTGTTTCAGAGGAGTGATTGTGTTGTTGGGTGGTTTTGTTTCGTCATTTGTTGTCTCAGTTCAAGAATATCAATGTTGTTGTGGTTCAGATTTGGTTTCAGTAGGTTCAGACTTTTAAAGTTCAAAAAGAAATTATGAAATTTCAATATTTTTCTAAAATTAAGATTCACACTACCAACATTACAAATTATTGAAATGCAAAATAAATATTAACAAATTTTAAATTTGAAATTCGAAACTGCAAAAACCTGTGTAAAATATGGTAAAAAAGTTTATATTTAAAGTTCAAAATAATAAAAAAATTATAAAATAAATTCTTTTTAATGGAACTTTTAATACCTCTCAACAATATAATAATATATTATGATGTAGAATAATATTTAAAAGCAATATATAAGATATTGAGTATGATAATATTAGTAAACTACTAATATCATAATATAATAACATTTGAAATATGATATAAAATAATAAATAGATAAATAAATAATTGAATAATAAATTAATAGAGACAGATGTTAATGAAGAGAGAGAAAGATAACTAATTTTCATCTTTAGAGAATGCAAAAGCAGAAGATTTTCAACTTTGAAAGGGAGTGTTCCCGAAAGCTTTCCAAGTTGAGAACGAATCTTTCCACATATGTAATAATTGTCATTTAGTTCAAGATATCGCAGACTTTGAAAGCTTCCCTAGTGGAAATGGAATTTCTCCACAAAGATCAGTTCCTTTAAGATCAAGATATTCTAAATTTCAGAGATTTCCCAGTTCATAGTGAATTGTCCCTTTGGAAAACGATTCTGATAGATTGAGATATACACAGAAAGCACACAATCATATATCTTCTTATTGGTAAGATCTTGTCCATTTTAGATTAAGTTTTCGTAAATTTGTTTTTAATATCATTTTAAAAGACTTTTTATTAATGAAGATATTTTATGTGTATTATTTTATCTTCTGTGAAATTTTTTTCTATCTAATATAAATATTTGAAAATTTGTATATGATTTGAGTAAAGAACAAACACCACCAATTCTGATTTTTTTATATGTATTAAATTCTCCGCAACAGGGTTTAAGTAGTTGAATAATTTGCATGAATGAGGCTTGCTTTTTCTACGCCCGGTCTTTATTGACAATTACAAGTCAAGCAAGGAAGAAAGTTTCGAAGGTATAATTATTAAAATGAAAAGATAATCGATCAAATTATTGTTCTCACTTGCGTGACTGAATAATGGTATCGAACTATGAGACGCATCCGATTCCTTTACTACAATATGATATAAGATTTGGAGATGGATCTTATCCCATTAATTTGAATTATTAGTGGTCCAAGGAAAATGATGGTGCAAAGCTGAGTCTTCACTATTATTTTTCCACACATTTGCCAAAAATCAGCAATACAGTAATTCATTGTTAATAGTCAATTTTTCTTTTCTTAACACATAACATCGAAATGACATTAATAATAAGATTTTATCATTTTGTATGTACATGTAGGAAATTAACTCACAAAGCTTCGTTGTTTGTACTTAGATATGGCAAACGAAACTTATATAGAATATACTCAAAGCTATATAGAGTAAACTTACATGGATAAGAAGAGAGAAAACTTTAAAAGTTTGTTAGATTGAATTGTATTATAAACACATCCTTTCTGTGAGAGTATTTGGATAAGGACTTGCAAGCGATCTGATTGATTACACTTGGTGGGGTTAAACAGTAGCTAGCAAATTTTTCTAGTGAAAACCAGGAGTGGTTGAAACTCAACTAGATAGCGTATCAGTAAGATACCATAATTGTTTAGGGATATCGGAAGTTGTGAAGAATACAAAAAAGAAGGGATTTACCGACGGACAAAAGCCCTCGGTACTGACCAAAAGTCGTCGGTAAACGAACATTACCGACGGCCTGTCGACGGCTCCAAAGCTGTCGGTAATTTGCTTGTCGGAAACGTTACCGTCGACCTTTTGGCCCTCGGTATTACCGAGGGCCTAAAAGCCCTCGGTAATACCGAAGGCCACTAGGCCGTGGGTAATACCGAAGGCCATGAGGCCCTCAGTAACGCTTTTCGAAAGTGTGTGTTTAGCGACGGCCTGGAGGCCGTCTCTAAATTTGACAGTCTTTTTTGAAGCCTTAAAATAATAACTTGTTTTCTTACTTCAACCTCTTGTTAAGTTTTCAGGATAATGAAAAACGATATTTCATGAGCAAATGAATAGAAAGAATCACAGGGCTGCAAATTACAAACTTCTATGAGCACATGTGACTTTGTTGTATATATTTTACTATGTAACATTACACAGGCGATCACAAATATACATTTCCGAACCATAATACAACCATATAATCTATTAATCATTCTAACATCCATACAATAACAAGCCATACATGATTGAGCACCATCGATCATAAAAAAGAAAACCAAATACCTACATCCATCTGCGTGTACCAGTCTTAGGTTGCGATAAATTCATTTGACAATCTGTGCATTTCTGTTACCCCCCATGTTGCTGTGAATGACAATAGCACCTGACCTGAGATTAGATAGCAAGGTATCACGACCAGTCAAGACGACTTGGAAAAAGCTATCGACTTCCTTTGTAAGAAGATCTAGTCCCTGTGAAAGCTTCTCCGTTGATTTTCCTAATTCCTCGACAATATTCGCAAGTGATTCCATCTCGATGGGATCTATAACACGCTGGATAATAGGATATAATTCCTTTACAGCGGAATCAACAGATTCCAACTCATTCAAAATAGTAAATCTTCCTCTTGAAAATCTAACTCTAATTTCCTCATTTACAAGATTTTGCAACCTTTTAAAGGTTCCGGACCAAGAATATAAGTCAGCCACGTCCAGATGCATCACATTCTTTGTAGAGCCTGAAAAAGCTGCAGCAAACACACTGCAAACAAATACTGTGAGCACCTTGACCCCATACATAGCTTGCATCAAAACCTTCCCTTTTGCAGACTTTTTAACCTTAGGAAGATCAAGTGACCCCAGAAGACCATCCAAAATGCTTCCACATTTCTCAATCCTAGGGTTTCCTGAACCAATATGCTGCTTCCAACCATCAAGTGAAGAACATGCCCGATCATACTGCTCTGAAGAAGAGGAACTTAAATTGTGCAAAGCACACTGAAGTAAAAGATGACCCTGACTCATCCGTGATAATTCAGAACTGAATGCAATGCATAGATCCAGCAACTTCACGNTAATGTCAAAGTACACATNTATCCANTTCTCATCCCAATCATTAACAGGGAGATCAAGCTCTGCTATAAGAATTTTAATGTCATTATAACTCTCAGAAAGTGCCTGCATCGCCAAAGTCATCCAAGACAAGCTAAGGATCTCATCCTTGCTCTCGTGAATAAGCTTTTTCAGCCTCTCTTCCAAAGTTACTTCAAAAGCTTGTAATATTGAAAACAGCTCTGAAGTTATTTTAGTGCCTCTAGGTGATATCATCCTAAAACAAGTTCCAAAGAAGTGAAATAGAAAGAAAAAAACCGTGCTTATAATACCTAATATTCTCATTAGAAAGGTGAATAGAGAAAACAAGTTCCATCTAAATATCAAAAATGATATTGAAGATAAGTAACCTTTATTAGATTGTGTATCCCTGATACTAAAGAATTATCACATTTTGTTACTTGCATGTAATTAGAAATGTCCAAAGAAATGCATTGGAAATGTCCAAACAAATGTAAAAAGTAAAGAAAGCAAAAGACGTACCCGTGAACACATCATTGATTTTAGTTGAATGATATGAACCAAAGAAAAGCATTCACAACTGAAAAAGTTGCAGTTCCGAAGTAACTGTACAAAACAAAGAAAGTAGATGAAGCGAAGCAGAAACATCAGTTTAGTCTTTCTTCTTTCGTAACACCAATAACAGGATATACCAATGAAACAAAAATCTCCATGATTAGAACTTCCATGCTTAGATTAACATAGTAGAAGTAATATTAATCTAGATATACCAATGAAACAAAAATCTCCTTGAATTGCAGGAGGTTTTACCTTAAGCTTTTAAGTTAAAATCATAATAAATGAAGACTAGTAAGAAGCTCGAAAATAAAATGGATTAAGCATGAGACAAAGATGAATTTAGCTTATAGTACCAGGAAAACCTTCGATATCAAAGGCAATAATATTCAAATATTAGTATGTTACCATTGCCACTTCACCCTTCAACATTGTAGGAATTCCTTCTAGTAAGCCCAATAACATCTTACTTTTGCCCAAAACATGCCTTATTGGAGTGCCTACACATAACATAAGAATTCACATCCACAACTTAGAAAAGCATAAATAACCTGATCACTATCTGACAGTCCACAATCACCCCCACCAGGCCTAATCAAAGCTTTCATCAAACTCCCAGGTGTAATTTTCTTCTTCCTTCATTTTAACAAAGAAATAACACTTATAAAAGCAACAATGAATACCTAAGACAAACCATCAGAGCCAAAGCACAAAAATAGGAAAAAAAATAATTACCTCTTCTCATCCTCTGTTGGTGGCTTCTTCTTTGGTTGAAATTCCTGTGCAGCATCTTCATTTGCAGTCATAGTCACTGACCACCTTCTCCTCTTAGTTAGACACTAGTACCTAAAGTTAACATACATAATTGCCATAGATAAATTTCTTATTTCTCACATTAGAATCAAAAATTTCATAACATACAAGAATAATTATGCAGGCATTATATCAGCTTCAATTAATACTAAAACAGAGTCAAAATTCAGGTAACACTAAAACCTCAATTGCAAGCAAAATTCATCGTAACCAACCACTTTTCCCATATTTCACTAGAACTATCTGCATCTTACACTTTTCATCCTTCCTCACACAATCATCCCACATGTCAAAATTAAGATAATAGAAGAAAGACTAAATTTCAAGACAACCAAGATGAAACAGTCAATCACACACAAAATTTAAAGACTAAATTTCAGAGAAATAATATACAAAATAATGAAGATAACAAACAATTCTTATATAGAATACTTCTATTTTCTAGCTCCTCTGCCACTTGTCCACCTCTAACAAATGTCCTTTTCCAAATAATTCTCTCACACACGTGGCAGCTTTACCTTTCTGTCCCAAAAATAATTCCATGGACTACAACATCTTTCTTCTCCATATGCTTCTCCACGTTTTTCTGTCCCAAAAAGAATTCCCTTCATCACACCCCTTCAGCTTATCAATCCCAACCCTCTTGTATGAATTTGGCCAACAAACTCCACGCTATCTGAGTTCAAGAACCATTTCTCAATCTCATTCTCACCTATCATTCATCCACTGACACAACGAAAGATGAAGAAGGCAAAGGATTCATCCCCACCTGCCAATTCCCCACTAGTGTGTAATCGCCGAAACTCATCCACCAATTCCCTATTTTCGGGTCCTAATATTGGTGTTACAAAAGAAAATGAACAAAACTGAAAAGTTTAACATGTAATTTGCATGTGGAAGAAGAAATATGAACCTTTCAAATCAGGATGGTGATTTCGTATTGATTAGAATCGTAGAATCGTAACAGGCAGCCCACGAACAACACCAGATGATCTGAGAAACATAAAAAAAAAAAAAGGGAGAGAAAGGGGATAACAGCTGAAGCAATGTAGATCTAAGAAAGGGGATAACAACACTAAAATTGGGGATGGGGATCTGGATTAGAACCATAGGAGCTTTTATCGAGAAGTTGTTTCACTCCCAACAGCAAAGACAACTTACCACGGGTAGGAGGAGAACCGTGGATGCCACAGCCACAACAGAGGCGCTACGAGTGAGGCGGAGGCGGAGGCGATTGCACGGCGACGAAGATGTTGGCAGCAACGACGAGAGGCTGCAACAGTGGCCCGCGAGGTGGTGGAAATGGCTCGCAAGGAAAATGTAGGGGCAATGGCAATGGCCCGTGAGGAAGACGAAGTAGCAATGGCCGCAAGGAAGATGAAGAACGAACCGCCACCGGAAAGACAGAGGTAGACGAGAGAATGGAAGCACGAACCGATGGAACACCTTGGGGTTAGGGCTTTGGAACACCTTAGGGTTAGGGCTTTGGGCAAATGAGAACGGGAATTTGTGAAATTTGGGCAGAGCGAGACTTTGGTGGTGTTGGAGACGACTTCTCTGAAACGGGAAGGGTTTCTGAAACGGGTTGGGTTTGGACGAGACTTCTCTAAAAGGGGACGAGACTGGCTTCGTATTTTTGGCTCGAAAAGTGAGGGAAACCAAGCTGTGGGGTTTAATGAGCACCAACTTACCGACGGTCACATGACCCTCGGTAATACCCTCGGTAAAATGTATTTACCAAGGGGCTGAAGGCCCTCGGTAATATCTTGCAGGTAATTCAGCGTTTTACTGTAGTGACTACACAACCAAGAGTGGGTGATACTCAGCTCTAGTTAGAGTAATAAAAGATTGACTAGAAAAACCAGGAGTAGGTAAAACTCAACTAGAGAGTGTATCAAGAAATACAAGATTGTTTAGGGATACCATCAGTGGTGAAGAATATTGTATAACCAGAAGTGGGTGATACCTAGTCTAGTCAAAGTAATAAGGGTTATTAAGATTGACTAGGGAAACAAGGAGTGTGAGAAACTCAACTAGATAGTGTATCAGGAAGATATTGTCTAGGGATACCAAGAGCTGTGAAAAATACTACACAACCAACAAGAATGATGATACTCAGTTCTAGTCAGAGTAACATGAGTTACCGGGGAGTGACTAGTGTAACCAGAAATGGAGCAAATACTCATTTGTACTTCATTAAAAATCTAGTGGAACTCTTTAAGAAGTCTTAGAGGAGAACTGGATGTAACTCACTTGAGTAAACCAATATAAAATGTGTGTGCTTATTGTCCTAGCTTTACAAACACCCTGTCTACAAACACAACAATTATTTATAAAGTTAATCCTTGACAAACATTCTTATAATCAGACACACTTTACTTAAGAGTTACTCCTTCTAGATGCTATAGGAAATTAGTCAAACACTCAAGCTATAAATGCTTCAATCTAAGCAGCGTTTTATAAACCAAGAGATTGGGGATTAAAATTTAATGGATACGTTTGTCTGTCTAAGGAATTAAGGGTAAACAAGCTCTTAATAAACTCAAGTGGATAATTATAATTCACACATCAATTGGAAAGGTTAGGAATTTATATGAAAAGGTATGAAATCAATTCTCTAACATTTATATTATTTGAATTCCCATCACTTGTTTATGTTCATCATTTCACTTTATATTTTTGTTACTCAAAATTACGTGAATTAGTAATCTAGTACTCAACTCATTCAATCCTAAAGGACGATATTTTGTTACTACAATAATGTTTGATATACTTGCCAAACGTTCATCAAATATCTTTCCCAAACTGAATATCAGTGCCCCTTAGTTTATGATCAGTTGGTGTTAGAGTTTTAACTCTTCATATTAATGTTTCTTGCTTTTATATATACTTTTTCAATTTTGATTTTGATTTTTTAGACTTATGACAAATACTAGTTCTAAAAGTGTTCATCAACTCAGTAACTATCACAAATTATTTGTTGATGAATCACACATGGAAAGGAAATTGAAAAGAGAATTTTAAAGAGAGAAAAATGAAAGAAAAGGAAGAGGTAAGGTATAGAGATAAAGAGAAACAGTTTGATGAATATTGGAAAGACATGTTTATACTATGATGAAAGAAAGAGAGATGGAGGCAAAAAAATTACTGAAGAAAAAGAAATTAATGAGGTGTTGAAAGAGAAAAAATAAAGAGGAGTTACCGGAAAAAGAAAATAAAGAGAAGTTGAGAGAAAGGGAAAATAAAGAGGAGGAGTTTAGAGCAAAAGAAAATAAAGAATATGAGTTGAGAGAAAAAGAGATTCAAGAAAAAAATACACGAGAAAAAAGAAAAAAGAAGAAAAACAAAAGACAGAAAAGTGACCAACAAAGAGGAAGAAAAAAAAATTATAATAAAAATAATGACTTTTATGCTTGTAAAAATATTGTTATTTTTTCCATTCAAGGTAAAAAAAGTTTTTTATAAGATGTCTTAATAATAACACATTATTTGATCTTAATCAATAAGTTCTTTTGCAAGGATTATATTTCTAAATGAAAAATGAGTATAAGGAAAATGTTTGATTATTATGTTTCGAGTACGAATTAACTGAAGAAGGAGACAATGATATGATCATAAGGAATCTTTTAAATTTTCTTTGTAATTTTTCTTTAAATTAAATATAAAAAATAATGATTCATATAATAGAAATTAGTTGTAACATTAGTGGATATAGTTATTAAGAATTAATATGGAATTCATAGGTGTTGCTTAATTCATTTTATAAAAAGATGCACTTTGTAATATAAGAAAACAGATGAATTTGACAAAAAAAATTGAGTTTTCTATTTGCTATAGTTTTTCTTTTTTTAAGTTCTATATTATAAGAACTCTAATTTTTGTCTTATTAGAATAACTTTTGGCCATCAACTCCCATAACTTATCAAACTGAATATTAGAATAGTCTCCTAATTTCTCATTAGTTGGTATTAGAGTTTTAGTTCTTTGTATCTATACCTATATATATATATATATATATATATATATATATATATATATATATATATATATATATATATATATATATATATATATATATAACAGGAAGTAGAAAATTTTAAAGCATTTCTCATTAATTCACAAGAAAACTTAATAAAAATAATTATCCCACTTAACTAAAAGAGGAAGCCGAAAACCTACAATTTTGAGACTAGATATTATATTGGAATAGATATTATATCAGATTTTATTATATCAATAATAATTATTGGATTATAGTTATAGATAATATATGATATAGATAATGATTTTAAATTTCTGAAAGACCAATAATAGTTTCATTAAAAGGAATTTTTTTTTTAAAAAAAAAAAATCTACCAATTAACTATAAATTTTTCAAGTTGCAAATATAGCCCATATGAATCACCCATGCATATTGATGATGTGCGTGTTATTAGTATTTACTTTGCTCACGCACTTCGCTAATGTTCAATTAATTTAAAATAAATTGATATCTATTTTATATTTTTATTATCGTAGTTTTAATTTTTATCAATATATATATATATATATATATATATATATATATAACTTTTGAATTTATATAATTTGTAAATAAATATAAGATTTAATCATTCAGAAGTTCCTATTCTTGTGGGGAATCTCAATTTTGTTCCATTCTTTTTCGGTTTTTCAATTGGGTCCTAATTTTTTTAAAATTGTAACAATTGACCCTTTCTGTTAAATTGGGTCCAACGACGTCAGTGTGTGTTTAACGTGGCACGCTGGAGTCAGTTTCTTAATTGACGTGACACGTTGGACTCAAGGAGAAGGGTTTCTTAATTGAAGGAGATGATGATGTGGCAAACAGAAACCCTAATTCGTGAAGGAGGAGGCTTTTGAGAATGTGGTGGTGCGAAGCGTTTCCTCTGATTTTGGTTTCTGCTGGGTTTCTGGAATTTGGTAATTGCAGGTCCGCATTGATGATAAACGAAGCTTGGATGGTAGCAACAATGAAGCTTGCGTGGTGACGACGACCTGACTGGTATGGTTCGAGTTCGATGATGATGCAAATTGTTTCACGAATGGAGGAGGAGCTCGTTGTTGTTGATGGCGCAATGGCGTTTGGGTAGCGCTTGCAAGCTTTCCTAAATCGCAATTCTCTGGTTTTGATTTTGTTGATGTTTGCTACGATTTTGATTGGTCGCTGAGCAAGTCTCTCTTTGCAGGTCTGGAGGTTGATGACTTGTGAGAATGGCAAAAGTGGCTTCGTGAAGGAGGAGACTTTCGAGAACGTGGTGGTGCGAAGCATCTCCTCTAATTTTGGGTTTCTGCTGGGTTTCTAGAATTTGGTAATTGCAGGTCCGCATTGATGATGAACGAAGCTTGGATGGTAGCAGCAAGGAAGCTTGCGAGGTGACGGCGACCTGACGTGTATGGTGCGAGGGCGATGGTGACGCGAAGGGTTTCGCGAATGGAGGAGGAGCTCGTCGTTGTTGATGGTGTGATTGCGTTTGGGTGGCGCTTGCGAGATTTCCTGAATTGCAATTCTCTGGTTTTGATTTTGTTGATGTTCGCTGCGATTCTGATTGGTTGCAAAGCTTGCGAAGATGGTGATAATGGAAGACAAGTCACGACGGCTTGCAATTCGAGTGCGGCAACGCTGTAGTGACGAGGGTGATGGATGGTGGGACTGCCATGATTGCCAGATGAAGAAGCTTGCGTTTGATGAAGGAAGAGAGTGACAGAGGGCTTGCGGCGGCCATGGAGGTTCACGGCGAAAGTTGAGGGGATGACTGTTGGTGAGAATGGCGGTGGCGGCGCATGGTAGCTAGGGGCCAAATTGTTGATGTGACAGGAGTGATAAAAGTCCAATGTGCGATGTCAATCACGTACTAATGTCGTTAGACTCAATTTAACGGCAAATGCCGAATTGTTACAATTTTCATAAAAGTAGGACCTAGTTGATACATCGAAAAAAATAAGACCAAATTAATATTCTCCCCAAAAATATAGACTTCCTCAATTATTAAACCTAAATATAAAATATAAAATGAAAGACATTTAAAAGATCCTGCCATCAAAAGAGTCTTAAAAAAGTTATACGGATACCCTATCAAAAAGATTTATAGGTGGCAATCTTAAATGTTGTTGACTGAAATGCGTGTTGCGCATCTAAAACTTCAATGAGAGTTAGACCTATTTTCCAAATCAAATATCTTCTTTTTGAGCTTCTGCAGAATGCACGGATGAATATCATTAGTTATTAGGCACGCGTCTTAGTCATTAATTAACACAACACATGTTTTATTTCTTTTTTAATACTCCTCTTTTTAGGTGATTATGGAACAAAACAATAGGGAGCTCTTCTCCCTACCTCCTTATTCTCATCTTGCATCTTCATAATTATTTTAATATCTTTCAGCTTGTACTGTTATATGAGAATTAGTGAAAATTAATGATAACATTAATAATTATTTCCTTTTTGACCAACCAATTCAATTAATTCAGTTATGTATATTTGCATTCCTCACATTTTCGAAACACACTTTGCAACATATTCTTTTTACTACGTTTTTCTCTTTGTGTTATTCCGCTTGTGGTTCCTCTGGTCATTGGTGGTTCGGTGGTGGTCCCGGTGTGCTATTGGTGGTGGCCTGAGGAGCTTCCTTCGATTTTCCTTTCATTTAGAAAATTCTATCTTTCAAACTTTCTTCGTTGCTTGACTTCGAAAGTCAACAAGACAGGCCCAAGAAATTAAGACTTGCTCGTACAATGCAACTACTTACATACTGTTGCGAAGCAAATCATAATTGTAATGGAAGTATTTGTTCTTTTATTCATATAATAAGGTTTAGAGCATATACCACAAATTTCATTTCAAGAAAATTGTAATGGAGAGTTACTTTCAAAAAATCTTATTTGCAGCGTTTGTGTGCCTTCTGTATACCAAACTATCCGTTCATGGATTCAATCCGCCATTACAGAGTTCACATGTGAAATGCATAGAGAGGGAGAGACAAGCACTCCTCACTTTCAAACAAAGTGTCCGAGATTACCATGGCATGCTGTCCACGTGGAGGGACGATGAAAATAACAGAGATTGTTGCAAATGGGAAGCCATTGAATGTAACAACCAAACTGGTCACATAGAGATGCTTGATCTTCGTGGTTCAACATGGCATTATTTGTCAGGTTCAATCAATATTACTTCATTGTTTGAATTGAAAAAATTGGAATATTTGGATCTCAGCTTTCATGATTTTTTCAAAAGCCAAATTCCGGTATCCATCGGCTCCTTTCAAAGCTTAAGATATCTCAATCTATCACTGTCAGGCCTTTTAGTGACAATTCCTTATGAACTACGAAATCTGTCAAAATTAGAGTATCTTGATCTTAAAAGTAATGGTCTTGCTGGAGAAGTTCCTTCTCAACTTGGAAATCTCTCAAATTTAGGTTATCTTGATCTTTCAGGAAATTCCTTTTCTGGAACAATCCCTCATGAACTTGGAAATTTGTCTCATATGATGTATCTCGATCTTTCAGGAAATTCACTTTCCGGAACACTCCCTTTCCAAGTTGGAAATCTTCAGCTCTTGCATTCTCTTAGACTTGATGGCAGTTTCGGTCTTAAAATAAAAGATGAACATTGGTTATCTTCTCTCTCTTCATTAACAACTCTCAGTCTCTATTCATTTCCTTCTCTTGACTTCTCTCATCCCTGGCTTCAAATTATCAGTCACCATCTTCCAAACTTACGAAAGTTGAGTCTAGTTCGATGTGGTCTTTCAGATTATCATATTTCATCTTTGTTTCCTTCTCAATTCAACATTTCCACTTCACTTTCCATCCTTGATCTCTCTTATAATATACTGACGTCATCAACATTTCAGCTGTTGTCCAATTATAGTCCTAATCTCCAAGAACTTCATATTTCTGACAATAACATTGTTTTGTCGTCTTCTCACTATGCAAACTTTCCTTCTCTTGTGGTCCTTGATCTCTCTTCTAATAATCTAACTCAGGTATCATTATTTCAATGGAATTTCAACTTCAGCACCAAACTACAAAATCTTTACTTAGGAAATTGCGGTCTCACTGATAAAAATTTTCATGTGTCATCTACTTCCATTAAAGATTCTCATTATCTTGTCACCCTTAATCTCTCACTTAATATGTTGACATCGGCTATATTTGACTGGGTTTTCAACATCACCACAAATCTTCAAAGCCTTTCTCTTTCTGATAACTTGATAGAAGGTCCCATCCCAGATGCATTTGGGAAAGTAATGAACTCTCTTGAAGTTCTCATAGTGGAAACCAACAAACTGAAAGGCGAGATTCCAGCTTCCCTTGGGAACATATGCACATTAAAGGAATTATACCTCAATAGTAATAGTTTGAGTGGGAAAATTTCTAGCTTCATTCAGAATTCCTCAAGGTGCAACAGCCCTGCACTTGAGATGCTAGATTTATCTAATAACTCCATTATTGGAAAAATACCTAATAATATTTCAACGTTTAAATCTTTGCGATATTTGTATCTTTCCAACAATCAGTTAACTGGAGAAATACCAGAAAGCATTGGGTTGCTTTATAAGTTGCAGTCTCTTCATCTTGAGGAAAATTATTTGGAGGGCGATATCAATGAATTGCATCTCACAAATTTGTCCCAATTGGTAGACCTAGACTTATCAGACAACTCATTGTCACTAACGTTCGGTACTACCTGGTTTCCATCTTTCCAAATATTTATCATGGCACTAGCTTCATGCAACTTGGGTCCTAGCTTCCCAAGCTGGCTCCAAAATCAAAGTCAGCTAGTCTTCCTTGATATTTCGGATGCGGGGATTGATGACTTTGTACCAGATTGGTTTTGGAACAACTTACAGTTTATAAATGAGATCAATATGTCTTACAACAGTCTCAAAGGCTCGATTCCAAATTTAACGATGGAGTTTCTCTCGGATGGTCCAAATGCAATAATTCTAAATTCAAATAATCTTGAAGGTGTAATCCCTACATTTTTGTCATACGCTCGAACGTTGGATTTGTCAGGAAATAAGTTTTCAGATTTAAATACATTATTGTGCAGAAATAGAGTAACAAAAGGTATCCATACTTTGGATTTATCGAATAATCAAATAACAGGACAACTGCCTGAGTGTTGGGAACATCTAAGCTCATTAGCATTTCTTGATCTAAGAAATAATAAATTATCTGGAAAGATTCCACAGTCCATGGGTACTCTTGTTCAGTTGGAGGCTCTGGTCCTACGAAACAACAATTTTAATGGAGAACTGCCACTCACATTGAAGAAATGTTCAAACTTAGCTTTATTAGACGTGAGTAAGAATTTGTTGTCTGGTTCAGTACCTTCCTGGATCGGGGAAAATATGCAACAATTGAAAATTCTGAGCTTGCGAGTAAATAACTTCTTTGGAAGTGTTCCTGTACAACTCTTCTATTTGAGTCAAATTCAAGTCTTTGACCTCTCAAAGAATAACTTGTCAGGTGAAATACCAACATGTTTCACAAATTTTACCACATTGATGGAAAGGAGCGTAATCCCGAGGGAAATTGTAAGGAAACGAAAAATTTCGACTCAAGAATCTTATGGAGATATTTACGACTCTTACTTGTTATTGGCGTGGAAAGGTCAGGATCATGAGTTTTGGAATCCAGAGAATCTTCTTAAGAGCATTGACCTCTCGTGTAACAGTTTAACAGGTAAAATACCCAAAGAGATTGGATATTTAGTTGGATTGATTTCTCTAAATTTATCAAGAAACAACTTTCATGGTGAAATTCCTACTGAGATTGGGAATTTAAGTTTGCTAGAGTTTCTGGACTTCTCAAGAAATAATTTGTCAGGCAGTATTCCTTCCACTCTTTCCAACATTGATCGTCTTGGTGTGTTAGACTTATCAAACAATAATCTGAGTGGAAGAATCCCTTGGGGAAGACAGTTGCAAACCTTTGATGCCTCTTCTTTTGAAGGAAATGTTGATCTTTGTGGTGAGCAACTGAATAAAAGTTGTCCAGGAGACAAGACACAAAATCCTAAAGAACCAGCCATTGGTGGTGAAGAAGACAATTCAATTTTCTATGGAGGATTTTATATGAGCTTGGAAGTAGGATTCTTTGTAGGCTTCTGGGGCTTGTTAGGGCCAATGCTAATTTGGCAACCATGGAGAATTGCTTATATGAGATTCTTGAACAGACTCATAGACTACATTCTTGTAATGGTTGAACTGAACATTAATAAGTACCATAAGCAGTTCAAAGGATAAAAGGTACGTTATTCCATTAAATTCTTTCTTTGAACATGCTAGTGATTATTTCTCTCTTTATGTAGAATGTACTTTTTTTAGATCATAAGATTGTTTATCTACATGCTAATCAAGTTGTTAGACTTATTAATTTTACTCTTTCTATTTCTGATTAGCATCGTTTTAAGTCATTAATTATATCTCATTACTTCTGTGTGTCTCTCTCTCACTCACAAATCGGTTTTCATTAATTTAAAATTTAAACATTGAATTTGTCCAAATCTTTTTTTTTTAATTAGTGAGTGCCCTTACTAATAGTAGTTTTCCAGAAAATCATTATTTTTACTTGAATTAAATGATAAACTATAGATAGCACGTTCTGTTTAGATAAGTTTTCTTGTTTTGGGACAACTTGTATGATGTTTAAACCTCTTAATTAAGTCTCTAATTTTTCTTCATCGCGACTATATTAATGTATGTATTGTGAATCGTATCACAGAATATGCAGTTTATGGAAGATGATGAAAGCTGTATGAATTACTGGAGTATGTACTAAGATTCACAATGTAATGCAAAATCAGTGTTTCAAAAAACAAATTTATGTCATTATCTTCGATTGTGTAATGTAAGCGTGGCATTTCTTATTTCTTCTTATAATGGTAACGTTTTGCAAATTGACTACACACATATTTAAGTGTCAGCATTGATGGAAACAAAAAAAGGTGTGGTTGCAATAATGAATGAGAGATTTTTATGGTTCATACATACTTCACAGTGTAGTCTTTCTTGGTTCAAACAAAGATGTTTCATTTTAAAAGATATATGTGAATAATAAAATAATATTATTACTACTTCATGTTAACAAATATTATTATTATATTATTATTATTATTATTATTATTATTATTATTATCCACGGTCAGTTCTTTTAGCATTATTTTTATCACTATCTATTGTTATCATGCCATCTTCTTGGCATTGATAACATTATAATCATAATTAGTGTAGCTATCTATCGTTCTAATTATCACTATCGTATCATTATCAATCGTCCCCACCACTTCTAAACGGACGAGAGGAGCGACGAGGTTATAATAGCTTATATTTAGAAGAAATACAGATGAGAGGACACTTGCCATTATTGATGTGATTATTGAAGTTGCATCTGGCCCAAATGCAAATGTATTTTTAAGTCTTACCATGGAGTACTAGCACGTGATCGTATCTCTATACTCACTCCATCCTTTGACCATGTATTTGAGGATGATCAGGATCTCATATGGCAAGATCTATTGGTAAGTTAAACAATATTGTTCCAAATTCTAGATTCATTATATTGATAAATTTGTATTGATATAAGGTTATTACTTTTTTTTATTGCAGATGACATTTGATATGCCAAATGTCAAGAGCCTAAGGAGTTGGTGTTTATCTGCAATTCCAAAAGGATTTCGGGGGTTTAAAACAAAATTGACGTCCAGATATATATTTGGAGCAAAAAGCAATGAAAGTCCATGTTCTAAATATTCTACAATTGACGAAGAAACATGGCGGAGGAGATCACAAAGAAGGTTCGGGCAGATAAGTGTAGGTAAAATCATTCAATTCATCATTCATAATTTTATATCATAACAATTATTTCATTTTGTCACAGGAAACAAAGTCAAAGCACAGGGTATAAGTACTCAGAATAAAAATCCACACCTACTGTCTCGTGGTGGATACAGGAAGCTTGAGGAGAAAATAATGAAGCAGAAGTCAAATAGTAGACTTTCACTTTCTAAGGGTGGTGACCCTCCTCCTCCTCCTCCTTCACTACCATCTCGGCACGAGAAGTGGAAGTTAACCCGTTTAAGATCATCGGGTTCCTACACTTCCCACACTGCCAGAGAGATATCTGAAAGAATTGTAAGATGTCATTTCTCATATTTAAACAACATTTTTGTTATAGATATATTACATAGATATTTCAAATAATTATGAAGTTTTGTTATGTTACAGGACTCCTTGGTTGAGTAGAGCTCCCAAGGTCAATTCACACAAGAAGGTCGTCAGGACATTCTTACCACAACTATTGGACGACTTGAGCACCCAGGACGGGTGCGTGCTGCTAGGACTAGCATAGGCATATGACAATTCTTTGGGTCTTCCTCATGTCCATCTTCATCCGGATTAAGTAAAAAGTATGAACAAAAGCTGAAGGAGGAAATAAGAAAATAGATGATGCAGGAGATCACAAAGAAGGTTTGGGCTGATTTGTATGATGAACTTGTTGAAATGGTTACGCGCCAGTTTCGCCAGCGTTATAAGGATTATGGCAATCATCCTCCACCATCTCCTGTAGCAGAACATGTTGTTCCCCCTACAGGTAAACTTAATGATCATTTTTGTTTATTAATTTACTTTTTTTATAACTTAGCATTTAATTTGACAGGTAGAAGCGGCAAAGGAAGTTGCTCAGTTGCCGGTGCCCTAGGGGACGACATGGACGACACTTGTCCATGTCTCTTATATATTCTCTCTGATACCAGGACACAGCTAGTGGCTCGTGGTACAGTCTATGAGACAACCACTGTAGTGATTGTGTACAACTAGCAGAAGATGAGGTCAAGGTCACAGTGGATGAAGTTGTCGATCCAAATGTCGTTCTTTCTGTGCCTTCATATGAGTTTTTTACCGTGGAAGAGGCATTTAAGTCCTTCGTCGCCTGACCTAGACATTTGGTTGGTGATGAATCTGACCCCTCGGTAAACACTCCTACTATATACTTCTTAATTTTAATATTTACTTCTTATTGACGTCATAACATAACCATTTTTTCATGTAACAGTAGATAGGTCAAGAGGGAAGTCCTACACCAAAGAAGCCTCATTTATCTGAGGACCACCCTCTTGGTGCATTAGACGAGCTTGCTAACATGATTTCAAATGCGCCGATGATTGTACAATGGGATTTTACTACATTTGGAAGAGAAGCTCAAATCCATTGTACTTGCATTAACAAGATGTTAGGGAGTTTGCGTTGGGGAGGGAAGAAATTAATATTACACTCATTCAGTTGTGGTGATGTAAGTTTATGAGAATTTTTCTATATAATTCTTTCTTATCAAGTTACTTACATCACATTGTTTCTCCATTTCAGGTATATGTTTGATGTCAGTACCAAGAAGGGGTTCAATAATGTATATGGGTTCATTGACCCCTCTATGACTCATGAAAGAAATAAATTTGATGATATCCAAACATACATCGCCACCTACTTTGCAATGGGGAAGGAGATATATTTTCTGCCTTATATACTCGGGTAAGTGAAGTTTGTTAACTTTAAAGTTTCATATATTAAATTTGGTATATGATAATTAAGTTATTACCAATTTTTGGCGTCATCTGTAGCTACTTGTGATCTCCATACCGGAGAACACTGTTGTCTGGTTTTGCTCATTGCACAAGTCTCCTCCTAGACCTCTTAGACATGTAGTAGATTGGTATGAACCTCAATGTTTCAACTTTCTTTGTTATATAAATGTATGCTAAAGCAATTTCTTTTTTAATAGTTCCATTGCAACACATATGATGTTATCTGGGAGATCTACTGTTACAGCTAAAATGCTTGCATGGGTTCCCCTTAAGGTTTGGTACTTTAGTCCATACTTTGTTACATTTTGTACCATTACAATGATGTTACTTAACATTTTATAATTATGATGATATATTGTAGTGTAATAAACAAACGGGGTCATATGAATGTGGTTACTACATCATGTTTTGGATGATGACCACTATTTTTGCACATTACACCAGTGGATGGCAAACGGTAATATTTATGTTTGAATTATATTTTCTCTATAGTTTAGATTTCATATACACTAATTGAAATCATTGTGTTTTATGCAGAGATTCAATGTGACTGCTCCAAATCCAGAGAAGACACTTAAACTCGTGAGGAAAGCACTGGCTAAATATGTAATTCAATTATACAATAGTATGTAGTGGATATTAGGATATAGTAAATTCTAAGTTTATGCTTCTAAGTTGTTTTATGCTTTTGTACATTATTATTAGTTTAACTTTGTACATTNGATTGATTTATGTTTCAAAGTTGATTTATGATTACATTGGATTGATTTATGNTTTAAGAAGTTGATTTATGATTACATTGAATGTATTTATGTTTTAATATAATTTTTATTCAAAATATATCCTTCTGGATTGTTCTGGCTGTAAAATTATATGGAGGTCTGTTTCTGTAATTGGAAATGTTATAGAAACTTACCTGTTCTTAAAAAAAAAAACAGGGGAATATACCTCGGTTGTGCACAACCGAGGCAGAAAACCCACCTACGGCATCAGTTCAGGTTCCAATTGAGGCATAAAGACTGGCAAAAGAAGAAAAAAAAAGGATCCTACTGCCTCAGTTTAAGTCCCAACCGAGGTAGTAGAGGTGGACATACTACCTCGGTTTAGAGGGAATCGAGACATAAAGTCCTGCGAAAAAAAAAACACATCGCTTTGGTTGGTTTTGAACCAAGGCGAAATCGTCCACCTTTTTACCTTGGTTATGAAACGAGGCATAAAAGTCTAGACTTTTTGCCTTATCTGTATATGCCTCAGTTCAAGAACCGTTGCCAAACAGTCAAAATAACCATTGTCATTTCTCTTAACTGTACTAGTGTAACTGTAATAACTATCTTTGACAATTAGTTTCATTTATTATTTTCAGTTTATATACCGTGATTGTATTCATTCATTATGAGAAAACTACCTCACTTCCTCTAGTCTCTCCCTTACTTCCTAGTTCTGCATAACAGTTTAACACTTTCTTGTCTAATAAATGGATAAGGTGAGCTGCTCAGCATTATTCTCTATATGTTTTAGTCGGTCATGCTTTATTTTTTAAATGAGAAACATAAAAATCAAGAGAGAAAATAAATAAACTATTAAGATAAAAATAAAAGAAAAGTAAATGCAAGATGATAAACGATCAGAGATAAAAAATCAATTAAAATGGTAGACCAAATTACTAATAAAATCCCTTTTTTAATACTATTATATCATTTTGTTTCAGAAACTTGATAAAGAATAGTGTCGTCAACTGACCCAAAAAGTATTGTAAAGTAATAGTACAAAATCTATATATATATATATATATATATATATATATATATATATATATATATATATATATATGGTAAAATGTGATTTTCTTAAATGTATTCCTGTTGTCTCATTTTGTTGGCATGAGGAGTTTCTGAAAGCAATTCTTTAATTTTTCAATTGAATGAAAATTAACTCAGCAGGATCTTGAATTTTCATGATACTCACAATTCCCACATACACAGTAAAAGAGAACTAACCTGGATCCATTGTGCACTTCTTCCTGTTTCTTCCTGTCAATTGTTCTCTCTCCTCTTACTTCTCTTTAATGCCTTCTTGATGATATAGAAGTTGCAAGGATAGTTTCTCTGTCAAAGTGTCTTTTCCAAGAACGTTCGTTCTCTCTTTTTTCACTTTTAACTCTTTTATGATATTTTAATTAACCTTAATAAAATACCAAAATGCCCTTTTGAAGTGAGAAGAGAGGGATTTATTTTAATAACTCTAAAATAATCCCAATAACTTTAATACTTTAATATTCTAATAATCATCACATTAGAATCTTTACATTAAAATTATACCTTACATTACATGAACCAATGTTAATTATTAATATAATTTAACA
>NC_028351.1:30007349-30022090 GCF_000741045.1 Vigna radiata var. radiata | reverse complement strand
CAGGATCTTGAATTTTCATGATACTCACAATTCCCACATACACAGTAAAAGAGAACTAACCTGGATCCATTGTGCACTTCTTCCTGTTTCTTCCTGTCAATTGTTCTCTCTCCTCTTACTTCTCTTTAATGCCTTCTTGATGATATAGAAGTTGCAAGGATAGTTTCTCTGTCAAAGTGTCTTTTCCAAGAACGTTCGTTCTCTCTTTTTTCACTTTTAACTCTTTTATGATATTTTAATTAACCTTAATAAAATACCAAAATGCCCTTTTGAAGTGAGAAGAGAGGGATTTATTTTAATAACTCTAAAATAATCCCAATAACTTTAATACTTTAATATTCTAATAATCATCACATTAGAATCTTTACATTAAAATTATACCTTACATTACATGAACCAATGTTAATTATTAATATAATTTAACAGTTTCCTTCGATTTTCCTTTCATTTAGAAAATTGTACGTCCTTACTTGACTTTGACTTGGAGTGAATAAGGACAGGGCGTAGAAATTAAGCCTCCTTCATATAATGCCAACTTCTTAAATCTGTTGCTGAGAAAATAATAATTTTAATGCTGTTATTTCATCTTTTATTAATACCAAGGTTTAGAGCATAGCAGAAATTTCATGTCAGGAATGAGCAGTTACTTTCTCAAAATATTCTTTGCAGTGTTTGTGTGCATTCTGCATACCAAACTATTCGTTCTTGGATTCAACTCCATCACAGAGTTCACAAGTTAAATGCATACAAAGGGAGAGACAAACACTCCTCAATTTCAAACAAAGTGTCCAAGATTACTATGGCATGCTGTCCACGTGGAGGGACGATCAAAATGACACTGATTGTTGCAGGTGGAAAGGTATTGAATGCAACAACGAAACTGGTCACGTGGAAATGCTTGATCTTCGTGGTTCAGAATCGCATTTTTTGTCAGGTTCAATCAATATCACTTCATTGGTTGGCTTGCAAAAATTGAAATATTTGGATCTGAGCTATAATGATCAGTCCATTGGCGGTCAAATTCCACCATCCATAGGCTCCTTTCAAAGCTTAAGATATCTCAATCTGTCACTAACAATTTTCTCAGGGACAATTCTCTATGAACTGGGAAATCTCTCAAAATTAGAGTATCTTGATCTTAAAGAAACTTATCTTCATGGAGAGATTCCTTCTCAACTAGGGAAGCTATCAAGTCTGAGATATCTTGATCTAAGTGCCAATCTTGAAATCTATGGAGAGATTCCTTCTCAACTTGAAAGTTTGTCACATTTGAGGTATCTCGATCTTGTAGGAAATGTTCTTTCTGGAGCAATTCCTTCTCAACTTGGAACTCTGTCACATTTGAGGTATCTTGATCTATCAGGAAATTCGCTTTCCAAAGTACTCCCGTTTCAGGTAGGAAATCTTCCTCTCTTGCATTCTCTTAGAATTGATGGAAGTTCTGGTCTTAAAATAAAAGATGAAAATTGGCTATCTTCTCTCTTTTCATTAACAACTCTCTGTCTCCATTCCTTTCCTTATGTGAAATAGAAAAGAGACGAAGAGAAATCTCCCTTGTGTCTTTTGCATACACATAGGGTAATATATTTATAATAATAAGAATGTGGGCTAAGCTCAAATACAAATGAATATGTAAAAACTAACATAATAAGCATAAGGTCTATGTTTCCCTAATTAACATAAACACAACCTAATATCTAACACTCCCCCTCAAGCTGGGGCATATAAATCATATGTACCAAGCTTGTTACAAAGATTGTCAATTCTAGGTCCTCGCAAGGACTTAGTGAATATGTCTGCCAATTGGTTGCTTGAGTTAACGAACTCAGTCTTGATATCTTCGGATATGATTTTTTCTCTAATAAAATGACAATCAACTTCAATGTGCTTGGTTCTCTAATGGAAGACAGGGTTAGAGCTAATATGAAAAGCAGCTTGATTATCACATATAAGTGTCATGTGAGTGACATCTCCAAATTTCAATTCATTAAGTAATTGTTTAAGCCACACAAGCTCACAAGTAGTTGATGCCATAGCTCTATACTCTACTTCTGCGCTGGACCTAGCCACAACACTTTGCTTCTTACTTTTCCAAGATATCAGGTTGCCACCAATAGAAACACAATATCCAGAAGTAGACCTCCTATCAGAAGGGGCACAATATACTTCAGTAAGCGAACAACTGCATCCCAATGGTCTTTACATGGGGAGTTTAGAAATTGACTTACCACACTAACTGTGAAGGAAATGTTAGGACGTGTAACAGTAAGATAGTTTAATTTACCAACTAATCTTCTGTACCGTTGAGGATCTGAGAAAGGCTCCCCCTGATTTGGTTGGAGTTTGATGTTAGGATCCATAGGTGTCTCAACAGATTTACAGTTCATTAACCCTGTTTCCTCCAAGATATCTAACGCATACTTCCTCTGAGATATGACAATACCATCATTGGACTGTGCTACTTCAATACCCAAAAAGTACCAGAGTTTGCCAAGATCTTTGGTTTGAAAATGGTGACAAAGGTGTTGTTTCATCTGAGAGATGCCAAGATAGTCACTTCCTGTGAGAACAATGTCATCGACATGCACTATTAAGTAGATACATCCAGCACTTGAGTGGCGATAGAACACTGAATGATCCGCTTCACTGCGAGACATACCAAATTGTTTAACAACACTGCTGAATTTACCAAACCAGGCCCGAGGAGACTGTTTTAGGCCATATAAGGATTTACGAAGACGACATACCAATCCAGAAGACTCCCCCTGAGCAACAAAACCGGGTGGTTGCTCCATATAAATTTCTTCATGCAAATCACCATTAAGGAAAGCATTTTTGACATCAAGTTGGTAAAGAGGCCATTGTCGAAGAGCAACCATGGCAATGAATAGGCGAACAGAGGTCATTTTGGCCACTGGAGAGAAAGTATCACCATAATCCAAACCAAAAATTTGTGTATAGCCTTTGGGAACCAGTCGAGCCTTCAAACGATCAATTGTACCATCAGGGCCAACTTTGATAGCATACATCCAACTGCAACCAACAACAGACTTTCCAGATGGTAATTGGACAAGCTCCCAAGTTCCACTTTTCTGTAAAGCACTTAATTCATCCAGCATGGCTTGACGCCAACCAGGATGATTTAAGGCATCACCCACAGACTTGGGAATTGACACTAAAGAAATGGATGAGAGACATGTGTAAAAAGATGGAGATAATCTGTGGTAACTAAGAACAGTATAATGGGGGGAAGGGTTACGAGTAGAGCGTATACCTTTACGGAGGGCAATAGGCAGGTCAGACTCATTTGCTGGAGCCGGAGGAGACACAGGAGGCGGCATAGGAGGCGAGTCATGAGGGAGACGATTGCGGCGACTATAAACCTGAAGGGGTGGAGTTGAAGGACGATCCTGTAGGGAATGAGAGTCTAAAGGATCACAGACAATAGGAATATCAATAGTAGTAGGTGGAGGTACAGACCTAGAAGATAGATGTGAAAAATAAAATGAAGATTCATCAAAGGTGACATCAGTAGAGATAAAATGACGATTGAGGGAAGGGGAAAAACACTTATAGCCCTTTTGTGACCGTGGAAATCCTAAGAAGACACATTTGTGAGATCTAGGAGATAACTTATCAAGACCTGGACTAAAATCATGAACAAAACATGTAGACCCCAAGACTCTAAGAGGTAATGGATGTAAAGGGTCTTAAGGAAATAAGATAGAATGAGGGATTTTGTTATCTAGGACAGAAGACGACATGCGGTTTATGAGATAACATGCAGTGAGAACTGCATCACCCAAAAAACGCGAGGGTACTTGGCCATTGATTAAAAGTGTACGAGTTTTTTCAATAAGGTGTCTATTCTTGCGCTCAGCCACCCCATTTTGTTGAGGAGTATAAGTACATGAGGTCTGTTGAAGAATGCCATGAGAAGCCATAAAATTTTTAAACGGTTGAGAAAGGTATTCACGACCATTATCACTGCGTAAAGTTCGAATAGAAACCCCAAATTGTGTTTTTATTTCATTGAAAAATGATTGGAAAATAGAAAACAACTCAGAACAATTTTTCATTAAAAACAACCAAGTACATCTGGAATAGTCATCAATAAACGTAACAAAATACTGAAATCCTAAAGTGGACTTAACACGACTAGGTCCCCAAATATCAGAATGAACTAATGAAAAAGGAGATGACGCTCGTTGTGAAACACTACGAGGAAAGGAACTACGAGTATGCTTTCCTAACTGACAAGACTCACGACAAACTTGATAACTTTGACAAACTCGGAACAAGTTGTTGCAGTTTGGCAAGACTGGGATGACCTAACTGAGCATGAAGAAGGGATGGTGACTCCATGATTACGTCAGCATTTGGAGAAGGGCGGAGAAGATATAGGCCATGAGACTCACATCCTGTGCCAATCATGTGTTTCGAACTCCGGTCCTGCAAACAAACAGAATCTTTAGTAAAGGAAATAACACAATTAAGGTAACGAGTTAGACGACTTATGGACAATAAGTTGAAGGGAGACCCAGGGACATAAAGTACATAATCAATGGATATGGACGGAAAAATATGAACAATACCAATACCATGAGATGAGACTCTAGACCCATCAGCCATTGTGACTGAGGGTAAATTATCCGGACATGACAAGGAAGAAAACAAGGACTTGTTACCAGTTATATGATCGGTGGTGCCTAAGTCAAGGACCCAAGATCCGACGGAGTGAGTCAGACCAACAAAAGATGTACCTGTGCGTGCAACAGATGCAGATGTAGTGGAACTAGAGTGCTGACGATCCTCGTACCATCTAAGAAATTCGTTGAAGACTGCAGGGTTGTCTACAGTATTTGATGAAGTAGGATGGTCTGCAGATGGTGATTGGGGAGGTCGAGGAGGTGGATCAGAATTAGCCACTGCTACAGATCGAGGAGGGCGTCCATGAAGTGCATAACATTTATCAATTCTGTGGCCTAGCTTGCCACAATGGTCACATTTTGGTCGTCCTCTACCTGGCTTGCGGCGGCGCGTGGAGGCGCGTGGGTGCTTCGATCAGCGCGATCTTTGGACCACGGTGGTCGCCCGGCCGAGACGATCCAGATGGAGTGGTCGCCGGTCGATTATGGAACTCCGGCGACGGCGGCGAGGGCGACGACAGCAGCGACTGTGGCGACTGCGGCGGCTGCAACAGTAGTAAGTACCGGAGACCCTAGAAGAGGCTTGGAACAAAACCTAAGCTCTAGATACCATGTGAAATAGGAAAGAGATGAAGAGAAATCTCCCTTGTGTCTTTTGCATACACATAGGGTAATGTATTTATGATAATAAGAATGTGGGTTAAGCCCAAATACAAATGAATATGTAAAAACTAACATAATAAGCATAGGGTCTATGTTTCCCTAATTAACATAAACACAACCTAATATCTAACACCTTATCTTGGCATCTCTAAGACCTGGCTTCAAATTATCAATGAGCATCTTCCAAACTTACGAGAGTTACATTTAGACAGTTGTGCACTTTTAGATGATTATATTTCACCTCTATTTCCTTCTCATTTCAATATTTCCACTTCTCGTTCAATCCTTGATCTCTCTAATAATGAGCTGACATCATCAACATTTCAATTGTTGTCCAACCATAGTCCTAATCTCCAAGAGCTTGATCTTTCTCTTAATAACATTGTTCTGTCGTCTCCTCACTATCTAAACTTTCCTTCTCTTGTGATCCTTGATCTCTCTTTTAATAATCTGACTCAGACATCAATATTTCAAGAAAATCTCAACTTCAGCACCAAATTACAAGACCTTACCTTGTTTGATTGTGGCTTTACTGATAAAAGCTTTGTTGTGTCATATTCTTACACTAAAAGTTCTGTTTCTCTTGTCTCTCTTGAGCTCTCAAACAATCTATTAAAGTCACTGGTTGTATTTCACTGGGTTTGCAACTTTACTGCCAATCTTCAAAGTCTTTCCCTCGAGAATAACTTGTTAGAAGGTCCCATTCCAGATGGATTCAGAAAAGTTATGAACTCTCTCACATTTCTTGAATTTAATTATAACAAACTAAGAGGCGAGATTCCTGTTTCCCTTGGGTTTCTTTATCAGTTGCAGTTTCTTTATCTTGGAGAGAATTACCTCGAGGGTGATATCAATGAACTGCATCTCACAAATTTATCACAATTGATAGATCTAGATTTATCAGACAACTCATTGTCTATGAATTTTGCTACCACATGGACTCCACCCTTCCAATTACTTTCACTGGGTCTTGCTTCTTGCAAGTTGGGTCCTAGCTTCCCAAGTTGGCTCCGGACTCAAAGTCAGCTAGATTTTCTGGATATTTCTAATGCGGGAATCGATGACTTCGTACCAGATTGGTTTTGGAACAAATTACAATTTATAACTAACTAGTAGAAAAATAACATTTTATGACAAATCTATTATGACGAATGAAAATCATCTGTCATAATAGGTTGACCGGTGGTAATATCGTAATAAACATAAGACATATTATGACGGAGTTATATCTATCAGTCATAATATTCAGCACGGTGGCAAACTTGTAATAAGTTCAAAATATATTATAACAAAGTTGTTGATACCGGTCATAATATGCAACACCTTCATGATAATATTTCATTCTCAATATCTCTAACTCTCGAGGTTTTTTCACTTTCTCTTTTGCAAGCCCTAATTTCTGACATCGTCAAGCAGCACGAGCAAAATGCCTGTGGCGACGACACCTTTGCTCGCCTTTATGCAGCTGTCGAATCAAGCATTCAGACCACTCTCAACGTTCTGTTCTCTTCCCTTCCCTTTTCTTCTTCCTCTTCCCTTTTCTTTCCTTGTTGCTATTCTTTGAAATTCACAGCACCTCTTTGCTTCAATGCAGAAATTAGAGGCTGCTTCCACATAGAGCAACAGGGCAGTTGCTGCAGCTTTGAATGCGGAGATAGCGGCGACGCCGACCACCATGTAGAGTCGCTGGAAATTGTGTTTCTGGAAGCTTTCGGAGATCGACGAAGAATCGAGGGGGATGACCGTTGGGAGAGTGAAGAAGAAAGAGGAAAGTTCAGTGGTTGAGGGTCAGATTCAGGCGAGGAAGATGTTTGAGAGGGAGAAGGTGAAATCGGTGTGTGAGAGTAACAAGAAGACTGTGAAGTAGGGTAGGATGGTGGCGGGTAGGTATAATGGCGGTGGTGATGTGAGGAAGAGGTTGTTGCCAGAGGGAGGGAGTGAGATTAGGGTTAAGAAGAGGTGGGAGATCCCTTCATTGCCTATTTTCCACTAAGTGGCATAATCTTATCACTTTTCTTATTGACAATTGCCTTAAATTATATATCTACCTTTTGCTCTTTAGTTTCCTGTTTGCTTTTTGTTTCTCCTTCCTGCTAACATACGCATTCTAACTAAAAAGTTTTGCTTTTCAGGCACTTTGTGTTCCGGTGAATAGGCTTGTCCAAGCTCCTGATTCAGTTTCCGTATGCTTTCTGTTCTTTTTCCTGTTTTCCTACAATTCATTATATTTCTTGGCCTTTATCTAACTTATTAATGAAAGTTCCAAAGGACTGATTTTATGGTCTCTTTCATATGAAATTTATTGCGTCTATAATACCCCATTGAATAATAGTAAAGCAAACCTTAGGAGGTGGAATGAGACAGATTGGCATCCTTTGTGCTGCAGCACTTGTTGCCTTGCAGGAAAATATTGGAAAGCTAGATTTTTAGCGGTAAATGTCACAGTTTTAGATGACTCCATGTGGAGTCCTGGTCTGTTTCATGAATTCTAATATTCTCAAACTTACTATTGTAATATAACTTTTTCCTTTCTTTCAGATGGATTGAGGGAACTTAAAGGACTAAGAGTGAACAACCTTGTTGGAGAGACCAATATAGCGAGTATTTAGAATCTAGTGCAGTGTAACTTGTTTATACGATGAAACTTCATTGTTGCTCTGCTTATTTGTGTTTTGATGGTAAACTCTGTCTTGTTTAGGTTTTGTGTCTTAATTTCTGTCCCAATACTTCCCTATCATTTTTCTTTATTTTTCTTTGGCTCTTTGTTTCCGTGTTAAGCCTTTTTGCTATTCAGCATCCACTGTACCCTTTGAGCAATTTTGCATGATTCCAATAGCTAAAAGCTTTGAACCAGCCATGTACACGTCTATGCCCACGTTTCCTTTTTTTTTTTTCCTATAGTTCCTTATTCTAGAATTTGTACTTAAATCTATCTATATCACATAAAATATATTATCTTAGTTTGTATTCACTAAATCTTATTATACTTCAGAAATAGTATTTTATTATATATATATATATATATATATATATATATATATATATATATATATATATATATCAATATAAAGGTTTTTTCATCATGTATCAAACATTGACCGAATAATAGTTTATTATGTTATTGTTTCATCTTATTTTATTTAACTTTATATCCTATTTTATTTGTTAAATATACTTATCTTTAGAAGATCAAATTATGCAGGATGACCATAATATTGTCCTTCTTCTGCAGTTGCTTGATACTGGTAATAAAAAGTTCTTAGTTTATGTTGTTCATTTTAGCAATCAGCCACATCTAAGTCTGAATTATGACAATGTTTAGGTGTGGAGCTTGGTAAAAAGGTAGATGGTGAATTACTGGCACTTCAGAAGGAGTGTTAGTAGCGCTAAATGAGGCAAGGTATAATGTTTTCTAAGTATCAAGGTTCTTATCAATATTGGTTGCTTGTTCTATTGTCTCACATTTTGTTATTACTTAAATAGAAAATTGCTTCCTTCCATCCATTGTCGAGGTTTTTCTTTTATCTGTTTTTTTTGTATGTAGAAGAAGGATGATCAAAGAAACCAAACATATTATTTGGATCTGTAACACATTCAATGTATTTCCATGTTCTCATTAATTCTCGTATAGTTATATGTGGCTTATCTCTGAGAATGGAAATCATCTTAGTGATATATCACACCTTTTTATATAAAGCTATTATGACCAGTGTCCATTTACATGCTGAATTTCTGGTTCTTCTTAACAACATATGCATTTCTTTTGGTTGAATATAAATATACATTTTTTTGTTGATTTCAGGACACACATAACCAAGTTGGTATTGCTCACAATGGTGGCTTAGTGCCATTGCTCAAGCTTCTTGACTCAAAAAATGGGTCTTTGCAACATAATGCTGCTTTTGCTTTATACAACCTTGCAGACAATGAGGTATGATACAAACTGAATTTGTTTGAAATGAAGGTATTCTATCTTAATTGCTTAAAAAACTTGTTACTTTGAGACTTAAGTTAATTAACTATTCTCTATTTTTGGGGTTATTTGTTTTATTTTGTCCCATAGGATAATGTGTATGATTCATTAGGGTAGGTGGAGTTCAGAGGCTGCAAGATGGAGAATTTATCATTCAAGTAAGCTTTCTCTTTACTACATACCGTAGCTTTGATTTACAGTTTCCACTTTCACCCTTTGATGCCTTTACTATAAAAAATTAAAATACTTAGTGACTTCATTTGAATATTTGTAATTGAAGGGAAATACATTGATCTAAGACCAATATAGACCTTTATGGAATTGATTTCTATTGCAGGCAACTAAAGATTTGTATTGATTTCTCTTTCCTAGTTATCTATTATGATTGTTTTAATTTTAACTTGCCCTTTCTTCAACTTTGCTTTAAATATTCTTGTTTCTCTCCACTTACATGAGCCTAGGAAGTACTAGAATGCTTTCACAGTAAATTTGATGCATTTTGGAGTCTCCTCCTCTTGCATTTCCTAGTAATGTCAAGCTAAAAGTAGTGAAGTTACAAGTTTAGTGTTCATAAAACTAAGGGGCAAAACAAAGTCTATAGTTTTTAATTGCAGTAGTACTACATTGTGGGAGATCCTTTTAGCATAAATTTCTAGCGCAAAGCTTTCAAAACTTTAAGAATAGTCCATGTGTCTCTGCTTGAGCTACCTTTCATGGTTCTCTTGCCTTTTTGGTTGGAAGAATGACATAAATCCTACCTCCTGTACTAACATAATATGTGTTTACAAATATCGTACTTTGTACAACTTATGTAATATTTGCAAGGGTGCTGCATTGCACTAGCTTCCTCTTTGTTGAGTTAACACTCAACAATGATGTGGCTTAAGGGTTAGACAGACTTAAATAACTTTAAGAATGAGACATTTTTATTTACTAATAAAACAATTTACGTTAAAATGTATCAGTTTTATTTAAAATTTATTTTTTGAATGCCTAAAACAATTGAACTTGTTGTTAATGATGATTTGGTTTTGGGGTGCAGGATCGACCATCTACCAAGGTTCATGCTCCTCCAGGCGGTGGATCTTCCTTGCGATACCTCTTTGGTGGTCCTCCCGGGAACTAATTAATTCATGGATGTGGTTCAAATCTACCATGATGATGAATCATGTGTAAAATAGATAGTGTTGTCATTGCCTTGTGTTTAGTCTAGTGAATTTTATAACATATTAGAGTTGAAGTGTTGGTGAATGTATTTTTATTATGAATGGAATCAATTGTAATTGGAATGTAATCAATTATGAATGATTATAATTTCATTGCAATTGTAATAATAATTTGTTTTAAAAAAAAACATATATTATGACGTACAATTGTACGTCATAATATTATGAAAATCACTTATTATAACGTATCAACAAATTTACGTCATAATATTTTTTGTATATATTATGACTGATTTTAAAAACTACGTCATAATAACTTGAACATATTATAACGTAAATTTTTGCTATGTCATAAAATGTATAGACTTATTATGACGTCCAGAACTATGACTTCCAAAAACTACGTTATAAAATGTTATCTTTATACGTCATAAAATGTCTTTTTTCCATTAAGATGAATGTCTTACAACAGTCTCAAAGGTGCGATACCAAATTTAACGATGAAGTTTGTTCTCTACGATCCATATGCAATAATTCAAATAAACTTGAAGGTGTAATTCCTTCATTTTTACAATACGTAACGTATTGGATCTGTCCGAAAATAAATTTTCATATTTAAATACACTTTTGTGTGAAAATAGGGTAACAGTAAAAATGAACACTTTGGATTTATCAAATAATGAAATAGCAGGCAACTACCTGAGTGTTGGGAACATCTAAGTTCACTACGATTTCTTGATCTAAGAAATAATAAATTATCAGGGAAGATTCCACAATCCATGGGTACTCTGGTTAAATTACAATTTCTGGTCTTGCGAAACAACAATCTTATTGGACAACTGCCACTCACATTGAAAAATTGTTCTACGTTAGCTTTATTGGACGTGAGTAAAAATTTGTTGTCTGGTCCAATACCCTCTAGGATTGGGGAAAGTATGCAACAACTGAAAATCCTGAGCTTTCGAGTAAATCACTTCTTTGGAAGTGTTCCTCTGCATCTTTGCTATTTGAGTCAAATTCAGGTCTTGGACCTCTCAAAGAATAATTTGTCAGGTGAAATACCAACATGTTTCAGAAATTTTACCACGTTGTTGGAAAGGATTGTAATTCCAAGAGAAATTGTAAGGAAACGAAAAATTTCAACTCAGCGATCTGATAGCAATATTTATGACTCTTACTTATTATTGGCGTGGAAAGGTCAGGATCATGAGTTTTGGAATCCAGAGAATCTTCTTAAGAGCATTGACCTCTCAAGTAACAGTTTAACAGGTGAAGTACCCAAAGAGATTGGATATTTACTTGGATTGGTTTCTCTGAATTTACAAGAAACAACTTTTACGGAGAGATTCCTTCTGAAATTGGGAATTTAACTTCGCTGGAATTCCTAGACTTATCAAGGAATAATTTCTCTGGCAATATTCCTTCTACTCTTCCCAACATAGACAGTCTTGGAGTGTTAGACCTATCAAACAACAATCTCAGTGGAAGAATCCCATGGGGAAGACATTTTGAAACCTTTGAAGCCTCTTGTTTTGAAGGAAATATTAATCTTTGTGGAGAGCAACTCAACAAAAGTTGTCCAGGAGATGAGACAATACAAGAAACTGAACAACCAGCAATCGAAGGAGAAGAAGAGAATTCAAATTTCTATGGAGCATTATACATGAGCTTGGGGCTAAGTTTCTTTGCAGGCTTTTGAGGCTTATTAGGATTAATGCCTTTGGCAACCATGGAGAATTGCTTGCATGAGATTCTTGAGCAGACTGATAGACTATGTACTTGTAATGGCTGAATTGAACGTTACCAAGTGTCACAGGTGGCTCAAAGGATAGTAGGTACGTTATTCCATTCAATTCTTTCTCTCAACTTGTTGCTGATATTTTTTTGTTTAAGTAGAATGTAGTTTTTATAAATATAATAGGATTGTTTATCTAGATACTAATCATTATATCTCTTTACTTGTATGTCTCCAACACTATCAGTCTTCGTTAATTTAACATTTAAACATTGCCTTTGTCCAATTATATTTTCTTTAATTAGTTAATGCCTTCACTAACAGTTCCGCAAAATCATCATAAACTTCTGTAGGATGGAGTGCTCTGTTTGGATAAGTTTTCTTGTTTTAGGACAACTTCTATGATGTTTAAACCTCTTAATTAAGTCTCATATTTTTCTTCATCAGGACTAATGCATCATGTATTGTGAATTATGTAACAGAATTTGTAGTTTATGGAAGATAAGGAAAGCTGCACGGATTACAGGAGTATTAGGTATTGAAGTTGAACAAACTTGTTTATTTCATTGTCTTCTATTGTGTAATGCAAGCGTAACTTTTCTTATTTCTTTTTATAATGTGAACGTTTTGCAATCATCTTAAAAAATGATTCCATCTTCAAATTGACTACCTACATTTTTAAGTGTGAGCATTGATGGAAACAAAAACAGTTTGATTGCAATGATGAATGAAGTTTTATGGTTCATACTTCATAGTGTACTCCTGGGATTACATTTGTTACGATCACGTAACTTTATTTTTTGTGTTGCAATTTTTCCATTTTTAAAATTGATATGCCTTGCGGTACAGTATGTGTATTCTTTAAATTAATTGATAATCGTAGAGACACCAAGTTAATATATAAGGTTTCACGAGGCATTGGGTATGTATCTGGTTATGCTACATAGGAATATTTAGGTGCATTGCTGTGATGTTGTTTGTCCTATGTTTGAGATTATTAAAGATTTAAATCGTGTGTTTTGTAGTTATCATGATCTTACGGACTGTCTCATGATGCATAAATTATACATGGTACAGAGATGTCATATTTTAAATTACCATGCTGTGTGCCGGCCGTGTTGCTTCCTTTATATTAGATCACAACCAGAGATGTTTAACATGATGCACATACTGAAGAATGATGGCATGCTTTACCTAGACTTTTTTTTTTTTTACGCATATTTCAATTATATTATAGTCTTACGTGTGCAAAAAGAATGATATTTAAAAGTTGCATAATTAGTTATATTGTGAAGACAGTGATAATCTTTGTTTTCTTTATTTATTCTTATTCCTTTGAATTTCACTATAGTACATGGTGCTGTGAGCATCAGTCAACCATTTTATTTTATATATATATATATATATATATATATATATATATATATATATATATATATATATATATATATTTATATAGGGGTTTGCTAATTTGTGTACATCTGTTTTTCAGTTGGTTTCAATACACAAAAATACCCTCCTTATATATCATGAATTCTAAGTTTTAAGGTTAAGGATATTTTAATAAATTTCATTCTCAAAATTACAAAAATAAAAAAAGAAACCCCACTTCTAACATGGTATGAGAGCTATGGTTAGAGTCTATCATAGCGATATTTGTTGGGCAGATTGTTCCACCCGCTATTGGGCCGTTATCGGACCACCCATTAATATCTAGTCTCACGCTCGATATGTGTATACATTGGCGTGAGGAGGGTGTGTTGGAAGTCCCACATCGACTAGAGATAAGGCCAATTTATAATATATAAGTGGGATGCAGACCTCACCTTACAAGCCGGTTTTGTGGGGTTGAGTTAGGCCTAGAACCCACTTCTAACATGGTATCAAACTCATACCCATCTCTCTCATTGCTCTCAACCCTTTCTCTTACTTTCTCTGTTATCTCTGCACTAGTCCCAACTAAAAAAACACTCATTATTAAACAATTTACTTTTGTAAAGAGTCGAGTCACTGACATATTCACCTTCCGAAAAAAGTTCATTCAAAATCTCTTTAATTTCATTATCTTCACTATATATATTATAGCCGACGAGCACAACTTGCACCAAAACTTATGAGCATCCTTCCTTTACATTCAGAGACTACTACATAACATTGCTCTGTGACCATTTATTTATTTTTGGTAGAAATTCATTAACTTGTTTTCCTTTACTAAAGAAAAAACAAATCAAAATACAATAAAAATTCTAAATCTTGAAATTTTATTTAAAATTATATAAAGAAAAAACTAGGTGCTTTAATTTTTTTGTTTATGTAAGTATTTTTTTTCTCTAACCATTTTATTTAATAATGTGTGTTTTTTTAGTTGGGACTAGTGCAAAGATGACAGAGAAAATATTTGAGTGAGAGAGATGAAAGAGAAAGGATTGAGAGGAATAAAGGAGGTGAGTAAGGGTTTTTTTTTAGTTTTGAGAATGAGAATTATTAAAATAAAGCAAGTATTTCTGATTTTTTTTTTAAATTGGGGCTAGAGTAGGGATGAAAGAGAAAAGGTT
>NC_028351.1:29999670-30005544 GCF_000741045.1 Vigna radiata var. radiata | reverse complement strand
TATATATATATATATATATATATATATATATATATTAAATGTAATCAAGTTTATTAATTAGGTATTATTCTTATGTAAATTTTCATGTTATATACTTGCAACATATTTTTGTTATGCGCAACGAGTTTTGACATGTTAACCATATAAAATGTATTTTATTATTTTTTTTTATGATTAATGGTCGAGGTGAGTATAAAATTGGGTATTTTATTTTATGATCTTATTAAAATCGTTATTGTTTTCTAGTTTAGAATAATTGTTCATGATTGCTCGGGTGGCATTTTATACGAAGCCGTAGCATTTTTTTAAGATGTTTTTGGTGTTTCTTGAATGTATGGTGGTCTTAGATATTTGGTGTTTATTTGTCTTTGTACCATCATGTGTTGAATTAGAGACAATTAAATGGTGAGTTGTAATGATTAAATACATGATCCGTAATGTTATTCTTGCAAAGTTAATTTGATTCTGTGTCGAGTGGAACATGAGTTGGTTCAGTTGTTCTTTTTCATAAGAGTTGTTTGATAAGTCATCGTAATGGGTGACTGTGAATCTTGTGTTTTTCTTTTGTGCTCAATATCGGATGATACAAGAAAGTCCTATGTTAGTGCATAGGCCCAGTTTTGGTGAATCGAAAAATCCTGGTGGGTAGACCCTGTCTAGGTAAACAAACCAAGAATGCAATTTAATATTCTCATAACATCTAAAGCGTAGAAAATAAGGTATTTAGTTTTCCTTGCATAACAAAAAACCAAATCATTCTAGAAAGCTTAAAATAACTACAAACACACAAAACCTTTATTTGCTCCTACAAATATTAAAAACACAATTAGGTACACGGTTAGAATTACTGATCAACAAGGACTTAAAAACCACATACAACCTGAGTTTGGCTCATATGCAACATATACAAGAAAATACCAAGGAAAAGGGTTGATACTCAACTTACTCAAACAAAGAAACTGATCGGTCCAATTTGAAGAGCTCTTACAAAAATCAATCCTATAATCTTAATTTTTCAATCATGTGTTTTAAAATAATGAAACTTGTTCATAACAAAATTATTTACATTAAAACCACCTAACATTAAAATAATTGAATATCATTATATTTAATCCACTACAACTTCTAAAATATCATTTTTCCTAGGTCTTTACAAATATTATTTTGAATATTTTATTTTTTAATTTACTTTTGTTTATTAACAATATCTTCATTATTTACTTACAAATTAATTTCATATTTAAATTATTATTATTATTATTAAATCAGTATTATTACGTTATCAAATTATCATATTCTTATTAAATATTAAATATTAATTTTGAACTCTTTCACTTTTAGATTTATTCCCATCTTAAATCTGAATTCTTCTTAAAGATACGAAATATATGAAAGTTGTTTAGAAATATTAAAAAGACTTCCATTTTTTATAGTTTTTTACGATTTTAAATTTTAAATTCAAACTTTGTTATTGTATATTTCAAATTGTAAACGCTCTTGTTGATGTAAAAATTATGAATATTACCGACAAATTTTTATCGACGAAAATGAATCTGTCGGTAAATATTCCATTACCGACGGCTTTAACGAGGGATTTTGATTTTCTTTTATCGACGGACAAAAGTCTTCGGCAAGTCCGTCGGTAAGTGACAATGTCAGTTATCGAAGTATTTACCGAAGGCCTTTTTCCGTCGGTAATGGCACTGTCACTTACCGACGGATTTACCGAAGGCTTTTGGACGTCGATATAAAGAGCGGGAATTTTCCCGCTCATTATTTCACTTACCGACGGATTTACTGAAGACTCATGCCCGTCGGTAACTTTAATGTCACTTATCGACGAATTTATCGAAGGCTTTGGGCCGTCGGTAAAAAGAGCGGGAATTTTCCAGCCCAAATTCCGCCTCCAGTGTCAATATAATGGGCAAACATGCTCATTTCTCCTCATTTTTCTTTACCATCTCAGTTTCACACCACCACTACTCATTTCTCATTTCTCCTTACCGTCTTGTGGCTTCAGTTCTCTACCATTGCGGGTTGCTCTCCAACGTCGCAGGATACTCTCCACCATCACGGGATGCTCTCCACTTTTCCAGCGAGCTCCACTTTTCCGGTGAGCTCAAGTTTTTCGGCGAGCTTAACTGTGCATGATAAAATGACACAACATCATCGGTCCTAAGCTTTTCCGGTGAGCTCAACTCTCTATGATAAAATGACACAACATCACCGGTCCTAAACTTTTCCGGCGAGCTCAACTCTCCATGTTTCCCTACGGTTATTCGCGTGATGGTTTTTTGGTGGTGGAGTTCGTGGAAATGAAAAAAAAATGACACAGAGCGAGGAAGGAAGAGGAAAAAGATGAACCAGGTCGTGACATTTACCTACGGATTTACCGAACCAAAAGCCTTTGGTAATTACCGACGGCCAAAAGCCTTCGGTAATTACCGAAGGCTTTCCCGACGGCCAGTAGCCTTCGGTAATTACCGACGGCCAAAATCCTTCGGTAAAAGTTATCGACAACCTTTTTACCAACGGTGTGTTACAGGAAAAGCTGGATTTACCGAGGGCTTATTATCGAAGGCTTTAAAGCCGCCGGTAAATAGGTGATTACGAAGGCTTTTGAGCCGTCGGTAAGTTCATTAGTGATTTAACCCCGATTTGGGGTTTTCGTTCCTCAGTTTCATTTTCTACCCTTCGTCGTTTTCGTCTGTCTCCCCCTTTCTTCACTTCCCTCCCTTTCATCACGCCCTGATACTTTCACGGTTAGTCACTGTTGGTGGTTGTTGACGGTGGTCTTGGGCTAGGGTTCGTTGCTCGCGGTTCTTTCACTGTGCGTGCTGGTTTGGGGAGTCTTGGGCTAGGGTTTGTCGTGGGGTGGTTGCTGCATTGAGGGCTGGTGGCGTCGACGTTGAGGGCTGATGTTGTCGTTCTCGTCAAGGGCTATCTTGGTTGAGGTAAGCTCCACAAAATTTCATTCACATTGTTATTTAACTCTGCCTTTGCTGATTCTTGAACTTGTTTCAACTTCAATTCGGCTTCAATTTCCTGCCACGAAAGATACATTATCATTCTCTTTTGTATCCATATCTAAGGTTATGACAATATTGATGTTTTGTAAAATTTGATTAAATTTTTCATTGCTTATTTTGAGCTTTATATGAGTGAAGTGAGATAAGTTTGAATACAGAGCAGACAAGTGCAAAGTCTAGGATTAAAATTTAAATCTCTTATGCCTAGCATGCTGATTAGGTCATAGGAATTTTGTGGTCAGTTAGAAAATGTATTAAAAAAGATAGACCAAACTCAGGTTATGAACATTGAAAGTGAAAATATAATTCATGAGTTTTTGAGATTCTAGAACGAAATCTATACGTTTTTCTTTTGTTATTGCATCACAGGATGTTCTTTTTCTTTGTATGAAGGTTAGATATTTGGTTTCATGTGTTACTGTGTTTGTATTTGATCTTGTGAAAGAATCTCNCTAGATTTACCTTTCAGCATATGCATGTAATTATGTTTAATAGAGTATGAGATGTATGTTTGTTAAATGATGCTTGTTTGAACATATGATGAAGTTGTTTGAAGTTATAAAAGGTATATATTAATCACTTCACAGTTCCAAATGTGCTTATTCCTTTGCACCCTGTTTTCTTCATCCAAAATGTAAACGTTGTCTCTTCAAAAAATCAATTACATATACAAAACCTCCCATAATTGAGGGCATGCCAACTTTTATCCATTCACAAACTAAATGACGCACAACTAGTATATTTTGGCTCAGAAATCCAGGAGTTCTATAAGTCAGTTTTAGATATTTGCCACCCATTCCAAATTCAATGTGGCTATAAGATATTTATGGACAATATTGCAAAGGCAGATCCTCGAATAAATCATGAGTAATCAGTACAAGGTGCAGGATCACTAAGTGTATTTCTCTGAGAAAATCTCCAACATTTTCCTAGATACTTACATTCACAACATGAGAGTAAGGATGCAATGTAACATTTGTTTACCCTTAGACAAGTTCGCCAACATTTCATTTTCAGGCTATTATGTTCTTGAATTGAAATACATTACAGGGACCTATTAAGTTAATACATTCCAAAAGCTATCTTTAAAGGAAGAACCCCCCAATCTTACAAAAAGTCTTTTGGCCATATTAGTTGATGTAGGATTTAACACAACCATCATCCAAGAACTGAACATTTGGAGCATGAAGTTTGTCTCCTTAACAAGTAACCTAAAATTAGGATTGGATTCCAAGCTCTTAACCCAACCTTCATCTGAGGACCAAACATTTAGAGCATGAAGTTTGCCAGACTAAACATCTATTAGAGACCCAAAACTAGGATTTGATACACTTTGATTCTTAACCCAAATGATTGCCAAATTTTATAAGTACTTTTAGATATATTCCTTGCCAATATGGGATTTTAACACCATTGAGAGGGGTTATTTCTGATCTCTAGCCTTCTGTCAATGTAATTGACACAACACATCACACAAAGAAGAACAGCTAAGATGGTAGGACTTCCTTTCCTCAAGCTTCTATTATTCACATCTGTGAATTAAGGGAACCAACTTTGAAGGAGTTTGTAGAATTATTATGGGATAGAATTTTAATCATTAAACCAGGTCTTGTTGCAAGCTAATTCAATGTTTAAAGGAAAATAATCAAATATAACACCTAATGTTCAACTCTACACCAAGAAAAGTACTTAGAATTTGGTGGTTTTGTGACTCAAATGATGCAACAGTAACTCTGCAATAAATCTGAGCACTTAAGCAACTTTCTTGGATGATTTTAAACATGTTTCAACTTTGAAACAACACAAAACAAGACTGCTGGTAAAAATTACCCTTCTACTTCCCAAAATTGACCCAAAATGGATGGTTTAAGAAGTGATTTTGTGCAGAACTGATTCTGACACTTTACTAACCCTTCAAACAGTTTTAAATCATCCAAATATACTTGATTAAACTCAATTTTGGATCAAAAGAGAACTACATCTCAAATTCACCTTGCAAGTTTCAAAAATTGCTCAAATATGGTGGTTTGACATACTAAATTGCATAGAAATGTATCTGACCTCAAATGGACTGTTTTAACAGTTTTAAAACAACAATTAGGACTTGTTTAAACTGCCAAACACCTCAGAATAACAATGGCACGAAAAATGACCCATAATATCTCAAAATCAGTGGTTAAGTTCTCAAAAAGGGTGTACTACAATTGCAAACTGCACTTAACTAGGAAAATAAACTAGAAAGAAAGTATCCTAACATGTTTAGAATGGTAAAACCTAACTAATTAAGAACTCACACTACAAAATAGAACTAAAACTCAAAATATGACAAGTTAGAACCTAAAACTAGTTACTAAGAATAGGCTAAACATAGTGAATCTGAGTTATAGTTCTGTTTTGTGCCTAATTAGAGTTCAAACAAGTGTATTTTGATTAACTAAAAGTGTTGAAATCAAGTGCAAACTGTCATAATGGATTAGGCACCAAAATCACTTCCAAAACCAAATATTTTGAGTCAATTTTGGGAAGTACAAAGGTGAATTTTGGTAGCAATTTGGTTTTGAGTTACAACTCAGTTTTAACATGTTTCAATTCATCATACAAAGTTGTTGAAGTGGTTATCCAGCTTAGAACTCACCTCTGGACATATTTTAATTCACTCCTAGAGTCTTGTTCACATCTCAATTGTTGTCCCAGAGTCAGATTACATGATTACAGTCCAATTTGATTCTTATGCTTGAATTTGGTTGGTGAAAATGGTTAAAATTGGTGTTAAAGAGCAACTGAACCAGTGATATTTTGATTTAATCATATTTAGCATGTGCTGGCAGCTTGTACAACTCATATT
>NC_028351.1:29994781-29998945 GCF_000741045.1 Vigna radiata var. radiata | reverse complement strand
CATTGATCAGCAATGAAATGCTAAGCAAATTAGTAACAGCTTGGTAGATGTTGGAACTGGAAATTTATTTTCCAGGAATGTATTACTATAGTTTAGGTGAGGGTATCCTTATTAAAGTTTTTTTAGAGGAGCTTGAGATGGGGAATGCTCTTTTTTCAGAGGNTTTTTCTNCATGTTTCATCTATCTGATTGCAAAGTTTTCCTAGTAGCCAATTCTAATCCGACTAAAAATATAAATTACTATTTGCAAAGGGACNTTAATTAACTATTTGGATATGGATAATGTATAGAACTACAATTCTATTTTGTTTTACACTATTACGTGATTGTATTTCTCCCTCAACCAAGTTTGGATAATATCTCCTCCAGTACTTTCTCCTCCAAAGCTTTCTTTCAATTTCATACTCACACACCTGACCTTCAAAAGCTTCTACCTGATATATCCATTTTAAAATCCAAAACTCTTATAAAAAGGGCAAGACCTCTCATATGGCAATGGTTAACATGATTAGTGGTAAACTCATAGACCTTACACCCTGATATTGGCCCTATTCAAGAACACTTAGCCAGATCTGTTCAGGAGAACTTAATTTTAATTTTAAGTTATAGAAAACTAAAGGATTTCTCGTCCTCCTTCTAGTCGAACTTCAATTTCATACTCACACTATTTTGTATTACACTATTACAACATAGCGCCAATATATCAAAGCATTTGATTCATCAAAGGCTTTCATGAATTTGCTTCCCTCTTTGCTTGACCCCTCCAAGCAATTCAATTCTGCTCCAAACCCAACTTTGAATATTGAGTCCAAAGTGCATCTCATTAGCATGTCCTAGAAAACTAACAAACATTGCTTTCAACTGAGAGATTATATGATGTTAGTAATTGACAGAAAAAAGTTGTAGACGGTTGACCTTGATCTCACGTTCAAAACAAAACAGTTTGATATATAATCTTTGGTCCACTTTTCTTCATTCATAAAAGACTAAGCTCTGAAACACTTGGTTAACTCAATTCATTTACTTGCAGACAAGTGTTAGTGAAAAGCAATTTTCCAAAAAGAACCAAATTGAAGCACCTTAACAAATTCAAAACAAAAAATTCCAATTCTTCCACACTCATATACTATATTTTAGGAAATAATAAGCATTCACTTGCATATCAAAAACTTGACCCTGATGGGAAAGTTCTGAGATAATTCTGACCAACTTGGTAGCATTTCTTCTAAAAACAGAACAACTGAAATCTCTAAGAACCCTTGTGGAGAATTCATAGCTTGCAAGCTTCCTTTGCTGCCTCCACTTGTCACCATCAACTGCAAAAATCCCCTCACCAAAAAGATCAGTCACAATATCCTGGTTATACTTACCTTTGGAGTACTTATCAAAGTTGGTTTTCAGTATGTGTTCAATATTTCTGGGGTCTATAGTGTACACCTCGCTTTGATCGGGAGCTAGTACTTATCATGTGGTTAATTTATACTTTATGTTTCTATTCTTGGACTAGATTTAACCTAGCAGACACACTCCTTCAATTTCCATGCATACTTTTCATTTATTTATCACTATCTTTTCTTTATATCATGTGGGAATGGTGACGTTTCGTCACACTTGAGAAGTTTCAAACACACCAGACTATACAATTTGGAACTCCCAACTCTAAGCAGCATGGTCCATAACCACGTAGGTCGGTGAAAAGTAAGAACCCTCTTAGCTAGCTTTGTAGCATATGGCAATTACCAAAACTTGGTACATACACTCACATGAAGATCACAACTTTTTGTGTGTTAAAATTTNGCAGCTTCACTTTTGGCTCTTTTATATTTGACTTTTCTAACTGCCCTCTGTACAGTTTCATTAGAGCCATAAAGCAGTACTCGATCATAATCCTTTAACTTTATTCCTCCATCATGGATACGTATAACCATCTTGGAGGTTCGCATGAACGGTCTTCCCAGGATTAATGAATTTTTTCCTTCATTAGCCATATCCACAACTATAAAGTTAATCAAAAACTCCAACTCATCAATCCGCACGATTGCATCTTCTACCATCCCAACAGGTTTCTTCATAGATCCATCTGCTACTATCAAAATCACCTTGGTAGGCTTCAACTTTACTCCTTTTATCTTCTTGAAATCACTGAGAGGCATCAAATTAATGCTTGATCTTGAATCAATCAAAGCCTCTCCTAGATCCACATTATTGATAACACAAGGAAGGGTCAAAGCTCTTGAATCCTCTAGTTTCTGTGGATGATTCTTCTTCCTGGGTTTCGCCCACTGCTCCTGATTTTCTTCATAGCCTAAATCAAGTAACCTCTCCAGATAGTATTTGATCTTGTCATCACCCTCAAGAGTTTGTGAAGATGTTATAGGATTAAGAGGTGCCTCCTTAAGAATTTTGCGGAGTGACTCTTTAATGTCTTCCTTCTCCTTTTCTCTTTCTGATTTCTTCCTTTCGCTTCTCTTATGTGTATTACTCATCCTTTCCTCCTCTTCGTCCTCGCTGCTGCTAATCTCAATTGTTTCTTCTTCTAATCTCCTCTTTCCTCCTGTTGCAACAACTTTGCATTCATCTTTTGGGTTAACATCAGTATTAGCCCGAAATTGCTGTTGCTCTGTGGTTTCAACCCTCTTAGACAGCTGTCCTATTTGTGTCTCTAGTGATCTAAAAGTTTCGTGATCACTTGCTTGTTGAGATTCATAGACCTTCAAAAATTTATCAAACCTGTCAGTCAATTCTCTGACTGTCTCAGTCAAGCTGCTTAATTGTTGCCATAAGGGAGAAGGTTGTTGCCGAAAGTTTCCCCCTTGTCCAGAAGAAGCATTTTGGCTTTGCCCAATACTTGGATGATTTTTCCAACCTTGGTTGAAATTTCTCTGTTTGTACGGAAATTGAGCCCCCATATAATTCACGTCCTGTTGCATTTCTTCTGTAAAAGCACATTGACCATTAATATGGTCACCACCGCACAAATCGCATAGTTTTTGAGCCTGGGAAATATTTCTGAGCCCCCGAGGAAGTTCAGAAACGACCTTTAGCAACTTGTCCAATTTTTGACTGAGGAGGTGATTTTGTGCTGCTGCTGCGTCTTCAGTGGGGAGATGTAAAAGTCCTCCTTTTTGTGTGCGCCTCTTTCACTTTGTGACACTTCATTGAGAGCCATCTCTTCAATTAAGTTGTACGCCTCATCCTCTGTCTTTCTATTAATATTGCCTCCAGCTGAGGCATCTATCATCATTTTAGACTGAGCGCACAAACCTCCAAGGAATGCTAGCAAGTAAGAAGCTTTGTCAAACCCATGAACCGGGGTTGCTCTCAACAATCCTTTAAATCTATCCCAAGCTTGCCCAAATGTTTCTTCCATTCCTTGTTTGAAAGAAGAGATTTCTAACTTCCCTTGATTGATCTTTGGAGGTGGGAAGAATTTAGTAATAAACTGTTGGACCACTGCTTCCCACGTCCTGAACGTTCCCTCCGGGAAAGAATTCAACCAGTCTTTTGCATTTCCTCCCAGTGAGAAAGGAAACAAGCTAAGTCTAATTCTGTCGTCTGTCACTCCAGTTATCTTCACTGTGTTGCAAATTTCTCCAAAGACTGTCAAATGCTTGTAAGGGTTTTCATTTGACAACCCATGGAATTGGTTGTTCTGGACTAACTGGATAAGTGCCAGACTCATCACCATGCTGGTTGTATTGTCTGTTGGCACTGCAATGTTGTTAAAATTCAAGGGGCCAACTGTATTAGTTGCGTCCCCTAGAGTGCGTCTGGGAGGAGGTTGATTGGCCATCTCCTCAAGATTTGATTCAAAAGTCTCAGGTGGAGTAATTTCTAGAGAAAGAGATCTTTCACACAAAGGGCGTCCCTTCCTCCTCTCGTATGGTAGACCTTCAAGCAGAGGTTGTTGGTTTTTCCTGCTTCTAGTGTGTATTGTCTCCTGCATGCACAAGAACACACCCTAAAAGCACTTTTATAGAAAATAAAACAAAATGCAATGAAAGAAAAATAAAAACAAAAATAATTACAATCAAGTCAAAGCCAATCAATTCACACTACTAAACAAATAAACCTCGAGTCCCCGGCAATGGCGCCAAAAACTTGTTGACAAATTGGCAAGTGTACCAAATCGTACAAGTAATATAAATGGTAAGACCAAGTATC
>NC_028351.1:29987748-29990341 GCF_000741045.1 Vigna radiata var. radiata | reverse complement strand
ATCATTACTCATAAGCATTGCATAGCATTCATAAGAGTCAGATATTCAAAGGCAATTTCGTGTTCATTGGGAGACGACTTAGGGTTACTTTAGCCCTATCTACTTTCTTGAATACTACTAGGCAATACTGAAGTTGCCTTGAAAAGTAGTATTAATTTGATAGCTTCAACGACAGCTTATCAGTATCCTTCCTGAGTTCCAACACCATGATACTTTACTCATATTTCAAATCATATCAATAACCTACAAAATTAAGAGCATTAATGATAAAATCATTAAGTATAACCTCGCTTCAATTAATCACAAAATTAAACTAAAAACAAAAGATTAAGCAAATTTTAAAGTCAAATAGAGTTGATTTAATATCAAAATTGCATCACGGTAAATTCAACCGTTATCATATGACCAGGTTGTTTAATAGCTTACTTATAATAGTTAAGTTAATAGTGTAAATTTACTTAATGTTACAACAAAAATTTATAAAAAAACACGCTACTCTTGTTTTAATCTTGATACATATGATAAAGAGGGAATAATTTATTTTGATCGCATCTATTAAAAATCCCTTAAATAAGTTAAAGTTTATTATAACTCATGCTATTGTGTTAGCAATACAAACATTTTCTCTACCATTTACATTAGAAGCATATGTCAACATATGTTTTTAATAGAAAATTGGAGCTATATTTTGAGGAAATAATAGTATAGTGCTTATTTCTCTAAGCTCATAATCCAAAATAGTCCATATGAAAGGAAAGGAAAATGTATGTTATAACTAAAGCATTATCCAAGTTCATATATTGTATTTACTTAATCTACAATTGATATTAAATAGAATTATATATATATATATATATATATATATATATATATATATATAAATTATTTAACGTGTATAGCTTGTTTATCATTATATCAAAATATAAAAAATTGGAGAAGATAAATATGATTCACATACGAATGTTGTTTAACATATAAATCAAATAAATTAATCTAGAAGACCTAATGATTTTTACTATAGTGTACAATTTATTTTTTATTTAAAGATTGTTGAAAAAGTTATGCAAATAGATAAGTTGCATTTAGATTTTAGGTTTAATAGATTCGGAAATCCCTATTTGTGCAGTTTTTCGTCAATTAGGTCCTTTTATTTCCAAGTAGTTCGATTTGGTCCCTGTTTATGAAAAATTGAAGAATAAAGTTTGTGCCGTTAAATTCTCTGGACGGCGTAAAAAATGTTGCCTGAGGTGGACTTAAATGATTTTTTAATTTAAAAAAAAATTTAAAAAAGTCCCTGCCACATCACCACCCTGACATGTCATCATCACCATCTCCAGACCAACCCTAATTGCTCTCCAAGAAACCTTAGCGGTCGCATCATTCAACACCGCCACCGCTACGATCTCGCCGTCATCACCATTCACGACCATCAATGCCACCACAGAACCGGTCACCACAAGCGCCAACACCATGAGCAACCTTAGGCCACCATGCTTCTCGCGACCTTCTTCCACGGATATGATAACGGTCTAAAAACCGTTATTTTCATGCTTAAATTTGATAGTAAAACACACCCATTATGGCTTAGAATGAGCTTTAAATCAAGTAAAACACTTCGTTGAGTCTTGTGAGAGTGAAAATTTGGTTTTAGCGATATTATGCTTGTTTTACATTGTTTTGCAGGGTTTTTAGATGAATTAAAGATGGAAGTGAAGTAAGGTGGACTTAGACCCATGAAAGAAGGAGAAAAATGATGAAAAGAAGAGTCAAGTAAGCCGCTGAGCGCCAGAATGGTCCGCTGAGCGCTCAGAGCGATTAGAGGGAAACCACTCAGTGGCAAAACTGATCGCTGAGCGGTCAAAGCGGCAAGAGGCAAACCGCTGAGCGGTGAATTTAGGTGCCTAGGTAGTTGTCTGTTTTTTTAGCTAGATTCTGTAAATCTTTCTGTTACCTTTTTGGGCTTATATATAGCCCCAATGCGAATTAGAAGGGGATTCTTTTGGCAGAGAGAAATGTTCAGAGCTATTCCACACACCTTGGAGGAGGTTCCTTGGATGCTTAGGCTCCAATCAACCAAGTTTAGGGTTATTTCTTCCATTCTTTCATCTTATTTCATCTAGTTTCACCATGATTATGGTGAACTAAATCCTTTGTTGTTGGGGAACAATGTAATCTTTTGAAACTCTCATATATTCAAATTCTTATTTATTTCATATGCTTGTCATATACTTATTTATTAATTGTTGGGTTCTCACCTGTGCTTTAATGCTTTTATTGTTTAACTCATTCATTAAAAGCCATTTGTCTTTATCGATATGGGGACGTACGGTAATGTCATGAACTGGTGAGAAATTCCTTGATTATGTTAATACTACCTAGGGATAGGGGTAGGACGGTCAATTGTATTTGCTTCCGATCTCATTGCATTATTGGTTATTAGGGGAGACTAGGGATAGCAAGCCGATAATTAATAATAGGCTCTTTTCACCAAGGGATTGGGTTAAGGGTANNNNAGAAAGNNTGCATGNNAATTNGATAAATAAGTGAATTAAATAAGAAGAGTAGATATATGAGAGTGGATAAGATGAAATTG
>NC_028351.1:29977628-29987591 GCF_000741045.1 Vigna radiata var. radiata | reverse complement strand
TCTTTTCTCAAGTCTTACGCGATTTGTTTACATGAAAAGTAAGGCCTAAGAGTCCTTTGGGAAGAACGATATTGGGTTTACCAATTATATTACTTGATAACGATCTGGTACACTTGCCAGTGGCTTAACAGGACACTATCATCTTCCTTGCGTGCCACGCCGGTAGCCAACCATCTCCACAGTGCAGGTCATCACCGCTAACATGCATCGCCGCCACCAACTTCATCTTCTCCACCTGGAAATCAAAGCAACAAAATCACAACTCTTCTCTTCCACTGCGAAGCAAGATCGTGTTAGTGTCGCCATCACTTTCGGACCTGCAAAGCCAAACCTAAAACCCAGAACCGCGAAGCAAGAACTCGAAGTCATTGCAACACCCACCTTCATCACACCACTCCGCCATTAGCGAACCACCAACAGCTCGCAGCAACATCGAACAATAACACCTTCATCCATGAAACCCTTTCGCGAAGAGAGACTAGGTGCTAGAGCAGGAGAAGTATTCCCCCAATTTGAAATCCTAATTGTGATTGAAGAGTGCTGACACGTGACAGTGCATTATGTCAATTTAAGTCCACGTATTAAACTCTTTATGTGCCACGTGTTCTTAAATGCCAGCTCACCTAGCCACCAGGCTTAAATTTTGACGCCGTTCAGAGAACTTAACGGCACAAACTTTATTGTTTCAATTTTTCATAAACAGGAACCAAATCGAACTACTTAAAAATAGAGAAACCTAATTGACGAAAACCTACACAAATAAAAACATCCAAATCTATTAAACCTAGATTTTAACAATCCTATTATTACATAACTATTTATTATTTAACTAGAAATTAAAAGTAAGTGGGTGAAGATTTTCAGAGGATATTCATTATAACATAATAACTACATTTCTATATCTTAGAACATTTTATCCTTTAAAAATTATAAAATGATATAAATGTATCTTATGTAATCATGTCTAATACTAAAACTTTTACATAAAAAATAATAAAAGCATTAGCTTCTATCAAGTCTAAGTCTCAAGTCTCTAAGTCTCAATTTTAATAAGCTTAATACACAATAATAAAATATAAAAGTCTAAAATTTTATTATATATACATATATGGTAATCATAATAATGACATTAATCAGTATAAAATATTTAAATCACTTCCACTTATTTAGTTTGTTTTTCAAAGATCACAATTTTGAATGCAAGAAAAATTTAGAAGGGGATGGATTTTGGTCCCTTCATCAAATTTGAATTAACTTTATTTTATTTTATTTTTTAAATCACGTTTCTCTGTTCTCTGTATCTTTTCCACTATACGTATCTTTCAATATTGAAAGGATTTCTCTTCAATATTTTTTACAGGGAAGTATACACTGTACTAGCTTTGAGATTTGCAGTGAACAGAATTTACAAGCTGAAACAATTTGATGCTCATTGGAGCAACTTTACTTAGTTGTAACCATTTTGGTTAAGTTTTTTGAGGGACCTATAAGTGCTCTTCCATAAGCAGCAGGCAGTGATAAGAGCTTCTTAAGTTTTCCTACGTAAGCTCTTTTGGTGAAGTTATTGTAGTCATTAGCCTCAATAGAATCCAAGATTTGCCTATACAACAACAAAGATGCCCACACTGGCCATCTGCTTGCAGAACTCAGCTCTGAAACTCCCTTTTCTGCCTCATCAAAAAACATCCTAGCTCTTTGTATTTGTCCCTTCATGAAACTTCTCCACTTGTCTGTAACTTTCCCTATCAAAATGTCATCATCTGATAGCCCAGCTTGAGCTAGTTCATCTTGAGGAAGATATACTCTTCCTCTCCTTGCACTATAATCATCAACAGCAACAAATAATTATCGTTTCTCATTGTTTATGCAGGTTCTTGCAATTGAGGATTTTATGTATATGAATAGCAGTGATAATAGATTGGAATCCAAGATATTGTTGGGTTTAAAGGTTCTTACTCTTCTCCAACGTCTCTGAGAATGTTGGTAAGTTGGTTAGCAATGCCAAGTGCCAATGCAGCATTGTAGATGCTCTCTGTTGAAGCCTTTGATTCTGGCGCAATCCCCATTACTGGAACACTCATAAGGCCCACTGTCCCTGCTACATAGTAGCAGTAAAGGTAGAGTTCATCAAAGTTATTGTATCTCGACTTTCTCAGGTCCAATCTCATCCCTTCAATCATGTCCTTAAATGGCTACACAAACAGACAAATCCCATTGTAAATTGGGCAGGTTTCAGCCTAAGAAGCCCAGATATGGACACTGACACCGACACAGAATACGGTTGAATGAAAAAATATAGGACACGAACACGGATATATATATCTATATATATATATATATATATATATATATATATATATATATACCGATTATAAAATTCAAAACTAATCTTGTGAAACACAGGCTCCTTATTCATTAGTTTTAACAAGTCAGAACAATTCAGGAACTGAATTCCATTAACTTTTTCTTGAACGGCCTGCATTTTAAGACAATTGGCATGCTTGGTAACTGTTATTCCAGGAAAAGTAATTGTTTTCTTTGTTTTAAGCTTTCTTGGAAAGTTGTACATTTTCCTCACTTATTCTGTCCTTGAGAACTACCATTTTCCTTGTTCTTGAATTTGGGTTTACTAACTCTACTTCAAAAGGTTGACGCCACAACTCCTTCATATTCAGATAAGAAATTTTTTAGAAAATTTGCATGTGTCAAGATATATTTTTGAAAATTTAAGAATGACCCAGTGTTATCTATGACAAACTTTGATACCATCTTAAATTTAAACATGAAAGACTAGCTCCTAAGGTAAGGATTGTCAAAACATATTATGGTGTATGTATATAGTCGGTTTGAGATGTAAACACTTATTTGAGTAGTTTGAGTTCTGATGTAAACAATGATTTATGTTCCTAGAAACTATGAAAGGTAAAATGTTCAATTTCAAAGTCCAGTTTTTGTGCTTCTACAGTGGTGTACCTGTATATCAACTGGGTACTTTGAGACTGTATCTGAGAGGGCAGCATCATACATATCATAAGGGCGCCCTTCAAAAACATCATATAATCTTTTCTCCCACCTGTCCAAGGCCTTTGGTGTGATGTGAGAAGCATTAGGGCCATCCACTAGTTCATCTGTTCTTCTACACCACACTTCAATAGACAAAATGTAGTCAATTTGAATTTCAATTTCAACAAAGAAATAATGGACCACAAGCTTTACTTGATAAGCTTTTGTAGCCTGTCAATGAGGATAAATCGCACATACCATATATGGCCCAGATGGCTTTTCTGCGCTCTTGAGTCATCAATTGTGTGCCTGAGACATACCATATATGTAACTGATATAGTGATAAAATTTTAACAATGAACAGCAACTACTACAGAAGATAATGATTATATATAAAAATGTGTGTGTATAGAGAGAGTACCTAGATAAAATGTCTTGGCATATTCAGCACAGACTTCACCACACCTATCATAAGCAACACTCAACAGATCCCCTTGGGTGAAATCACCTTCAATTGGTTTGTTCAAATTCAAAGATCTCTTAGTACCCTTATTCTGTTCCTTGACCAGTGCTGCTTGCTTCAACACTATTTCATAGACCCTCTCTTCTGAAGATCTTGAAGGGTCTGCCACTGCAGGTGAAAAGCTTGCAAAAGTAATCCCATTGCACAGTCCAAACCTCCTCTGGCTCTTCCCACCTCTCCCTGCAACACCAACAGAGATGGGGTTCTCCTTGGGTCCACAACTCACCCAAAGAAGAACACCAGACATCTCAGCCACTATGCAATTTCCTCTAGTTCTTGTGCTGCTCCTTTGAATGCCTCAAACTGATGAAAGAGAGGGAAAAAACACTAGAAAATTTTAGTTGTAAGTAACTTTGCGGATCTACTTGTGAGCGAAAAATGGTTGGTTTTGTGAGGCTGTCACAAGTTTTAGGACCAACCCATTATTGTTTGTGTGAAGATAGGGAGAGAAATGTGATTGGAAGGCTAAATGTAAAGGCAATCTCTTGTTTTGTAACCTTAGCTGACACATGTACAATGTATGGACGGTGGTACAGTAATCTTGAACTTCCACAACTTGTTTGTCTTTAATATAAGACTATTCTTTCTCACTCAGATTCCCCCACACACTGTCTCTCTGTCTACCTGTTTTAACGGTTGTGAATTTGTGGTCCAGTGTTTTGTTTTTCTTTGTAGTTAAAAATATGTTTGAGAATGACTTATTTAGCATTAACTTCAACACCATCACAAACATGGTTAGCACGAACTGGTTTTAGCACCAAATCTAGTGTATTTCTGTTTCCGAGATTACATAAATAGATAAATTCTTCAATCTTTCTATATTTATAAGTTATACTTAAACATGTAATTTAATATTCTCTATATTATAAGTTATACCTCTTATATTGTTTTTCTTAATTATTTTTATATAACCTGAGATTTTAATTTACACTTAAACATTATCATTATTTCTGTTAAAAAAGTGGACTCTACATTGTAAGTTTTTCTTTTAGCAAAAGTCACGAGTATATATACTTCCAACAATATATGAATAATCTTGAATAATACACACTTTAAATTATAAAAAAAAAAAAAAACATTAAGTTGTACTATACATGATTCTACAAATTCAAATTTTTAAAAATAAATAAGGCATAAAAGTCTTATGTATTGTAACAACTTTTATAATAGAAACTTAAAAAAATTGTACGTCAAGTAACGATTTTTGTATAAAGAAAAATATAAAGTGGTAATTGTAAATTTCTTTATTTACGACTTATATTAAAATAATTTTTTTTTAAAATTTAATAACTTTGTAATTTCCCAGAATAACAAAACACGCTAAATAGATGAAAAAAAACCCAGCGTGAAATCATGATTTACACAGTTATTTAAACATTGAATCTAATGTCCTAGTATGTGTGTACCAAATAGAAAACATACGGATCATACATAAATTTCACAATCTTAAATTATTAATATCTATGCAGTACTTCGGATTAAAACATTGAAACGTAATCAATGTAGAGTTATATACTTTGATTTGTGTAATTTTCATGTCCAGTCATTGAAGTAACTTGTCAAATGATTAATCTCTAGCTAATACTTTCGATTAAAAAAATTAAAACAATCAACGTGAAGTTGTAAACTTTGGTTTGTGTAGTTATCATGTCCACTCATCACACTAAATTGTCGTAACTATGAAATGATATATATATATATATATATATATATATATATATATATATATATATATATATATATATGAATTGTACTTGAATTTTTTTCATTAATATTGCTATTTCCATGAACAATTCCGGCGTGTTTAAGTATTTTTAATTTATTTTTCACATCAATCAAGGATTAGGGTTTTCTTCAATAAACAATTTAATTAAGTAGTATTGCCTGAAGTTTACATCATGAGAATTATAGTTTGTATGAGTTTAATCCAAATATGTTTAAGTTGACAAACATTACCATAACGATTATTTAAATAAGTTAGCATAGTCTATAAAAAGTCATAAATCACTCTCGTATATTGAATAGTTTTGATTTTCATTTTTAATACTTTCTATTAATTGTGGTTTCTTTTTAATTATCCAAATGGGTAATTTCTTTTAAAGGTAAGTGGTATTTAAGAATACAACTTTCCAATGAAAAGTCATACTTTCAACACAATTTCAGTTTTTTTTTTTTTAAAAAAAAAATAGGAAGTCATGTTAGATCATACAACTTTGTTATTTTTTATTTTTGTTTCTATATAGATTTATGGAAGTCGCTTTAATTCACATGTATTTGGTTTTTCTATTAATTTACCTAAAATTGTGTTTATAAACCCCAATTTAGAACACATCCAAAGTATTGTTCTCTTTTAGGTTTGAACTCCTATTTGGTTTTATTTTTATTTTGGAAGATTGAAGGAAGAAAATATATTTAAATTAAATTTAATATCAATTATTAAGTAGTGTAAAATGATTAGATTTACCAAAATACTAAACAAATGTTAAATAAAACAAATATTTATGAAACTCAGTAAAACATATAAATTTTTATTTATTTATCAAAAATCTATGCTTCGATATATATCACAAATAAAAAGATACTTCCATATATCACTAAATCAATATTATATGAGATATAAAGCAATTAAAATGACTCCATAACACGAACCTAACCCTATTTTTGCTTATTATTTTGAGAATCATTTAGGAAGCAACAATGGGTTTTTTGTAATAATATACGAGAAGCTTCAATCCAGTGTGCACGATTTTGTTATTACTTAAAGGAAATGATGGACATTTGCATTGATGAGTGATTATTTTCTTAGATCTATGAAGATTTTTATGAAAAAAACAAGTGAGAGCATCAAGCATGTGCATATTAAGATTTTAATATTTTTCTTCTCTACTTGCAATAACTGAAACTTATAACTGTACGTTAAAATATTTTTAAATTAAGTAGGGACATGTGCCTCATACGAATACACGTAGGTTCAACTCTTATACGCCAACTTTGTTAATACATAGAAGATCATGAAAACTTAAAGAATATCATTGGTATATATGTATTGTTAAATACCATGCACCAAATTAGGTTAAAAATAAATGTCATATCAATATCCATGTTAGTGAGTTTGAAAATTATTTGTTTGAAATGTTGGGTGATTGAGCTTATTAATAAAATACTAAAAAATAAAAGTTGGAAAAAAATCGATGAAAATCATAATAGAATGAAAGAAAAATTATTGTATAGTAAGTCACCATAATCATAACTAACATAAAATTTATTGAAATATAAAATTATAAAACATTAAAAAATTAATTAAAATGACAGGTTGAACATAAAGTTAAGTGTAAGGCTTTATGTTAATTAGGAAAGACAACAGGTGATAGAAGTAGTGTCTATTTGTTATTCATCCTGCAACAAAATAATTCAAAATAGTATTCGTTTATGATACTCATTTAAAAAATATCTGTAGTATTTTAAACTAGTAAGGATATATGAATATTTAATACATATTATATAAATTTTTAAAATAAAATTTAAAATAATAATAATATATAATATAAATTAAAATAAATATAAATTAAAATTTAATCATTTTAAAATAAAATCGTCTATGCATCTAAAAACTCTCAAGTTTTAAAGTTTAACTAAATAACATTAAAACGAGATAATGATCTGAAAATAACTTAGGGTGAAAAGATATAGAGACTTAGAACCTAAATTCTCAACATAGAAAACCTACACAAAACTTAAAACCTGAATCTCCAACGTAGAAAAGCTTAGGAAAACATTTAGGCTCTTAGGAACTAGAAAAATATCTAAGTCAAAAACACCAAGACGCTATGCTAAATGGTAATTTTGCGTAAATCGTCTAAGAGAGTTAAAGCTAAACGCTTAATGCTTATCATACCCAAAGGGTACTCAGTTTAACTCTGGAAAACAAAACAATGTCAAGACGATATCTTCGACAAAACACTTTAATAGACTAAAAGAGAAAATACAAATTGGTAACTTTAAATATCGACGGACCTTAGGCTATTGGTAAGGAGCTCAATGAATTGAGATAAAAATTTGGGATTTCCCTCTCATGAAATCAATTAGTCGAGACCAAAAAACCTATTTGCTCTTTCTTCCCTCCCAAAGTTGCTCGTGGTTCTTCTCACGCAAAGCTATTCTCGTGTTTTCTGTCAGCGAAGGTGCATTTTGTTCATTCGGTCATCGTTGTGAGGTGAGGTCCATGGTCCATTGACGTTGTGATGAGGACGTTGGTGTCCTAGTGCATTTAGGGATTTTTTTCAATGGTTGGTGTTGCGGTTGGGGGATTGTGGTTGAAGACTCTTAGTGGACGACTATTCGTGCACATTCTTTCCTTGTCGTCCGTTGTGGAAGTAGGGTGTCGAGAATCATCCCTTTCATGCAGGTCAAATCTCTGTTGCTATTAATGGGTTGTTGTTTATGTTTGTTGAGATTTCTTCAAGTTCAAGGTTGTTGTACATTCAAAGTCTGATCTATCTACACATTGAGGTGTCTACTGCAAGATCAGGTTCTACAATCTGCTGAATATTGGGTTGTGTTCCTTGTTGTGACTACAGGAAGAAGAGCGTGTTGCATTCTTGACTTTGAGGGGTTTCTCAAAGGGTTTAGACAGCAGAAGAGGGGATTCTTGCTACTGGTCCTGTTATTGTATTGCCTATATTTTGATTAGAGGGTTAGAGAGGTGTTTTATATTTTTGACACGAGGTCTCTATAAAAGCCTTGTTGTAAAAACCTTGATCATTATAGTGCATTTGCTTCCTGTGAGTGGAAGGACATTAGATGTAGTCAGGTTGGCCGAACCAGTATAAAAAGTAGTGTTTGAATTCTCTGATCCCTGCACTTTTACTTTCAGTCGACTCTGTTATGTACTTAATCGATTTTATTTCCGCTGCATTAGAAAATCTTATTCCTTGCGTTTCAAGAAAGTTTTAAAGGCATCACTTTTTGCGAAAAAGATTTCAAAAAGACTTTGTTTTTGAGTTTCACCAATTCACCCCCCTCTTGGTGTGAGTAATTGAGCCATTCTTTTTTTAACAATTGGTATCAAAGCTGGTTTTCATAAAATATTTCAAAAACTAGTCGATTACTATTTTTGTTTAATCGACTGATCCTGGAAATGGCCTTCAATTCTCAGACCTTTGGTGAAGGTGCTTCAACAAATAGACCACAGTTATTTGCTTGTGAAAATTATGTTTTTTCGAGAATTAGGATGCAAATCTTTCTTGAATCCGTGGATAAAGGAGTTTGGGGTGCAACCTTAAACGGTCCATATAAGCCCACTTATGTTTTGAATAGAAAAGTTGTTTTAAAAAATTTTTCTAAGTGGACTCAAGATGAGAACCGTAGAGCTCAATATGATGTTAAAGCTAGAAATGTAATTGCATCAACACTAACAATGGATGAATTTTTCAGGATATCATAATGCAAGACGGCCAAGGAGATGTGGGAAGTCCTTGAGGTCACACATGGAGGAACAAATGAAGTAAAGAGAGCTAGAAAGAATCCTCTCATACAGGAATATGACCTATTCAGAATGAAAGCAAGAGAGACTATTTATCAAGTGCAGAAACAATTCATGCACATAGTCAACCACGTTACGTCTCTTGGAAAAGTATTCGACAAGGAAGAAATCAAAATTAAAATTTTGAAAAGCCTCAACAGAAGCTGGCAGCCGAAAGTCACTGCTATATTTGAATCAAGAGACTTGACCAGTGTTAAGACTCCGACAAGTGTACCGAATCGTATCAAGTAATATAAACGGTAAGTCCGAGTATCGTTTTCCCTAGAGACTCATTGGCCTAGACATTCATGTAATTTGTTGATTATTCAAGACTTCAGAAACAAAATTTAGGATTTATAATGCAAAAAAGAAATTAAACATGCATGCAAAGGTTGATCAATTGACCAAAGAATATACGCAGGTGAATGATATGGATTAATTATGTTGTTGCGGTTTCTGACTTTATCCTATCCACTCTCATGTATTTACGGATTTTACTCCTTCATTAATGTTAATGCCACTTTCTAATTTACCCTAAACCTGATGTCTCAGTGAAGAGAGTCTACTCCTAATTACTAGTTTATAATGTCTTGTCTCCGTAGCAATTGATCATGCACTACATTTGCACAGAAGCTTAAAGGCAATCGGTCCTCCTATCCCTATGTCTAGGTGATAAGCTGTCGTTGAAGCTATCAAATTAATACTACTTTTCAAGGCGACTTCAGTATTGCCTAGTAGTATTCAAGAAAATAGATAGGGCTAAAGTAACCCTAAGTCGTCTCCCAACGAACACGGAATTTCTTTCGAATATCTGAAACTTATGAATGTTATGCAATGCTTAAGAACAAAAGTGAGGATGTTTAAAGGTTGTTGTAAAACAAATAGAAAACTTAAAAACAATTATGAAGAAACAGGC
>NC_028351.1:29972315-29975433 GCF_000741045.1 Vigna radiata var. radiata | reverse complement strand
CAATGGATTAATGTTAAGGTAAGTTTATTTGGCCAAGTAGCTAAAACAAGAAATGCCTCAATCATATCAAATCATGCATATAGGAGTGGAGAGGATTTACTTATAGTAGTGGCCATATGACACTCTAGGAATGAAGATGATTGTGTTTTGTGAGTGGCCACATGTTCTCCCATCATTGGAGAGGTTAGAAGGCCTCATTTTTGGCCAATGAGAGCAAAGGTGGGAGATCCTGCTTTTAGGGTTAGAAAGAGACACCCTTGGCTTATAAATAGAGGTGTCTCTACCCTTGTATTTCATCTTTGATGTTGAGTAATGTTATTCTGCCCATTATTGGCCATACTACTTGTTAAACCCCTGGCAAGTGTACGAGATCGTTATCAAGTAATATATAAACGGTAAGTCCGAGTATCGTTTTCCCAAGGGATTCTTATGCCTTATTTTTCATGCAAATTGATCTTATAAGACTTGAGAAAAGAATTATCTTGTAGTGTGAATGCAAAACGAAAATAAACATGCAAATGCAAGTGAATCAATTGACAAAGAAAAGTTATGGATGTATGTAGTTGTTGTGGTTTACTGATTGGGCGAGAAACAGTGAATGCACCCTCGAGTCTGGCACTCAGCGCTGGAATTTGGCGCTATGCGGTGGACTCGACTCTTCTTTGCTTCCTTTTTTCCTCTTTTCTTAAGTCTAAGTCCTCCCTACTTCACTTCCATCTTCAATTCTTATCAAAACCCTGCAAAACAATGCAAAAACAAGCATAATATCTCTAAAAACAACTTTTGACTCTCATGTGACTCAACTAAGTGTTTTACTCGATTCTAAGCTCATTCTAAGCCATAAAGGGTGTGTTTTGATATCAAATTTAAGCATAAAAATAACAGTTTTTAGACCGTTATCACAACCCCAAACTTAGAAATTTGCCTGTCCTCAAGCAAATAAGACAGAACTTGGCTTTCCACTTTTTCATCAAAATAGTTCAACAATCTCTAAATTCATTCTTCTCACAACAAGTCATTACTCAATTCAGATTTTCAGTGGAATCTTATCAAGATCCATGCATGCTTTCAATACAATTTAGTTCACCTGATCATATATCTTCCAACAGATGTTTTACTTATTAATGATCAATCAACTAAACATAGAGGAAAACATGGATTTAATCAATTCTCTCCAAGCAAGTGTTTCACTCAATCACTCAAGTATTTAAGAGGGTACTCCATCTCTCTACTATTCACATGTAACCTGAGACAAAATTGCCCTTCATCTAATACAATCAATATTCTCACATGCAAATGCCATGACAAGGACTTTTATCAAAGCTTATAATGAGGTTGGGCTAACAAGAAAAAATGGTATTTCTGGAGCACAAAATCCTTGAGTCAAGAGAGCTATTTTAACATTCAAAGTTCAAGCACAAACTCTCTTCTTAACCAATCTCACTCATTCCCAACTTCTTCCCTTTTCTTTTATTTTTACATTGAGCTCATTTTTCATGCTTTTTCTTCTTTAATTTTCTTCTTTTCTCATGCTTTTTCTTTTATTCAACACTTGAGCTCAATGCCTTTCGTTTACTTTTCAAATTTTCCTAAACAACCCCAAACTTGAACCTTTTCAATACCATACAATTATTCTCAACCCAACTCAAGGTAAATATTTTCAAAGCAAGGGTTTTCATCCTGTTTAAGGCCAAGGTTCAAAAAGGGTAGAATACATGGTTTTAATCACTTTGGGCCAAAATTTGGCTAAGTAAGGGCTTCCAAAGATGGCCTTGATCATATAACATAAGCATGTAATTCAATCAATTATAAAGACTCAGGCAATATCATTCATGCTTCTATGTAAACAACACATATATCAATGAACACTTTGGAGCTCAAAACCTCACACAACTATGCTTCCTCACACATCATTCATACACCATGCTTAGCATCATAACCAATATCATAAATCATTACACATATGTTCACATAGCTAGTGAACCTTCACCTGTATATCAACATGCAATACAGTCTCAATCATCATCCACATCCAATCATCATCAAATAACTCATCATGCAATATAATCATGTCAAACCATTATCAGAAACAATGTACAAGCCAAGCATAAACATCAAAACTAAAGTTCAACCTATTCTAAAAAATCAAAGTACAAAAGAGAAAGATAAAACCCCTGTCCTAAGCACTGGCATCCATCAGTAGATGCCCTCTCAACTCATGTCATCATCTGAGTCCTCCTGCTCTCTAACATCTGCATCCTCAAAGTCATCCTCCTTATCATCCTCATCCATGCCTGGTGCTCCAGCTGCTCCAGACCTACTCCCCTGTGTCTTCTCCTGAGGCCAAGCCATAACACTATGGAACTCATCCATAGTCCACCTGTGCACCGATGGTGTATCATACAACCCTACTATCATCTCTTCAGTAGCTATCTGCCCCCTGCGGAGAGACTCCATCCTAGCCTCCATCATGGACATATACATGTCCCTTATCTGGAATGGCTCAGCGTGCTGTGCAGGTGCATGCCCCTGCTGGGCTGCTGTTCTCCTAGGACGTCTCCTAGGAACTGCTCTGGCTGGCTCGTCGCCTCCACAGAACTGACGATAGTAGGAGGCATCTATAGCCCTCCTAGGCCTCTCATAAGGTGGAACTGTAGTGTCCACCCCAGCCTGCTGGCACAGAAAGGTAATCAGGGACGGATGTCCAAATGGCATCCTGCTACTCGCAATAGTAGCGCAACTCTGAATCTCGTTGGCGATGACCTCACCAACGTTCACATCCATCTACCTCAGCAGGCAATAGATGAAGATGATCCTATGCATCGTAATGTCGGAAACATGGGAGCACGGCTGTATGTTGGCATGAGTGAATGCCATCCAATACTTCGCCAGGGGAGTCAAATCTGCCCTGTTGATGTTGACGGGCACTCCATTCGGGTTCCTTTGAAAATGTCCACCAGGGACACACATCACCCTCTCGATTAATTTCTAGGGAGACTAGACATAGTAAACTAGTAATTGGCAGTAGGCTCTCTTCACCAAGATATTGGGATTAGGGGAATTTATAAAGTGGCATTAACATTGAGAAAGTAGTAGAGTTAAGTAGAATTTGTAAATA
>NC_028351.1:29952586-29972230 GCF_000741045.1 Vigna radiata var. radiata | reverse complement strand
TAGGCTCTCTTCACCAAGATATTGGGATTAGGGGAATTTATAAAGTGGCATTAACATTGAGAAAGTAGTAGAGTTAAGTAGAATTTGTAAATATATGAGAGTGGATTAGGATGAAATCATAAACCCCAACAATACCGTTCTCCCATAAAGTTCAACTATTAACTGATCAATCTTTGCATGCATATTTAATTTTTTGTCTTGCATTTAAAACCCTAATTTTTGTTTTCCTCAAGTCTTAAGAAATCAAGATATCATATGAACGTTTAGGCCTAAGAGTCTCTAGGGAAACGATACTCGGACTTACTGTTTATTATTACTTGATACGATTCGGTACACTTGACGAAGTGTTAACACATGTATCAGACACCGCAAGTGCAGGGTGATTAGACACCACAAGTGCAGGTTGATCAGACAGTTAAAGCGCATAGAATCTTGCTCGTCAAGCAATCACCAAAGAATGAACACCTCGAGCTTCTTGGTGAATTCTTGTAGCTTTCTAATGTTCTACAATAGATCAATAATTTGAAACAGATCAATCACATCGTTAGAATGACATCGCTAGAATCCCAAAAGTCTTTATAGAATTTAAATTCGCGTCTATATATAGTTTTCCATAAAATTGACGCTCCTAAGTTGACTTTGCTACTAATAAAGTCGAATATACTCAGACAGTTATAACACATAGCAGCAGTCAAGGCAATAAATTGATTACACAATTAATGCAATTGATTATTAATAAATGCTTGGTCAATCTCATTTAAAATATAGTCATTAGTCATGACAAACAATAACAGAATTTCAAAACATAACTAACTAAGTCGAATAGCTTGCGCATACAATCGACTTTGTAAAAGTTAAATGCATAGTTTTGAAAAACTTTCTTTTCTGAAATACTTACAGCACACCTTGAAAATGATAGTGCAAAGTCACGAGTTTTAATCGACTTACTTCATAATGAAGTCGACTTAAAATTATTGTTTTGTCACACAATATAAGTTCAACAAAAGTGCATGTGGTTTTCCTTTTCCAAAACATCTGGTATGCAATCACAAATAAGATCTCATGTAAACCACAGTGAATTGCAGCAATGACAGAAACAACACCAACATGTTCTCATATATAGTCATAAACATGAAAGTTATGAACATGTAACACATATAAACATGTGTTATTAATTACGTGTTGTCATCGTCAAAAACCAAAAGCTTTCTAAGATTGTAAGGTTTGGCTAAACCAGTGCTCCCCCTATCAACAATCTCAACAATTGCAATCATCATCACTTGAATATTCACCATCACTATTTTCCCAGGCTATATATGCTTTTCTTTGCTTGCTCTTCTTGTCTTGAGGGTACTTGATGGTTGCTTTTTGCATATTCTGGACAGTCAGGCTTTATGTGACCTTCCTTTCCACACTCATAACATTGCATCGTGTTGATTCTTGTGTTCTTCTTTCCACCTCTCGGATAACCTGCATTATCATTAGTAGTATTTATATTTTTCATGAACTTGTTAAATTTTCTTACCATCATGTTCATGATTTACTTTTCCTGCAATTTTGCATTTGATTCAGCTTTAGATTCAACTTTAGAATCAGATTTCTTAAAGGCTATTCTTCTCGTGGCTTTGAGGGAAATCGATTTCTTTTCCTCAATTTCTTCTTCCTCTTTCAACCTTCTGAGTTCTAACTCATGCTCCCTAAGCTTTCCAAAAAGAGTTGCCATATTCATGTTAGTTAAATCTCTAGATTCTGATATAGCAGTTTCCTTTGGCTGCCAACTTCTATTAAGACTCTTCAGGATCTTTATGTTGATTTCTTCTTTATCAAACACTTTGTCGAGAGCCATCAAGTGATTTACTATGTGTGTAAATCTTTTCTGCACCTCATAAATGGTCTCACTAGCCTTCATCCTGAATAACTCATATTCTTGCATAAGGGAAGCACACTTTACTTCATCAGTGCCTTCATATGTCACCTCATGAACTTCCCACATTTCTTTGGTAGTCTTGCATTGGGAAATCCTGGAAAACTCATCCATAGTTAATGCAGAGGCAATTACATTTCTTGATTTAACATCATACTATGCTCTACGGTTCTCATCTTAAGTCTACTTAGAAAAGTTTTTCAAAATAGTTTTTCCACTGATAACTTGAGTGGGCTCAAGTGGACCGTTTATTGTAGCATCGCATACACCTTTGTCCACAGATTCAAGAAAGATTTTCATCCTGATTTTCCAAAAAGCATAATTCTCACCAGTAAATAGAGGTGGTCTATTTGTTGATGCACCTTCACCAAAAGTTTTAGAAGTAAAAGCCATTTTTCAGGATCGAATCGATTAAGCAAAAATATTAATCGATTTGTTTTTCAAATATTTTATGAAAACCAGCTCTGGTGCCAATTTTTACAAAAGAACAGCTTAATTTCTCACAACAAGAGGGCGGGTGAATTGGTGATGCGTAAAAACAAAATCTTTATAAATATTTTTCGCAAAATAGGATGTCTTTACGCCTTTCTTGAATCACAAGTAAAATCGTATGTAATGCAGCAGTCCACTTAATCAAATACACAAACAGTTTAATCAACTACAATGAAAGAGCGTAGGGATTAGAGAAATCAAACGCTGGTTTTTATACCAATTCGGCCAACCAGCCTACATCTAGTGTCCTTCAACTCACAGGAAGCAAATGCACTATAAAGATCAAGGTTTTTACACCAAGGTTTTTACAGAGACCTCACGTCCAAAATGTAAAACACCTTTCTAACTCTCTAATCTAATATAGGCGGTAAACAATACAGAAAAGAAGCAAGAACACCTTATTCTGCTGTCAAACCCATTGAGGCACCCTCAAAGTTGTTAGGAAACAGGTTGGCTTCATTTTACACCAAGAGGGGGGGATGAATTGGTGTTAGTTCAAATTTGGAATCTTTTCGCAATCTTGGTATGAAAATTCAAAGCTTTTGATCTTTCCTTGAAATGCAAGTTATTGAAAAATGTAATGCAGTGAAAAAACGTAGTTGACTGCTAAATAGGTATAGTCGACTGAATTAAAAGAGTGCAGGGATAGAGAAAATCAAACACTGATTTTTATACTGGTTCGGCAAACAATGCCTACATCCAGTGTCCTTCCAACCTTGGAAGCAAATGCACTATAATGGTTGCGGTTTTTACAACAAGGAATTTATAGAAGCACCACACAAAAATATAAATCTGCTCTCTAACCCAAAACCAAATATAGCTGCACACAAAAACCAGAATTGTAGCAAGAATCCCCTCTCCTGCAATCTGCACCCACGTCGAACAATCCTCAACGTGTAACCAACACTCTTCACAGGATGCCAAACCTTCACAGCACGCTTCACAGGTTGCCAAGCCTATCACAGCACACTTTACAGGTTGCCAAGCCTTTAGTCAAATACAGCAGTCTTCACAGGATGCCAACCCTTAAGGATCAAACCAGAAGCACCTTCTTTGTGCAGATGTTGATCAAACAGTAAGCGCAATTAACTCCTCAATCTGAATCTCTCTCAAGAAAGATCACCACCATCTTCTTGGAGAATTCTTGGAACTTTTGAAACTGAGAGCTTTCTCTGAAACAGGACAATGAAAATGTTAGATCACAAAAGTCTCAAAACAAATCGTGTTCTGTTCTATTTATAGTTTTCCTGTCAGTCTGAGTTGAACGACCTACTAATACAGTCGGCTGTATTAAATCAATTATAACAAGTAGTCAACACACAGGCTCCTCAGTCAACAGAGTTAACACACATTTATGACAGTTGACCCAGTTAGTTAATCCTAACTAACTCTTGAAAATTATATTCGTTGGAGCAAGTAGGCACAACAAAATTCCAAATACAATAGTAATACAGTCGAATAAGTGATCCACACTGTCAACTGACTCATGAAAAAACAATTTGAAATTATTTTCATCTCAAAATCTCATCAAGTAAACGTGTGCAAAATCTTTACAAAGATTTTAGCTTAATCGATTCCATTACCAGTGTAGTCGACTGAACTGAACCTTGGTCACAACAAATATAAGTTCATAAAAGTACTTGTAAGCTTTTCTTTAGAAATGTGTAAAAGTAAACAAAATTATTTTAACACACATTTCAACACAGGCATGTTCCAAATATATAACACATAGTCAATCATAGGAACATCCATGCAAAATAACAAAACATGTTCAATAAACATGTAGCACTGGAACATATGTACTATTATTAAGCAATGTGTTGTCATCATCAAAAACCAGTTTGATATAGAGTTTGTGTTGTCAACAATCTCAACAAAAGTTAAGAACATAGTTCTTCTTCTTGTAATCACAGTAGGGAAAACCAGTCAATCTTCAGAGATTGCGACGAATCTTGATCACGTAGATTACACCTTTTTGTGTAGATAGATCACACGTTCAAACCCAGTAAGCCTTGTTGCGTAAGAAACCTTTAAATCTTTGATCACCACGGTCAATCTTTGGTTCTTAGAGTGTTTCTTTCGTTTGTAAGATATCATACAACTTTCTGAAAGATATGAAAGTGTTAATTCTCAAAAAGTTCTTATAGAAATCAAATCAGCATCAATTTATAGTATTATACACATTAGACACATTTTAATCGACTTGGCTACTAATATAGTCGAATACATTATGCAGTTATATCATACCAGCACCAATCACATCATTTAATTGAATGCACATTTAATACAATCGACTCGCAATAAATGCGTGGTCAACATATTTAAAAAATGACCGTTATGTTAGTTGTGACAAGCATTTAACAATTTTCTAAATCTTAAACAAGTTAATTGAATACAAAACGCATACAGTCGGTTAAGTAAAAACTCATAGAACATTTTTTAAAACTTTTCTCTTCAAAATATCTCACAGCGCACTTGAAAAGAATTTATGCAAACACACGAGTTTTAATAAATTCATCCCATAATGTAATCGACTTAAAACTGTTGTTTTGCCACACATTAAAGTTCAACCGAAGTGCTTGTCGTTTTTCATTTCCGAAAACATATGTTATGCATCCACAAATAAAATCACATATTAAACACAGTGGTATGTAGTAAACAACACTATAAAGTTCACATATATCCTTGTACATATATAACAAGTAAACATAAGCATATAACACAATACACATGTTTTATTATTAATTATGTGTTGTCATCATCAAAAACACAGTCTCCACTGAGATTATGTGGGTTTAGCTAAACCTTTGCTCAATAGTAAATATTCTGAATTATTAAACAAAATTACAATACAAATTTTTGGTTCTATTTATCATTTAACGACAAATTAAGGTTAACTCAATTTAATCATACAATCATACAATAAAAAGCATTGAAATAGTCACATATTCAACATAAAAAAATTTAAAAATAGCATTGTAAAATTAAAAAATTAAACTATANAATCATACCATCATACAATAAAAAGCATTGAAATAGTCACATATTCAACATAAAAAAATTTAAAAATAGCATTGTAAAATTAAAAAATTAAACTATAAAATCATACCATCATACAAAATTATTCAATCATATAAAATTATACAATATTATATGATCGTCCAATCACATATTCAATCATACAATTATAAAAAATTATATAATCCTATTAAAAAGTAAACTTTGAACATTAATATAAGAACCTGATAGTGTGAAAAGCCAATAACAATGGACAACCCACAATCAAAACGGTAGAAAATTCAACTCTGCAAAATTCAAACCTACACTAATATACAAACCCAATATTACTTTTAGAAATAAAAACAAACATCAAAAATCACAAAAAAGCATAAAAGAATTACCTCTAAGGGGGAGAATTGAAAAAAAACAAATCAAAAAGATGTTTCAAACGATTTTAATTGGTTAAAAAGCTTCCTAAACGATGACGATGGCCACAACAACAAGCAAAACCAAATTTAAACGTTGAAAAATGGAAGAAATTGGAAATGGAAGAGCAGGGTGTATAGTGCTCTTAAGAGGATGCAAAAATAGTTTCAAAATCACGAAGAAGATGAGATTATTCATCTCGCGTTTTCTTTTTTTTAACCTATGAAAGGTTATTACCTCGGTTCACTATAAAACCGAGGCAATAAGGGAGTTATGGCATCGGTTCTACACCCAACCAAGGCCTAAAGTCGTCAAAAAAAATCAAAATTAATTTAAAATGGCAATTTTGAAATTTTTTTCAACTCTTTTGCTTCGGTTGACCGCTAAACCGAGGCATAAAACCTATGGCATGGGTTCCTAATGGAACCGAGGCTAAATGTGTGACCCTCTGACTGCCACTTTTATTGTAAGACTGCAAATATGGGAATGTCAGAATTTGCAGGGGCGTATGGCATCAGTTCCCAGTGGAACCGAGGCCAAATGTGTGACCCACTAACTACAACTTTTATTGTAAGACTGCAGATATAGGAATGTCAGAATTTGCAGGGACCTGTGGCATTGGTTCTAAAGGGAACTCAGGCCAAATCTCCTACGTACAGTTAATATCTCTACAAAATATCTGACTGTTTCAATTGTCAGCTTTTTGTAAGGGGGTTATGGCCTTGGTTCTGTAGGGAACTTTTAAGACCTCGATAAGTGTATTGAATCGTATCAAGGAATATTAATTGGTAAGACCAAGTATCGTTTCCCAAAGGACTCACGTCACTAAACAATTAAGCAATACCTTAACTAATTAAGACTAGCGAACAGTTCTTTTGATTAAAGCAAGAAAAATACACACAATACTAAAAGAAAAAAATTGATCAATTGAGGCTTAACACAAGAATGAATGAGTGGTGTTGATGATATGAGATGATAATGTTATTGGTGTTTAGATTTCACAGTCTTTACTTTCATGCATATAAGAATTCGTCTTCTTCATTCAATTATCAATGTCACTTTCTAAATTACTTAAAACCCGACCCCTTAGCGTAAAAATCCTATCCTTAATTATTAGACCACAATCACAATCCCTTGCATCCATAATAATCAATTCTGCATTATGAACAGAAGCTTAAGACAACCAACCATCCTATCCCTATCCCTAGGCAATATTTCTTTTGGGTGAAATTCTCCAGATCATGGTTTCTTGGTATTCCCCAATAACGAAATCCAAACGTCATGCTATGAGTGATAAAAACATAACAAGCATTAAGCAAAGGTGAAAATCACTAAAAATTAATGAAAGAAGCATAAAATAATTCAGATCATATTCAAATACATGAAAGTCTAGAGGTTACATCTTCCCTAACAACAAATGAGTTTAGTTCTCCATCGTCATGGAGAACCTTGGTGTACAATGGAAAAATGATATAAAAACCCTAGAAAGAGAAAAGGAGAGCTCCCACATCCCAAATCTCCCTCCAAAGGGACGAAATATGTGTTTCTATGCTTTAGCCATCAAAAGATACCAACCCTAGGGTGTGCAAGTCCTTAAATAGATCAAAAATTGGCCCATAAGCCCAAGTTGCTGGCGCTCAGAGCCCCAACTAAGGGCAAACAGGCGAAACTGCGTGGAGACCGGCGCTCAGCGTCCCTCAAAGGGCAAGCAGGCACTCAATGGTGTAGCTGGCTGGCGCTCAGTGCCCCTTAGAGAGAAAATAGACGCCCTACAACTCCTCCAACTAGCGCTCAGTACCCCTCAGAAGGGCAACCGAGCGTGGTTGCACGAATATCACCCCTGAGGGCCCTTGAAGGGGGCAAGCAAGCTTTCTGCGTGACATACGGTGCTGAGGGCCCTAGAAAAGGGCAACCAAGCACCATGTTCCTTCTTCAACCTTCTTCTCTGGTGCTTTTGTTGTCCTTCTTGAGTTCCGACTCCTTGATACTTTTACTCCTCTTCCACAACATCCCAATAACCTACAAAATTAAGGGAATTTAGTGATATAATTATTAAGTATACCCTCAATTAATGTATTCACAAAATTAAACTAAAAACAAGAAATCAACTAAGTTTCTAAGTCAAATAGAGTTTATTTAATATAAAAATTGCATCACAGATAACGATAAATTCAATCGTTATCTGGAACCGAGGCCGAAAACCCTGCACATAGATTTGCATTAGATAGCTGACTAAATTGCAGGGTTTTGTATGGATTTATGGCCTCGGTTATGAAGACAACCGAGGTCATATACCTTATATTGCTTTAGTTCTAAAACAATCGAGGCCTATACTATCACGAAAATTTAAAAAATGCCACCGCTCCATATTATGCTTCGGTTTCTGGTGAACTAAAGCATAATGGGCGTGGTAATAACTCATTTTTTTTATTAGTGAGACTACATGAAAAAGAGAATAATAAGAACTGCATATCTTCTTACGCTGCTAAAACTCTTACTGTTTTGTGTCGCCTAGTCTTTGAGAATATTTTTGTACCAAGTCTTTTAGATCTGTATTATTTTCAGCAAATCCTCTCTAAGAGAGTTTTTCATATGTACTTGTTTTAAAAACACAGTTGTTTTTTGGATAATCAGGAATGATTTAAAGCACTTAGTTTTTTTAATTAAGGGGGAGTTAAACGATTTTATCCAATTAGACTACTATAAACCACTAGAACAGGGGATGAAGGTTGAATAGTGTTTATGGAAAACATTTTTCGCAATCTTTCTGATATAGCATGTTGTCGAGCATGTAAAATATTCTTTCAAAAGCTTAGATGCTCGACTTGAAATATATGTGTTGAAAAGGTTGTCGTGCTATTCAAAATAATTTCTACTCAAGTGTATGTAAAACTTCCTTTAAAAGAAAAGGATCGTTTAGCTTGGAATTTCTTATAATTTGAAATATAAAACTCAACTACAGGTTTTCTAAGAGGGTCGTTTAGTAAGGAGAAGAGAGAATAACACAAGAGATTTTATATTGGTTCACTCCAATTGAGCTACGTCTAGTCTCCTCCGCAGAGGGCTCCACTATAATCTTCATACGATTACAAATGATTATTAGCTCCACTCCTAGTACTCAGCTACCTCATTGAGATTTTCTTTGAGTATTCGCACCAATATTGGTACGCACCACCCTGTGGAGATTTCCATGAGTATTCGAGCCACTCCTGGTACTAGACTATCGCGCCTCGATTCCTCAAGTCAAAAGAGTTCAGTTGTAAGTGTTTTAATTCTCTTCATAATTACAATTAACGATTGCTTACAAGATGATGGCATACTACCTCATGAACTTTCCTCATTGTCCTCTTGTATTTCTATTACGTTTTATTGTACATGCATTTTACCTTTCTTGGAGCATGGATTACTATAAATACCCATCTCCACCATTGTATCAATTACTTTTGAACATAATGGGAATTTGACTTCTGTCGAGGAACCTCCAGATAATATTCTCTTTTTGAAAGTCAAACTAGAGAGTCCAAGAGACCCGCCCCTAGCCACCTTCAAAGCACATTACTTTCATTTCATTTCCATTTCTCCATTGTGTTTCCATACAATTCTCTTTTCTCCACGTTGCCTCCTCCACTGCCACATCCTCACAGATCCGCATCATTGCCACATCTTCAGCGTTTCTGCTTCGTCAGTGCATATATAACACATGCGTCAGCGTTTGTGCATCATCCACAGAGCATCTCCTCAGTTTCACTTCATTTATCTCAAGCGAGAAACAAACTTCCTATCTCGCTCTTGAGAGCTCCTTCGTCTCCAACCACAAATTTTCCATTTTTCCTCCATTTTCACTAATTGAAAGCCATTTTCTACCGATTAAAAATATTTCCATCCTCCGTCCTTCATTTTCATCCAAACAAATCGTTCAAACATCGTCCTCCGCTAGGGTTTCTGCCTCTTAATTCCTTGTCTCCCATTTTTGACTGATTAAATCTCTTCTTACCATTTAATCTCCACTTCTTACCGAATAAACTCATGTTTCCACCATTTAATCGATTCATATAGTGTTCCCCCTTTTCTAGGGTTTATGTGAGGTCGACCTCACTTCTTGTTCATCCTCTCTCGAATCTTGTGTTCAAATCATCATTCCGCTACGTCTTCTCTAGTCAGAGAAGCTTCGAGGAACATTACTTGTGTTCGCCTTGCATCAATCGGTCACCTCCTCAGGCTCCTCCATCACAAGCAGTTTATACTAAATATTTCTACGAGAGGATTTTATTACAATACAATGGAGTCTAAACACTAGTAGGTGTTTCTCTATAATCTTACAGAAGTATGAGATTTAACGCTTAAGCTTGAGAGTATCTCTTTCTCTTTTCTTTTTCTTCTCTTCCCTTCCCTTTTCTTTAGCTCAAATGTTTTCTTTTCTTTGAGCTCTTTTTTTTCTTTAGGATGGATATTTCGTTGAAAGCATTGTGCACTTTGGCTATCCCCTATTCTATCCTTTTGATTTTCTTCTTGAGAGATCTTCTATTTATAGGCTTTTTGGTAGAATTGAGTGCCCATATAGTCAAATTCTTGTCCATACTACATTCTGCAAACGTTAGGCACAAAACCCTAGAAAACATATATTAGAACAAAATTAAATTAAACATAAAATCAAGTCAATTTTAATCAATTTACACTACTAGATAAGTTAAACCATGGGTCCCCGACAACGGCACCAAAAACTTGTTAACACTCTGGCAAGTGTACCAAATCGTTTCAAGTAATATAATTGGTAAACCCAATATCGTTCTTCCCAAAGAACTCGAAGGCCTTATCTTTCGTGTAAACTAAAATCGTAAGACTTGTAAAGAAAAATTAATTTGTAGTTTGGATGCAAAAACAAAAAGTAAACATGCAAATGCAATTGATTCAGTTGACGAGAAAAAGACTATGGATGAATGGAGTTGTTGGGGTTTACAATTTCATCTTATCCACTCTCTCTTATCTACTCCTCTTATTTGATTCACTTTGTTATCTAATTGTCATGCAAACTTTCTTAGTCTACCCTTAACCTGATCCCTTGGCGAAAAGAGCCTATTACTAATTCCTGGCTTGATATCCCTAGCCTCCCCTAGTAATTAGTAATGCATGATAAACGAAAGCAAAAACAATTGATCGTCCTACCCCCTATCCCTAGGTGGTATTTCTTAATCAAGGAATTTCCCACCAGTTCATGACAGTATCGTATGTTCCTCTATCAATAAAGACAAACAACAATTATCGAGTGAGTTAAACGATAAAAGCATTAAGCGCAGATGAGAAACCCAACAATTGATAATCAAAGCATACGACAAGCATATAAATAGATAAGAGTTTCAATAAAAGAGAGTTTCAAAAGATTACATTGATCCCCAACAGTAAGAGGGTTTAGTTCACCATTGTCATGGTGAAACTAGATGAAAAATAATGGAAGAATGGAAAAACAAACCCTAGATTGGATAAAAAGGAGCCTAAGCATCCAAGAGATCTTCTCCAAGGAGTGAAAACTAGGTCTGGCCGCCCCTTTCTGTCAAAAGAATGCATCTAAACTCGCACTAGGGCTATTTATAACTAAGAAAAGTAACAAAATTTGAGCCCAAGCCCAGTAGACAACCGCCCGACGTCATATTTCACCACCCGGCAGTTTCCCTCGAGTCGCGCCACCGCCCAGCAGTCATTTTCACCGCTGGGTGCTGGTCAACTGCACTCTGGTCAACTTTTCAACATTCTAGTCAACTGGTTGACTTTTTTGGTTGACTGGTTGACTTTTCTGCATTCTGGTTGACTTTTCTGCACTGCAACCGTTTGATCTTCAACCTTTCTTTCAATTTATCTCCAATTCTCATCAAACCCTGCAAAACAAGCATAATATCTCTAAAAACAACTTTTGACTCTCTTATTCTCTAACTTAAATAAAATGCATGATTTCAAGCTATTTCTAAGTCATAAAGGGTGTGTTTTAATATCAAAATTGAGTATGAAAATAACTGTTTTTCAACCGTTATCACAGCCCCAAACTTAGAATTTTGCTTGTCCTCAAGCAAATAAAACAAAACTTGGCTTTCCACTTTTTCATCCAATAGTTCAACGCTCCTAAAATTCATGACAAGAACTACTAATTTTCAGATTTTTAGTGGAATCAAATCAAGATGCATGCATGCATTCAATTCAATTCAGTTCATATGATCACATATTTCTCAACAGATGTTACACTTTATGAATTACCAATCCACTAAGCAAAGATGTAAGCATGAAATTTATGAATTCTCACGAAGCAAGTGTTTCACTCAATCACTCAAGTGTTCAAGGTGACACTTCAACTCTCTATTATTCACAAGTCACATGAAAAAAAAATTGCCATTCATTTCAAACAATCAAAATCTTGAAATGCAAATGCTATCATAAGGACTTTTCTAAGGCTTGTATTGAGGCTGGGCTAACACGAAAAATTGCTTTTTCTGGAATGTAAAATCCTTGAGTTAAGAGAGCTACAATAATATTCAAAGTTTAAGCATAACTGCTAAGCCACTGGCAAGTGTACCAGATCGTTATCAAGTAATATAATTGGTAAACCCAATATCGTTCTTCCCAAAGGACTCTTAGGCCTTACTTTTCATGTAAACAAATCGTGTAAGACTTGAGAAAAGAATTAATTTGGTGGTTATATGCAAAGAACAAAAATAAACATGCAATGCAGTTGATTCAATTGGTTTTGAGAAACTATGGATGAATGGTGTTGTTGGGGTTTACAATTTCATCTTATCCACTCTCAGATATCTAATCTTCTTATTTACTTCACTTATTTATCCAATTGCCATGCAAACTTTCTAGTCTACCCTTAACCCAATCCCTTGGTGAAAAGAGCCTATTATTAATTATCGGCTTGCTATCCCTAGCCTCCCCTAGTAACCAATAATGCAATGCGATCAGAAGCAAACACAATTGACCGTCCTACCCTTATCATGGTGAAACTAGATGGAATATGATGAAAGAATGGAAGAAATAATGCTAAACTTGGTAGATTGGAGCGTAAGCATCCAAGGAAACTCCTCCAAGGTGTGTGGAATAGCTCTGGACGTTTCTCTCTGCCAAAAGAATCCCCTTCTAATTCGTACTGAGGCTATATATAAGCCCAAAATGATAACAGAAAGATTTACAGAGTCTAGCTAAAAAAACAGACAACCGCCCAGGCGCCTAAATTCACTGCTCAACGGTTTGCATCTTGCGGCTTTGACCGCTAAGCGGCAAAACTGACCATTCTGGTGATCAGCGGCTTGCTTGATCCTTCTTTTCATTATTTTTCTTCTTCTTTCATGGGTCTAAGTCCACCTTACTTCACTTCCATCTTTAATTCATCTAAAAACCCTGCAAAACAATGTAAAATAAGCATAATATCGCTAAAACCAACTTTTGAATCTCACAAGACACAACTAAGTGTTTTACTTGATTTAAAGCTCATTCTAAGCCATAAAGGGTGTGTTTTACTATCAAATTTAAGCATGAAAATAACGGTTTTTAGACCGTTATCACAACCCCAAACTTAGAACTTTGCTTGTCCTCAAGCAAACAAGACAAAACTTGGCTTTTCTACTTTTTTCATCAAATAATTCACAGTTTTCAAAACTCCTTTTACTCATGACAAGTTACTATATACTTCAAATTTCAGTGGATTCCTACAAAGATGCATGCATGCTTTCAATCCGATTTAGTTCACATAATCAATCTTTTTTCAACAAATGTTTTGTTCATGAATGATCAATCAACTAAACATAAATGTAAAGATGGATTTAACAATTCTCACCAAGCAAGTGTTTCACTCCATCACTCAAGTGTTTAGGAGGTCACTCTACTATCTACTGTTCACATGTCACATAAAACAATATTATCATTCATCTAAAACAATCAAAATCTTTACATGCATATGTCATCACAAGGACTTTTTCCAAGGCTTGTATTGTGGCTGGGCTATCAAGAAAAATTGGTTTTTCTGGAATACAAAATCATTGAGTTAAGAGAGTTTAAATCATCATTTAAAGTTCAAGCACTCTCTCTTTTTAACCAATCTCACTCATTCCCAACTTTTTCCCTTTTCCTTTTTCATTTAGTTCACTTTACATGCTTTTTCTTTTTTCTTCTTTTCTTTTCTTTCTCTTGCATGTTTATTTTTCATCTTTTGAACTCAATGCTTTTGCTTTCGCCTTTTACTTTCCCCATACAACCCCAAACTTGAACCTTTTCAACACATACATTTATTCTCAACCCTAACTCAAGGTAAATCAATTCAAATATGGGTTTTCATACTGTTTAAGGCCAAGGTTCAAAAAGGGTATATCAGTTAAAATTCTTTGGGTGAAAATTTGGCTAAGTAAGGGCTTTTCAAGCATGGCCTTGATTATATGACATACACATGCAATTCAATCAATTATCAAGATTAAGTCAATATCAAACATGATTCCTTGTAAACAGTAAACAATAAAACTCTGAAGCTCAATACCTCACACAACTGCTTTCTCACTTCTCATTCATGAATCCTGCTTAGCATCACAAGCACAATCATGAATCACTTACTCATCTGTTCACATAGTTAGTGAATCATCAACCTGGATATCAGCATTCACACATTCTCAATCATCATCCACATTGAATCATCAGTAACAAGTAACTCATCATGAAATAAAATTGAATCATTATCCAAATAAGTGTACAAGCCAAGCATAAACTCAAACATAAAGTCAAACTATACTACTAATTCAAAGTACAAAGAAAAAGAAAAAGAAAAATCCCTGTCAAATGCTGGTATCCATCAGTAGATACCCTCAGCGCAAATCCTCATCTAAATCATACTCATCCTTCTCTTGGGCATCCACAAAGTCTTCATCCTCTTGGTCATCGTCTTGTCTGCCTGAAGTTCCAGCTGCTCTGGACCCACTACCCTGTGCCTGCCCTTGAGGCCAAGCCGTCATACTACCGAACTCGTCCATAGTCCACTTGTGCAGTGGCCACCTGCCCTCTGCAAAGGGACTCCATCCTCGCCTCCATCATGGACATGTACATGTCTCTCATCTGAAAAAGCTCAGGCTGCTGTGCCAGTGCATCTGCAGGCTCATCCTCCTGTTGTGCTGCCCTCGTAGGACGTCTCCTAGGAACCGCTCCGACTGGCTCGTCCTCCCTACAATGTTGACAAAAATAGGAGGCATCAATAGAACTCCTCGACCTCTCAAAGGGTGGAACTGCAATATCCACACCTGCCTGCTGGCACAAGTATGTAATCAGGGACGGATGTCCCAATGGTGTCCTACTGCTCACAGTGTTAGCGCAACTCAAGATCTCACTAGTAATGATCTTACCAACGTTCACGTCCATCTGCCTCAACATACAATAGACAACCAGGATCCGATGTAAAGTGATGTCGGAAACATGAGAGCATGGTTAGATGTTGGCATGAGTAAATGTCATCCAATATTTGGCTAGGGGAGTTAAATCTGCGCTAAGGATATTCACCGGTGCTCCATTAGGGTTTCTCTGAAAATGCCTCCCAGGGATACACATAACTCACTCAATGTCCTCATAATCCCTGGCCTCCCCTAGTATAACAACATACCTGCACTGCTCTCCTGGCCACTCAGTCCCTAGGAAGGCGTTAATGGTGTCAGGATCATAGCTGATCAAGTGTCCATGCACATAGCTCATGTATTTCCCTGCGGACACTCCTCCTCTCGGCCAGGAATTAACATAGAAATCCTTCACCAACTCACTACTAGCTGGTGCTGGATATGTTGTCAATCTCTCCCAACCTCGCCTCTCAATCTCCAGACCAAACTCTAGAGCTAAATCATGGATGTACATAGCCTTCCTCTCCATCAGCAAACGCCTCTCCTAGACTGTAGCATAATGTTCTTCATGTTTCCTTGAAAGGAACCTAGAAGAATAGAATCTCCTAGGTCTCTCTGGGTCCTTCCTCTTGTTGCCCATTGTTTTCACTCTTCTTGATGTAGACATTCCTGTATAAATGAAATACAACCAACAATATTCACAGAAACATCATTAGAGGTTAGTGCATCATCAGATAATGCAATTCTTGAGGAAAAACAAGGCTCCTCAACACACAAACATCCAAAAATTTCAACATTTAGGCAAAATCTGCTGCAGACCGCTCAACTTCCATGAAGACCGCCCAGGCAGTTTGCCTCAAGCCGCGCCACCGCTCAGCGCCAAAACAGACCGCTCAGCGGTGGAAGCTAGGGTTTTTCAAAATCTTTTCCTTAATGATCCTAATCTCCACTCTTTTGCTAATTTCATCAATCCAGACCAAAATCATGCAATTCAATCGATTCAAACAGTTCCTATTCTATCAATTCATGCATAGAAATCAAAAGCCCCAATTTATCATGTTCCTAAGCATGTTCATCAACAAATCCCTAAAATAGAACCCCTAAACATGAATTTGCATACTTACTTGAATGGGGACTGTGAATGCTTGCAGATAAATTGTTCAATTGATGATGAATGTCCTCTCCTATGCAAGTCCCTAAACCAAAAACCCCAAACTTTGACAAAGCATTGGTAGAAAATTGAATTTTTGGTGAGTGGGTGATGAGAAAGTGAGGAAATCTCTCTAAAATGCTCTTGAAAGTGAAAGGAGAGTGCTAGGGCTTAGGGAGACCGCTCAGGCGAAATGTAAAGAAGGGTTTCAAAGTGAGAAACTTGAAAAACCGCTCACCTTTTAAGAAAAGTCGAGACCCCTCCTCAGCGCCGCAACCGCTCAGCGGTAAAATGGACCGTTCAACGGGCTATTTATAACCAAGAAAAGTAATAGAATTTGAGCCCAAGCCCAGCAGACAACCGCTCAGCGTCATATTTTCATGCCCGACGGTTTCCTATCAGTCGCACCACCGTCCGGCGGTCATTTTGACCACTGGGCGCTGGTCAACTGCACTCTGGTCAACTATTCAGCATTCTGGTCAACTAGTTGACTTTTCTAGTTGACTAGTTGACTTTTCTGGTTGACTGATTGATTTTTTTGCATTCTGGTTGACTTTTCTGCACTGCAACCGTTTGATCTTCAATTCATCTCCAATTCTCATCAAAACCCTGCAAAACAATGCAAAACAAGCATAATATCTCTAAAAACAACTTTTGAATCTCTTATTCTCTAACTTAAACAAAATGTATGATTTCAAGCTAATTCTAAGTCATAAAGGGTGTGTTTTCATATCAAAATTGAGTATAAAAATTGTTTTTCAACCGTTATCATATAGATATTTCATCATAAGATGACGTGTCTGTTTAGCTCATGATATCGTCTTGATTCAAGTAAACACTGCTTTGGCTTTTGTATCTTTTCAGACAAATAGTGTTGAGCTTGCTTACGCTTCCTTATGTGGTTTAATAATTATGTCCTTTTAATTGTTAAGTCGACGACATTGTCTCGATCTAATTTGTTTTCGAGAGAAGCCAAATACCTACTTCAGGTATTCTAAGAATTAAGTGTTTAGCTTCAGGTATTCTAAGCCAAATACCCTTTAGACAAGACATCGTCTAGTCATGCGTCTGGTTGTTCTAGCCTAAATGTTTTTCTATTACTTAGGACTGATAACGGTTGAAACTACAAGAAATATTACATTTACATACGGATATTTATATACGGATTGTAATCCGTATGTAATTCAGATATTACATACGGATTTTATATATCGATTTTAAAAAATAAATTATATACGGATATTATATACGAATTTTTATCTACCGAAAATCCGTATATAACTTTTGCGCATAATGGCGGGAAGATTTTCGAAGGATAAAATCCGTATATAATTGTTGAAATCCGTATATAACTAAAAATAAATTTTATCTACCGATATTATATACGGATTTGAAAAATCATTATTTTAAAAAAATAAAGTTTCAATTTTAGAAGCTTCTNATTTTTCANCTTTCATCTTCCTNGAGTTTCCTCTTTNCACTNNTGAGCTCNTCTTTCGCAGGCCATTTTTCTTCACANAATCTACTTCTTCTTTCATATTTAGCTTTTCCATAGCCTTTGCAACCATAGAACGTTTGTTCTACCGATTCATTAGTCGATCTACATCTCTAGTTAGGGTTCCAACCTCTTTTCCCCATTTTATTCATTTTCAATCGATTAAATCCTCTTTTCTATTGATTAAAAGCCTTTCCACTGATTGATTCTTCAATTAGCATCATTTACACCGACCAATCTTGCATTTACACCGACTAATCGATCCATTTTAGCTTTCCTTCGTCAACCTAGGGTTTTAGGGTTCTTCGCGTAGAATCCTCTATGTTTTTGGAGTATTCCTAGATTCTTAGGGTTTGTTTTCGTTCTCCACTGATGCAACTCTCATCTTGAGTTCTCTTCCTAATTTACATCATTCCGCTGCGTTTCTGCACCGGAGGAGCCTCATTACAGTTCAAATCGCGCCTTTAGGCTTGGTGAGTTCTGCAAGTGGGATGCTGGTGATGTTCAACTAATCCCATCTCTCGCTTAAGCTTCAAGCGCTCTCTAACGTCAACAACTTGGTCGACACCTTCTGGCCGAGATCTCCACTAGTCGACATAAGATGTGAGCATTCTCCTTTTTTCTCCTTCGATCTTTGCGTTTTTGCAAATTTGGATTTGGGTTTTGCTGTGGAAGATGTTATTCCAGGCGACATTTTGGCTTATCTAGATGATGAAAACAAACCCCAGTCTGTTTCCATTCACTCTCTTGCCGCTGGCAAGAAAGTCATCATCTTTGGTGTTCCCGGTGCCTTCACTCCTACTTACAGGTCCTCATTTCCCCTTTTCTCCTTATGCTTTCCAATCTTCATATCTGAATCATACAAGTTAAAATAATTGGAAAAATCTTCATGGGTATACCAGATTCTCCTTTTCGATCCCCAAAGTTTTAGTTTTTTTATTGAAATGTGAACTAATGTTTATTGATTCAAGATAATTTACAATTGGGGTGTTCAAAGTTCTCCTTATCCAATTTTTGTTTCAAGGTAAAATTCCCCTTTTGAGTAAAATTTTTCGATGTTGAGTGTTAACAAAGCAAAAAATAAAAATGATTCCAAGACAGAAAAATATAAATCGTGGGAGTGATACGATGAATTGGGTGTTGGAGAATGTGTTCCTGGATCCCCAATTTTGGAGGGTGCTTTGTTGTTATTGCGAGGTTTTTTGGATCATAAAGTAGAGATGGTGGTATTTAAAAAGTTTTGTCTTAATGTGTGACTATTTAACAGCTTGAAGCACGTGCCTGGCTTCATTGAGAGAGAAGAATAGCTGAAAGGAAAGGGTGTGGATGAAATCATCTGTATCAGTGGTAAGTATAAAGGAAAAACACATCACTCTTTTTAGTACTTTAATGTGCAATTAAATATTAGTGTTGGCATAAAAATATGAAATGGGTTGTTGATTGGTTAATTTGAGTCGGAATGGTTAATTGCTTAATCAATTGATATTGATGGTTTAGTGTGTTGTGGTATGTGTTGACCTGTGTTTGAAAAATATTCCTAATTCTTAGTGTTGCGTGATTTAATCTAAACTTCCAACAAGTTACTTGTCTAGAAAGTTGAAATTCAGAGATGATTGAACCAACTGCGACTTCATCTTCCGGTGGCTCAGGTAGTATTGGTATGGGAAGAACTTGTTCTCAATCAACAAGAGAACATGGCCGAAAGAGAAAAGGGACTGAAGAAGAAGCACTAGAGGAGCAAAGTGAGGTCATACTCTTCCTCTTTCTCTTTTCATATTTTCCTTCATAATGCATGCTTGCTTTCTTC
>NC_028351.1:29947777-29952031 GCF_000741045.1 Vigna radiata var. radiata | reverse complement strand
TACAGTGATGAAGGTGAGGGACCTGCGACGACTCTCGAGAGAGAGCGAAGGAGCTTCGCTCGCGAGAGAGAAATGAGATGTGGTTCAGATGCTGGAAAATGATATGTGATGCGCTGACGAATGCGCTGGCAGCAAATGAAGATGTGGCGGCAAGAGAATGGATAAGCGTGGATGAGTGAGAAGCACCATGGAAATTAATGGAAGAATGAAATAATGAAGTGTGCTTTGGAAGGAGGCTAGAGGTCTTTGGACTCTCCAGCCAATGACTTTCAAGAGAGAATAATTTTCTGAATTAGAAAAGTTTATTCTCATTAAGCTCAAAAGTAAGGAATACAATGAGGAGCTGGGTATTTATAGTGACCCAAGCTCCTTACAAACTACACTACTAATACAATGAAATGTAAAAAGAGGACTACATGAGACAGGATTCCATCAACATGGCACCTAGGTTTCTTTAGGGTGGACCCCACCCCTTTTTTTTAGAGACACACGTCCCTAGCTAGGGTGACCAGCTGTCACTTGCTTCTAGGCTAGGGGTTGGAACGTGTTTTGGTAGATAGCTTTTCTTTAGAACCATGTTGATGCTATTGGATTTTGGTTGATGGAGAAATGCATGTCCAACCGTCACAGACTCCATTATTTTTTTTCATTTTGACCATTTTTTTTCTTGGATAGCTTTTGGAAGGGGCTGCAAGTATGGAGCTCGTAGATTAATTCCTAGTCTAGTGCTTCACAGAGATTGATTCCATTTCTTTTCTTTTAAAAAAAAAAGACAGCCTGCATTCATTTTGGTTTTTAGTTCACGGTGATATCAACTTGGCACAATGTTTTATTTCATTTCCAAATGGAGAAATGGGCAGCACATTACGGTTTAGTGAATAGAATTTGAGGAGGACTTTTATTGTTCATTTCAAAAACCTGGCGCTGATTTCTTTTTGTGGGTGTGCACTGTGTCAATTTTTCTTTTTTTTTCTTTGAGAATGCTAAGATGGTGGACTCATGGAAGCAACGTTTCAAGTTTTTTTTTTTATTCAATGAGAGTTGGAGATTAATTTTCATTTTTCACTTGTGATTGAATGTTTTTATTTTCATTTTCTTCCAACATGTTGACGGCCTGATGATGATTGAGTGGGAGAGCACATTTTCAATTCATTTCATTTAGTAAAAGTAGTCCACCCTTGGCAACGTTCATTTTAATTCAATTTGGCTTTCAATTGGAAAAGTGTGGGTGCAGCGTTTTTTTTATTTGGAGAATTCATCTTAGTTGGATTGATAAATGTCGTGCTAGAGAGAATTAAGAAATCACGATGGAAGCTTTTATAATTAAAAGAAGTGGGTCACGACTGCTGGAAGGTGCACACGCTAATGAGTAAAAATGGTGATTGATTTTTGGAAGTTACATCCAGTAGTAGGGCCACACGTGATTCATTTTATTTAGAAAGATGGAGATGGTGATTTTCTGTACATTTAGATATGCATATGTTGATTCACATTATTTAGTGATAACGGTTGAAAAACAGTTATTTCATAAATCATTTTAGACCAAATTACGCCCTTTAAGGCTTAGAATGAGCTTAGAATCAAGCAAAACTCAATAAATGAGTTAGTTAAGAGTCAAAAGCTGTTTTTAGAGGTATTATGCTTGTTTTGCATTGTTTTGCTGCATTTTTTATGAAAGTGAAGAATGAAGTTGAAGGTGAAGGTCTTAGACTTAAGACAGAGGAAGAAAAATGAAGAAAAGAAGAGTCTAGGAACCACCCAGCGGTAAAATTCACCGTTGGGCGGCCAAATGCGAGGAGAAGGCACTGTCTGACACCCGGGCATGGACGCCGGGTGGATTTGCGATTAGAGGCAAACCATCGGGCGGTGGACCCCTAGCTTAAACTGTGAGTCCCCGACAACGGCGCCAAAAACTTGTTAGGACAAATCGACAAGTGTACCGAGTCGCACAAGTAATATAAAATGGTAAGACCAAGTATCGTATCCCAAAAGACTCTCAGCGCTAGACAGTCGTGTGATAACAAGATTAATTAAGACTTAAATAAAACGAGATCATTGGTTTTGAATGCAAAAACAAAAAATTAAATATGAATGCAATTGATCAATAGCAAATGAGCACAAATATGAACGAATGTTGATTAATTCAGATGAATATGTTTTTGCTGTTATATTTCACCAAGTTCCTTCTCATGTATGTAAGAATTCTTCTTTATGCATTAATGTTAACGCCACTCACTAAATTACCTAAACTCCATCCCTCAGCGAATAAGCCTGTCCCAAATTACCAGTTCATGCATTTCCTAGCATTCCTAGTAATAAGATGTGAAGATCAAGAGCTTAAAGATGACCAAGACCCATACCCTCATCCCTGACCAATATTACTCTTCGGAGAAATTCAACAAGAACTTGAATTGTAAGGAACCTCTTGACACTCATGTGATTCATAAATCATGCTAATGAATGAGTTAAATGAATCAAGCATTGAAACAGATGAATTACTTCAATCTCTGTCAAAACAAGCCTTTCTGAGCTCTATCTTCTTGGCCCTTCATCTCTGCTTCCAGTATTACTTCAATCTTTGTCAAAACAAGGGGAATTAGTCATAAAATCATTGAAATCAACCTCAACTCTCTTATTCACACAACTTAATGAAAAAGCATGAGTCCAAGCAAGTTTCTAAGTGAAAAAGGGTGCTTTTAGTATTAAAATCACATCACAAATAATGATAAGGTTCAAAATCCGTATATAATACAATGTTATCTACGGATTATATACGGCTAAAAATTCGTATATAAAACAGTCGTAGCTAATTTATATACGGATTTTCCGTATATAATTTACATACGAAAGAATCCATATGTAAATTATATACGAAAAAATCCGTATATAAAATCCGTATGTAATTTATATACGGAAAACTCCGTATGTAAAATCCGTATATAATTATATACGGAAAAATCCGTATATAAAATCCGTATATAAAATCAGTATATAAAATCCCATACAACGTGCTTACCGTTTATTGAAAATTCAGCATCTATACATATATTAATCATAGACCTATAATATTCATACACAATCAATCACAACATAACTTTCATTGAACACAATAATAAGCATTTCACATTTGAAAAATATATATATTACATAAACATCATTATCAAATAATTTTACAAAATGTATAATATTCATTAATAAATTGTATGTATGCCAAACAATATAAATCCTATAAGACATCTTTAATGTTTGTGTGACCCCTTCTTCCTCCCTGATCATTCATAAATCTTTTCCAACCTACAATGACAAAGAAAAATTTAATCAAATTTAATCCAACATGAAAATTTGAACTAAGAAAAATAGAAATTGTAAACTTGATGAGAATTAATTACAATAACTATGTTAGTTATCTAAATATTTTCACTCTCTAAATAAATAAATGTATTATCTTTTGAGTCTGTTATGAGTTTATATCCTAAATTTTACAAGATAACTAAAATGCCTAAAACCAATCCAATATCATTATGAATAATGATTATAAACGTGATCTCAAATTCCATTGACAAATAATGATTATAAACTAAAATCATTGCATTTATAGTTCAACTTACCTTGATATATTGTGGCCTTGTAACATATCAGCTTGTAGAAGACCACCCTGTCACCATTTATTGGTTGACATGCGTATAGTAAAGTTAAAAATAAAAATTAATACTTACCCACTTTATCTCACTTTTATTAGTCCACCAGCTTGCTTGGACTGGACTAAAAACACCAATATAATCTATCAAACTTTGAAAAGTTGACAATCAACTATTAATTGTGACAGACATTGCTCAAAGGAAATTATGGTTAAAAGTTTGAAAAAAAAAATCATGGCGAAATTTTTTGTGCTAAATCTATTACAAGCCTACCTTTAAGGATACTTTTTGTAATATCAACACTAGTCTCACTTTTAACAAAACTAATTTTGAAAAGCAAATAATTTAGAATTAAATTTACCTAAACTCATAATATTTTTTCACGAGCTTGATATTAAAAAATAGAATTTGATGACTATAAATTAGTAGTGTAAAAATTTACACCGAAAATCAGTAAAAAAATATAATTTTTAAATGGTGATTGTAAAACTCAATAAAATCATGATACATATTTTTTATTAGATGATCATAAAAAGTGTTTTGCACTCTAAGTGCATATATATATATATATATATATATATATATATATATATATATATATATATATATATATATA
>NC_028351.1:29945630-29947117 GCF_000741045.1 Vigna radiata var. radiata | reverse complement strand
ATATATATATATATATATATATATATATATATATATATATATATATATATATATATATATTATATTCTCTTTAAAAAAAACTAAAACTTAAATAAAGTGCTAAAATTCTAATTAAGTGGTGCTAGTAAATTCATAGATATTAATTTTTTTCCCTCAACCCACCTTTACCCCCAAATATCATTAAATTTATAGTTATTTTTCTATAGAAGTATTAAAATTCTCAATATTTTCTATAAAAGTATCATCAAAATTGTTATAGAAGGAGGAAAATAGAAAGAGAAAGGAGGATATGATGATTCAGATGCAGAAAAGAATTACTTAAAGAAATGCTTCTAAGAATTTCAAAAGTTTATACTTAAGAGTATCTCAATTATGGCAATGCAAATATCATGGTATGCATGCATCTCTACCAAAAAAAGTTAAAATAGTGACAAGTCAACAAGCATTATGATAACAAACCTTGTTACTATTTGGTATCAGTTGCTGCAATGCTCTCATCTTGTCGTTAATCCTATCTCTTTTTCTCTGTATAAAGAAACAAAAGTTGGTAATTAATAAGAGTTAAGTTCACACAACACAAGTTTTAAATTCGAAAATTACAAGAAAAATATTCATGCTCTCACCCTTTCAAGATAGATTATGCACTTCAGCTACACGGTTTCTTCTGGAACGCCGAGATAACTTGTTTCCATCTGTTGATTTAAGTTTTGCGGCCTATTGCACACGGAGACACAACACAGCTCAACAATCAACTACAATAAAGTTTTGTTCTTTTCTAAATGATAAAGTCAGATATATGAAACACAAACGTCATTTAGTTCAATTATGGACTAAGTGGTTGTTTTAGATGCTAATTAGTAATTTAATTTCACCAAATATTTACGTCAAAACATAGTAAAAGCAACCAATAGTTTTGATGGAATCCTGTCTCATGTAGTCCTCTTTTTACATTTCATTGTATTAGTAGTGTAGTTTGTAAGGAGCTTGGGTCACTATAAATACCCAGCTCCTCATTGTATTCCTTACTTTTGAACTTAATGAGAATAAACTTTTCTAATTCAGAAAATTATTCTCTCTTGAAAGTCATTTGGCTGGAGAGTCCAAAGACCTCTAGCCTCCTTCCAAAGCACACTTCATTATTTCATTCTTCCATTAATTTCCATGGTGCTTCTCACTCATCCACGCTTATCCATTCTCTTGCCGCCACATCTTCATTTGCTGCCAGNGCATTCGTCAGCGCATCACATATCATTTTCCAGCATCTGAACCACATCTCATTTCTCTCTCGCGAGCGAAGCTCCTTCGCTCTCTCTCGAGAGTCGTCGTAGGTCCCTCACCTTCATCACTGTAGGTTTCGTTTTCCTCGTAGATCCAACATTCTTCTCCACAGGTTCCATTTCTATGCTTCTTCCACGGTACAAAAGCTTAAACCTAGGGTTTTTTCCTTCTTTTTCCATTTTCCTTCAAACTTCACCGAACAAAAGCTT
>NC_028351.1:29941138-29944710 GCF_000741045.1 Vigna radiata var. radiata | reverse complement strand
GGTTTCTTTGTCTCAGATTAGGGTTCTAGTGAGTGGATCTCACTTTTGGTCCGATTAGGGTTTAATATTGTTTCCTCCTTCAATTATCATCATTCTGCTGCATCGTTCGTCGTCGGAGAAGCTTCGCCGGAGTTGAATCGCGCCTTCGATCTCTTCGCGGAGCTACTCTTCCATCAAGTGGTATTCAGAGCTCGGTTCGAGCGCGCTACAAGAGCTAAGTATCTCCTTCTGTCTTTATTCTTGTTTCATTTGATTTGCGTTTTTCTTTGATGTCATTTTCTGTTTCAGTTTTGATTCATGCTTCTGTTTCGTTCTCTGTTATTTCTTCATTTCTTGTGTTGAGTTTTGATTTTGTGAATCTGTCTTGTTTTTTACTCTTTGCGATTTGTTCATTTGATTCGCGTTTATTGAGTTGTTCATATTTTCCTTTAATGTTCTGTGCATCTGTTTGTGTTGACCTGTGCTTTGAGTCTGATTTCATCATTTTAATTCGGTTCACCTTATTTGATTGAGTCTTTTGATTTCTACATCATTCCTGTTGTGTCGAAGTCATGTTAATATTGCTTTTTCTGTCCTAAAATTTCATGTAATTCTGATCTGGAATTGTAATGGTCTACTTATATGTTCAAATTGCATTCCAAATGAGCAATGACAATATCAATTGAGAGCTCGAATGCATTCACTGACTAGTAGAATCAATCTGCCATTTCTGTTGTGCATTTTTTTTTTTGGTTTAGTTTGTTGCTTTGAAGCTCTGAAGTGAATCTGTTTTGATTTTTGGAATCAAATCTGTTGTACAAAGTTGAGCTGGTAACATGTGCAAACCATAAGAGCAATGACATGCTTAGCATGANCTTGGTTACACATTGCGACAAACAGTTTANCATATTCTGNAGTTGACCGATCTGCACATTCATTGTGAGTCCTGTTCTTTAGTGTTTTAAATCTGGTTTGAACATCTTACTCTTTGCAAACCATCCAGTACGTATCTCTGCTATTTTGAGCAACTTTCCAATACTGTTTTGATGTCTGATTCATTGCTCCAAGTCTGATTAAAGTGCTATTGCAAAATTTGGATACGAGAGTTGTTTGTTTAAAGTGCACATGAACTGTACATGCTAAATTGTGATATAGCTTGAATTTATAAAAGAAAATCAATCAAACTTGCTGGTTCAAAGCTATTATGACAAAAAAAAATGATTCTGTGCATTTTCATTAGACAGCTTAAGTTATTTCAGCACTTTTCTGGTTTGAATTAAATTACTACAGCAGGATTTATAATGTCTTTGAAAATTAACTTTGGTGCATTGAACTGTGTTTGTAAGTTGTAGCAAAAGCCTGAGTTCACATAAAAGAATCAAAAACTTTCAAAAAGAATTGAAGTGAAATTTAAAAGGCTGAATGAACCAGTGCAACATATTTCCATAATCTGCCAATTGCCACGTTATTTTCTGCACCAAAATACATTTTCACTGCGGCATTTTCACAAACAGTTAGTCCTTTCTGCATTGCACATTTAATTTGAACTTCTTTTCGACTTGTGAATGTTTTCTTGTTTTATTCATCTATTCTAGCACCATTGTTAGGGTCTGTTTGTGTGCCAACCTTGTTAAACTGCCATTTTCTTGCTTGTCTTGATTGCAAAATCTGGTTTTGTCCATTATAAGTAAACTTTGATCTGCCATTCTTAATTTGAGCTTTAATTGCTTTTATGATCTAATCTAGAGTCTGTCTAGAGCTGTCCTCTCTGCTGTGCTACCATTGTTTTTGCTTAGCCTATCCATCTCTGGTTTGAGAAGCACTTTCATTCTGGTTTTTTTGGAATTTTGAAAGAAGGTTTGTGTGCTTGGTAGCATTCTAGGTGGTGGTGGTCTAAAAGACTCTCCAACCTTAAACTGTCAAGGAGAATCTCCCTTCCAAACCTTCATTTGTGTGTTTCATGTTTTTAAAGAGAAACCTTCAGAAATAGTTTTGAGTTAGTGAGCTTTGTGTGGCTGCATCTAAGAGCCAAATTTCTTGTTGAGAGTGTGTTCTTGTTTAAGTGCTGAAATAAGTTGTGAAATTGAACTGTGCTAACTATCTAGAGCTGTGCAACCTTCTTTTTGGTTGATCTCTACAGAGTTGCTTTGATCGGGATTCAGTTTGTGTAGAGTATAGCTGGTGCAAACAGTAGCAGCAACATATCTGTTGTGAAGTGTTTAACTAAAGGGAGTATTTCATCTTAAATTGTTGTTGTTTTGTCTGAACTATTGCTGTTATAGACTGTCCTTGCTTAGCAATATTTGAAGTGTGGAATCTGGTATGATATTTGTTGCAGACTAGGATTAGCCAACTTGAATTCTGAATTGAATTTGTTCTGCATTGTATGGCATTCATCTGGTTTCAACCCTGAATCACATTCATTTGCATCTGGTTAAATGTACATGTTCCTTGTGAATGTGCTGCTAGCTTTAATGTGAACAATTTGTGCAAAGCTGAATTGATGATGTTAATTAGATTGGAATATGAGAATGCATGAATTTTGAGCAGTAATTTAGTGAATCTAGTTAATTGGCTGATCTGGTTTATCTGGTTAAAAGTTTGAACCACGGTTTAGTGAAGTTGCAGGGTAGTTCAAAAAGCAAAGAGGGTTGTGCATCAACATCGTTTTAACTGGCATACACATCTTTCAGTTTTACAAAGTGAATCAAGCATTGTATTTCCAATTCTGATTGCATGATTGAATGAGTTAGCTGATTGCTGCATTGAATCCTGATTTACCTCATTTTACTCCTTGTCCATTGATTTGATTAGCATGTTACACTGATTTCTGAATTGGGTGTAAGCATTTCTGCATTGCAATTGGGTTGATCAGGTTTCAATTAACTTGGATGGTTGTTTAAATCAGTTTACTAAAGTGGTCATTGCATTCCGTTTCCAAGTTCTAATCTCGATTAGCATTGTTAATATTCAATTGCCATTGTTAGTACTTGTAATATTTGTTGTTTTGGCATGTTGTAGTTATGCAGAATTGATGTGGAAAGCATGGTACCATTAGCTGCAGCAGTAGGACCTGGATGAACACCAACAATGTCTAGCAACACTGTCCAAGAATTATTAACTGTTTGATCAAGAAGTGACCCAGTTATCAGTTTGAACAACCAGATCGAGAAAAAGGGAAGTTCTAATTGCTTTATCTTTGTTGTGCAAACTAAATTGGTTAAGGGTGTAATTGACAGCAGTTTGGTGTATCTGTGTTTGCAGGCTTGGAACAACTGGTTCTTGTCTAAACCAAGACTTGATAGCAAGATCTGGGCAGATTTTTAGTTGAGCACGAGACCTGAAGCAAGGAACAAGATCTGGGCCGTGATTCTTCATCAATAATTTGGGCCGTAGCATAGGAATTAATGTTTTTGTAATTTTTTTATTTTTATTTTTTGTGTATTTGATGGGCTTGTGTTAGCCCACTATTAGCAGTTTTAGTTTTTTGTGTTTGTAAAAGGCCTCTTATAAAGTCCAAGTTAGGAAGAGTCCTTGGTGCTCTTTCCATCACTTGGCAACTTTAGTTCTTTTAAGTGTTTTATTTTCTGTTT
>NC_028351.1:29937106-29939188 GCF_000741045.1 Vigna radiata var. radiata | reverse complement strand
GGTTTCTTTGTCTCAGATTAGGGTTCTAGTGAGTGGATCTCACTTTTGGTCCGATTAGGGTTTAATATTGTTTCCTCCTTCAATTATCATCATTCCGCTGCATCGTTCGTCGTCGGAGAAGCTTCGCCGGAGTTGAATCGCGCCTTCGATCTCTTCGCGAAGCTACTCTTCCATCACATGTGTCATCCCCATAATTTGGGCCCATTGATGAGTGCATATTTATGTTCACATTTATGCTCTAAAATTAAAATTTTTGATAGAATATTTGTGCTTAAATGATTGATTTGTAGAGGATTTGCGATTATTGGATTTAGCGTGTTTGGAAATAAAAAGGGCTTAAAAAGTGATTTTAATTGCATAAATTATTCTTGGTTGTTCTAATATTTATTTGTGCAGCTGAAGTTAGAGTTTTATTGGTCCAAATCGCAATTTAAAGCCCAAAATCATATTTTATTTGATAAATAATGTACAGATGGGCCAAACAGTCAGTTTTTACCCTTGCACCCCCAGATTTCCTTACATGCACCCTCTCTTCTAAACCAGGCCAATACTGAAGCCCAACAGTAACCCTTTTCTCCTACACCTCCTAAATTTTCATACCTAAACCCCTTCTATCACTAACTAAGTCAGATTGCCTAAGATGGTGCCACATGGCAGTCCACAAATAATAGATCCAACCATCCAGCTGATGCCACATCACTAATCCCTGCACTCACCAAATGAACCACTCAGAACATGCCACCTAGCCCCTCTTGCCACGTCATCACCATCTCCAACAGAAACCCTAATTCCCAAATCCAAACCCTAGCCACCCATGGCCGCCACCACCATCCTCGCCAGAACGCGAATTCGACAACCGCCAACACCAAAGCATCTTCTTCCTATCGTCGTGACTACCATGCCATGATCTGCATCCATCAACCTCGAACCGCAGAGAATTAACCCAGAAGAACCCAAGAACGAAACCCAATACCATGGTCACGTCGTCACCACCATTGCGAAACTAGTACCACCACAGAAACATCAGTCTTGCATCGCCATCGAACCACGTTCTTCGCACGGCCACCACCTGCAATCCAGAAAACCAGAGAAATCGTCGTCAGCTACCCTGAAGCCACCATCCACCTTATCGTCGGCAGCCACCTTCGTCCTCCTCGCGCACACACATGCAGAAACACAGAAATCACACCACAAGCAGCACCTACCGTCTTCGTGCAACCATGGCAGCACCTCCATCATCTGCGAGAGGCAACACTTCTCCACCATCGCTCAGCCATCGTCATCCGTCAAGGCCGCCACCATCAGAAACCAAATTCGCACCATGGCCGTCGCGACTCCACCATCTTCGCACTTCCGCCGCACCACCTTGATGTGCTTTGAAGAAATCTCCTCCATCACCGCATCAGAACCTGCATCAAAACCAGACCTGCAATAAACCCAGCAATTGCAGAAACATTCGCGCCTTGAAGAGACCATGCGAGTTCTTCACTCTCTCCATGACGGCGCAGTGCAGGGGAAGCAGAAAGGTTTTTTTTCCCAAATCTGCAAACCCTAATTTGGGTAGAAAGGGAGCAGACACGTGGCAGCATCTCATTGGCGTGTCATTTCTCAGTCAAAGCTGGTCAAACGGGTTATCTTTGGTCAAAGTCTGGTCAACTAAGGGGTTTTTCTGTAATTTTAAAAAGAAAAAAGGGACTAAAGTGCAGATAGAGGAAATTTCAGGGCTTATGTGCAATTTTGGAAAGTCAGAAAAGCTAACAGATAAAATTCAGTTGTTGAATTAATTTAATTTGGGAATATCAACAGAAAATATCTTCCAAATAATGTTATAATTATCTAAATCTTTTAGTTATTTGGAAGATATAAGATAAAAGATTTTATCAACTGAATGTTCACAATCCAAGCCCAATCAAGCCCTATATAAAGAGATCCAAGGGAGGCAGAAAGGGGGAGCTTCATTCATTCATTGATCCACCACTCCTTTCACTTTTCTTTCATTATGTGTTTCACTCCATTCATGGAGAGCTAAGTTCCTAGGGCTATTCTGCTGTAATTTCATGATGGATTATGAGGTTAAGTGAA
>NC_028351.1:29934870-29936276 GCF_000741045.1 Vigna radiata var. radiata | reverse complement strand
ACTTCATTCTAAGCTTTTATGAAGGCTTAAGTCCAACTGATAGGTCATGGGCAGATGCTGCAAGCAGAGGATCTTTCTTAGACAGGTCACCAGAAGATGGGATAGATCTAATTGAACGGAAGACAGTAGACAATCAGCAATATGGAACAAGAGAAAATTCAGTGACTTTGTTGAAAGGAGTGCATGAAATTGAAAATGGTGTAGTTGATGGAAGGAAGATAGATGAAAGATTGAAGAACTTAGAAAGCAAACTCGACAAGATTGCAAGTTTGTTTAAAACCTTCACTCCACAAATTGCTAAGAAGTGTGGAATTTGCATTTCAACTAATCACTACACTAATGAATGTCCTACCTTGATGGAAACCACTGTGGAAAACTCATCCCAAGCTTTTGTTGCGAACACGTTTGGAGGAAATAGACCATACCAGAATTATCATGATTCATCCTCCAATAGGTATCAATAGAACATGCAACCTTATGTTCCACTTCAACAAAGGCAACCTTATGTTCCACCTCAACAAAGGCATCAACCTCAGCTTGAAATGTCACTGCAAGATTTCATGAAAACAATGCTTGAGCAAAATTCAAAGATCAAGAAATCAATTGTAGATTTGACTCAGAGGGTGGAAAAGTTAGAGGCTAAGGAGTCAAATAAGCTGCCTGCACAAACAATGATCAACCCGCAAAATGTAAGTGCTATTACTTTAAGAACAGGTAAGCAAGTGCAAGGCCCTGAAGGAGTCCAAGAGGATGAAGATAAGAAGAAAGAAGAAGAACAAGTTGATGACAATGGAGGACCAAATGAACCATCACCTGAGACTACCACTGAAAAATCTAGGTTAGTACCTCCTAACTCTTCTTCTAAAAATTCTTCTTCTTCTTATTCTCTACCTCCTCCATATCCCAATCGGTTGAAGCCGAAAAACAAAAAACTGGAGGAATTAGACCAAGAGATCTTGAATATTTTCAAAAAGGGGGAGATCAACATTCCCTTGCTGGATGTTGTTAAGCAAATCCCTAAATATGCCAAGTTTTTGAAAGAAATTTGCACAAATAGAAGGCGGTTTAGGGATAATGAGGTTGTGAATTTAGGAAGAAATGTGTCAAGCTTGATTAAGAAGCATATTGAAATACCGTGAAAATGCAAGGATCCAGGTATGTTTTCTATTCCTTGTGTTATTGAAAATTCAAAGTTTGACAATGCCATGCTAGATTTAGGGGCTTCCATTAATGTAATGCCTTTATCAGTGTTTACTTCTCTATCTTTGGGACCTCTTAAGACTACTGGTGTGGTCATTCAACTGGCCAATCATAGCACAGTTAACCCTGCAGGTGTGCTTGAGGACGTGCTTGTTCAAGTAGACAAGCTAATTTTTCCTGCAGATTTTTATATCTTGGACATGAAG
>NC_028351.1:29930504-29932285 GCF_000741045.1 Vigna radiata var. radiata | reverse complement strand
CCAGATTTCCCTACATGCACCCCTCTCTTCTAAACCAGGCCAATACTGAAGCCCAACAGTAACCCTTTTCTCCTACACCTCCTAAATTTTCCTACCCATACCCCTCCTATCACTAACTAAGTCAAATTGCCTAAGATGGTGCCACATGGCACTCCACAAATAATAGATCCAACCATCCAGATGATTCCACATCACTAATCCCTGCACTCACCAAATGAACCACTCAGAACATGTCACCTAACCCCTCTTGCCACGTCATCACCATCTCCAATAGAAACCCTAATTCCTAAATCCAAACCCTAGCCACCCATGGCCGCCACCACCATCCTCGCCAGAACCCGAATCCGACAACCGCCAACACCAAAGCATCTTCTTCCTATCGCCGTGACTACCATGCCATGATCTGCATCCATTAACCTTAAACCGCAGAGAATTAACCTAGAAGAACCTAAGAACGAAATCCAATTGTACCACCATGGTCACGTCGTCACCACCATTGCGAAACTAGTACCACCATAGAAACATCAATCTTGCATCACCATCGAACCACGTTCTTCGCAAGGCCACCACCTGCAATCCAGAAAACCAGAGAAATCGTTGTCAGCCACCCTGAAGCCACAACCCACCTTATCGTCGGCAGCCACCTTCGTCCTCCTCGCGCACACACCTGCAGAAACGCAAAAATCACACCACAAGCAGCACCTACCGTCTTCATGCAACCATGGCAGCACCTCCATCATCTGCGAGAGGCAACACTTCTCCACCATCGCTCAGCCATTGTAACGCCCCGGCAACTTACAAGGACAGTTGACTGCCCCCACAAATCACCACGAGACTTTCCAGTGTGCTTTGTCCTCACTCGCACACTTTCCGGGAAAACTTTCCGGAAGGTCACCCATCCCAGAATTACTCCAGGCTAAGCACGCTTAACCATGGAGTTCTTAAGGGTTAGGCTACCGAAAAGTAAATGCATTTTTGGTGATATAGGTAGCCAAATCAATTCCTTTAAGCTATCTTTCAACTGTATAGTCCCATACCTATACAGTCTCCAGATCCCTCTCATTCTGGTGTATGTTCGATTCGTCCATGTGCCCCTTCCACTCGAAGCCTACTAGGAGCCGCTCCTTGTCCGTGCCCCCTGCACCATGCTTCTTGCACTGGCGATCACTCCCCGCCCTCGTTAGTGCCCGGGTGTCACAGCCATCGTCATCCGTCAAGGCCGCCACCATCAGAAACCGAATTCGCACCATGGCCGTCGCGACTCCACCATCTTCGCACTTCCGCCGCGCCACCTTGATGCGCTTTGAAGAAATCTCCTCCATTACCACATCAGAACCTGCATAAAAACCAGACCTGCAATAAACCCAGCAATCACAGAAACATTAGCGCCTTGAAGAGACCATGCGAGTTCTTCACTCTCTCCATGACGGCGCAGTGCAGGGGAAGCAACAAGGTTTTTTTTCCCAAATCTTCAAACCCTAATTTGGGTAGAAAGGGAGCAGACACGTGGCAGCATCTCATTGGCGTGTCATTTCTCAGTCAAAACTAGTCAAACGGGCTATCTTTTGTCAAAGTCTGGTCAACTAAGGGGATTTTCTACAATTTTAAAAAGAAAAGAGGGACTAAACTGCAGATAGAGGAAATTTCAAGGCTTATGTGCAATTTTTGAAAGTCACAAAAGCTAAAAGATAAAATTCAGTTGTTGAATTAATTTAATTTGGGAATATCAACAGAAAATATCTTCCAAATAATGTTATAATTATCTAAATCTTTTAGTTATT
>NC_028351.1:29893140-29929314 GCF_000741045.1 Vigna radiata var. radiata | reverse complement strand
ATTTGTTTTACAACAACCTTTAAACATCCTCACTTTTGTTCTTAAGCATTGCATAGCATTCATAAGTTTCAGATATTCGAAAGCAATTCCGTGTTCGTTGGGAGACNACTTAGGGTTACTTTAGCCCTATCTACTTTCTTGAATACTACTAGGAAATACCAAAGTTGCCTTGAAAAGTAGTATTAATTTGATAACTTCAACGACAGCTTATCACCCATCATATTTTTTTGCTAAAATCTTGGCCCAATGTGCACAAGCTTGTCTAAAAAAACACTAAACTTTTAAATAACACTTTGATTAATTCTAAACTACTAAATTAAAATATAACTAATTCTAAATTATCCATGCGGAGAGTCTTGAATGAATTGATGTCTCCTCTAATGTCAAAAAATGTATCTCCAAAATTTCCCTGCAATTAATAATGTAAATAATTAGCTCAGAATATTCAAATTAACTAAAATAAGAATTTCCGATCAAATTAAGCATAATTAGGAAGAATAGGAAAATACCGAACAATTAAGCACAATTCCCTGATTAATTCTAGCACAATAAACCAATTAAAATTAATAAAATATCGACTCATCAAAATATACCACACTTAGTCTTTTGCACTCCTAGGCAAAATCAAGACGCAAAACAGGGAACAGTTCAGAGGACATCAGGGAAGTGACACAGACTCAGCACATAGAAAACAAAGACTCATAAGGAAAGAAACATAATTACATAGTTCTTAAGAAATCTAGACAAAGATTACAAGTAGACAACATCCAACACAGAATCAGATACTCATGAAATCATCCAAGCAGTTCAAAGCATGAAAAAATAATCAATCAGTTCAAGAGGTGAATCAAAAGCAATAGAACCTCAAAGTTGCACTATCAGTGTTTCTCTCAAGTTTCTAGGATAAACAATGTCAACTCAATGCACTCAAGAAAGAAAACACAAACAGACTTGGCAAGACTCTAATATAAACACTCAAAACATATGCATGTTCAAATCAAAAGGTCTTTAATGGATGTAATGGGGCCAAGGACAAGGGAGGATATAATATGGATGAGAACCTACAAACCAAAAGGAATAGAGGAGCAATGGGGAACAAGTGAAAATACAATCAAATCACACCCAAAACCCTCTTATTCAATCCTCTTCTTGACTCTATTATTCACAATTTTTTTTTCATTTTTCTTATTATTTTTTTTTCTTTCATCTTATCTCTTTTTTTTTCTCTCCATTTAGGACACAACTCTAAGAGACAAGATACACAACATATTTACAAAAACAAAAATAAGAAGAGGAACCAACTAGCCAATTCATCTGAATCCCACAGGAGACCACACTTATTCCCAAAACAATTCCAAAGCTCCAAAATTCCCTAAGGTTAAGGTAATCATGGTTTTTCACTTAGGGCTAGTGTATCAGCTTCAAAACAAAGAAATGGGGAAAGTAAAGTCTCAAAGGGGGTTATCAAAGGATCAAAACAGGGTAGGCTCATCTGGCTAGAGAGGCTCAACAATAAAACTGCCTTTATCACTTCCAAACATGCATATCAATCAAGAATCATCAAAAAGAGTCAAGCCAAGGCATATGCGCAAGCAATCAAGAGACATATCACACACAAGAAAGAATATCAAGTGGCTCAAATCTCACACAGGGTAATTTCCGTCACAATCAATCACCTTCTCAAACATCATAATCATCTTCCAAGCAGAGAAAAGCGAGGATTTCAAACAAATCAGAGTATCAATGAAGTGAAAGAGAAGTCTGCAACCTAAACAAAGTCTAGAAATCAAGAGAAACAGGCAAAACTGTACATAAGACAAAACAAAAACTACCTAGAAAACAAAAAATTTAACGCAGAAAACATAAACTAATCAAAGAAAAATCAGAATCTCCCCCAATAGACCACACTAAAACTACGCAATGTCCTTAATGCGTCACAATCATCAGATCAGAAATCAGAACAATCAACAGATCATGGACAAGTGCAATAAAAGCGGGAAAGGGAGGAGAAGGGAAAAGAAAACTCCCTTGATCATGGTGGCAATTGCCAATTTTGGACTTTCAGGGAGAGGTCTTCCACCATAGAATTCAGCAAGGAAGTGTTGAAGAGGAATTGCTTCAGTCCTAAATTTGATCAAGCAAGGAGATGTCCTCCACAGCTGGATCTAAGAAGCAGTGATTGTTGATGAGCAGGTTCAGATGGTGCCTATTAATCTTCAAACTGTTGTGTATATTGGCACCCTTGTCTTCCACCGTGGGTGTTTGTTGGTCAAACTGATGTGTACCTCCTGCAATAAGGTTAGTGCATTGCAGCTCCAAAGAAATTATATGCAAAGGTATAACACCCAATCCCAGTGTAACAGGCTGACCCTCAGATATAGCCTCAGAACATGAATCAATTTCAAATTTAGAAACAATATCAACAACAGGCTGAGAATCATTTTCAGTGCATGGAGAACAAACATTCAGATGTGATAGCAAAAAGTGGTTCTCATCAACAATACAATCATCAATAACATACCTATCAATAACATGATCAACAACAACAGAATCAATCTTAGGTATGTTTACCTCCACTTCCCTGAAGATTGGTAGAGTGGTGGAAGGTGAAGATGGTCTACCTATCTCAAGAGTGTTGCTTATATCTGCCTGTTCCTTAACATTTTCATCAGACTCACAGTTAGTATCACCCATCATAAAGTTGGAAGTTGATTGTATCACAGAATTGATTTCAACACAAATAGAGCAAGAACCAACTTCATAACTACATTTAAAATTTTTAGAAAACTGTGAAAGATCAAAATTTATCCCAAGTCTAAAGCATCTTCAGTTTTCACAGTTTCTATATCAAAATCAATACTAACATGTGAATCTACAACAGAATCAAGAATATTTGAATGCATACACAACTTAGGCAAAGCAAGTGGGAATTCAAGTTTAGAGAAAACCTGTGTTGATTCATGATTCATCTCACCAATAAAATCAGAAGGATCAACTGCATCCTTAGGTGCAAGAGGGAAGACATAGGAGGGTGGGAAAGTAGATGGCGCAGTAGTAAGCTCATGACTCTGCTCCCCATCTCCTATGTGAATGGCACTGACATCATCTGGAAGCTGAACAGTCTGATATGGTGATTCCTCTGAAAATTGAGACTATTCCTCGGTGAACTGTGCGACCATCTGCCCCCACAACTCATTCAATGTAGGCTTAGAAGAAGTAGAAGATTTGGCAGGTGCCTCTTGCTGTTGTTGTTGCCTCTGATTTTGCTGCAGTGGCTGCCTGTTATTGTAGATGTTTGGAGCATAAGCTTGAGGCTCATCATGAGCAACAGGGTGCTGCAAAGAAGGACAAGCATCTGTATAGTGGTCATTGGAAGGACATATAGCACACAGTCGTGCAATAAATGCAGATGGAGGTGTTGATCTTTGGTTGCATACCAGATGTGTCACCAAACTCACAGGGGAATCAAGCTTACTTTCTAATTTCTTATCAGCAGCTGATGAAGAATGGGCAGGCTCATGAAACTGCAGTTGTTGTGGTTCCTGGACTAGTGGAGAAGGCATAGAAGAATTCTGGAATGGTGGTTCTTGATATTGATGCTGTGAAGTACCATACCATCCCAAGTTAGGATCATTCCACCCAGGATCGTTGCTATATGAACCACAATGATGCTGAGTAGGGCGGAATCTTTCCAAAAACAAATGTTTAAGATCTTCCCAAGAAGTGATGGATCCTGGAGGAAGACAATACAGCCAATCCTTTGCTGCTTCTTGTAATGAATGCGAAAATGCCCTTAAGAACATGTCTTCATCTGGGACATCTAGAGGTTTCATTAAATGTCTACGTGGGCATTCACCTGTAAAACCATGAAACCTAGGCAGCAAATGTATCAGTCCAGTGTTGAAAACACAACGAATATCCTCCTCATCAAGTGGAAACGACTCCTTAGGAGCACTCTCTTGAGATGGAGGCGGAACCTTATTGTTCTCAACATAGAAATCAATAGGAGAATCATAGTCATAGGCACAGGCAGAAGAAACAGTATACACATAACCAAAATAGGTAGACATGGAAAAGAAGGGGGAAAGGAAGAATGCAATGAAAATATGTAACTAAAGCTACCTAAATGCAACACACAATGACGAACACACAAAACAGAACATCACACTCACAACACAAGACAAAACACAACACATACTAACACAACAAAAGACCTAAAACTGAACCGTTGGTCCCCGGCAACGGCGCAAAAATTTTGATGGGTGTTGCACCCCATGCAAAATTTGATGTGCATAAAAGAATGCAGTATAACTAGGAAGTGACTCCTAGGTCGTCTCTCAAGGACCAACTGCGGTTCAAAATCAGGTCTAACACGAAGTGGGGGGGGTTGTGAGGTTTTGTGAATGCAAATGAACTAAATTAAGACACGAATGCAAACAGAGATGCAAACTCAAATGTAAAAACTAGTTCATAGAGAGAATGAAAATGGTCGGTCATTAACTCAATCACTATGCTTCCAATCACAGATTAACACTATAAAGGAGCTACTCTAACCTCTAATCCAACACAGTTAACCAACTAAGCGAAGGCTAATTATGTTTTCATAAAAGTGAACTAAGCGAACACAATGTTAACATGTAATCCAATTTGCACCATGCAGTTTCATCAACTAAGCGAAGACTAAACACCAACTGGGCAACTAAGCGTATACCCAAAGTAAATGATAACACTAGAATAAAACATTCAATGCTAAGTAAAATAAAATGAAAATTCAACCATTAAACTCAAGAAATGAAAATAAATTCAAGGAAAACATATATAAGTCTTTTAAATTGCAAAAGCTTTAAACTAAACTAATGAATCAAATAAAGTGCAGCATTGGAATTGAAAGCAAAATAAATGTCACGGTGGTGAATTAAATAATGTGAATCAGCATATGCATATCTAAATGTAAAGAAAATCACCATCTCCATCTTTCTAAAAAAAATTGAATGCTTCAATAAAATGAATCACGTGTGGCCCTGCTGCTGGATGTAACTTCCAAAAATCAATCACCATTTTTTCTCATCAGCGTGTGCACCTTCCAGCAGCCGTGACCCACTTCTTTTAATTCTAAAAGCTTCCATCGTGATTTTTTAATTCTCTCCAGCACGACATTTATCAATCCAACTAAGATGAATTCTCCAAATAAAAAAACGTTGCACACTTTTCAATTTGAAAGCCAAATTGAATTAAAATGAACGTTGCCAAGGGTGCACTCCTTTTACTAAATGAAATGAATTGAAAATGTGCTCTCCCACTCAATCATCATCAGGCCGTCAACACGTTGGAAGAAAATGAAAATAAAAACATTCAATCATAAGCGAAAAATGAAAATTAATCTCCAGCTCTCATTGAATAAAAAAAAACTTGAAACGTTGCTTCCATGAGTCCACCATCTTAGCATTCTCAAAGAAAAAAAAAGAAAAATTTTCACCGTGCACACCCACAAAAAGAAATCAACACCAGGTTTTTGAAATGAACAATAAAAGTCCTCCTCAAATTCTATCCACTATACCGTAATGTGCTGCCCATTTCTCCATTTAAAAATGAAATAAAACTTTGTGCCAAATTGAAATCACCGTGAATTAAAAACCAAAATGAATGCAGGTTGTCTTTTTTTTTTAAAAGAAAAGAAATGGAATCAATCCCCGTGAAGCACTAGACTAGGAATTAATCTACGAGCTCCATACCTGCAACCCCTTCCAAAACCTATCCAAGAAAAAAAAATGTTCAAAATGAAAAAGACAATGGAGTCTGTGACGGCTGGACATGCATTTCTCCATCAACCAAAATCCAACAGTATCAACATGGTTCTAAAGAAAAGCTATCTACCAAAACACGTTCCAACCGCCCAGCCTAGAAGGCTGGTCACCCTAGCTAGGGACGTGTGTCTCTAAAAAAAAGGGTGTGGTCCACCCTAAAGAAACCTAGGTGCCATGTGTCATCCCCACAATTTGGGCCCATCATATTTTTTTGCTAAAATCTTGGCCCAATGTGCACAAGCTTGTCTAAAAAACACTAAACTTTTAAATTACACTTTGATTAATTCTAAACTACTAAATTAAAATATAACTAATTCTAAATTGTCCTTGCGGAGAGTCTTGAATGAATTGATGTCTCCTCTAATGTCCAAAAATGTATCTCCAAAATTTCCCTGCAATTATATAATATAAATAATTAGCTCAGAATATTCAAATTAACTAAAATAAGAATTTCCGATCAAATTAAGCATAATTAGGAAAAACAGGAAAATACCGGACAATTAAGCACAAATCCCTGATTAATTCTAGCACAATAAACTAAGTGAAATCAATAAAATATCGACTCATCAATGCTACTGATTAAGCTTATTGGGTCAAGCTAGTGACGTTAAATAAGCGCTTGCTGGGAGGAAATCTAGTTTCTAATTTTTTTTTTATCTTTTATTTTGTTTTTTTATTTTATTTTTTCTTTTTAATTTATTATTTGTGTGACTTGGATTTGAGTTTGTTTTACAGTAAGGATAACATCTACTGATGGATGCTAGATAGCATCTACTGAGGGATGCTAGGAGGATTCAGAGAACAACATCTACTGATGGATGCTGCTATGGTGAAGATTTAGATGACAACCTAGTTTTCTAATTTTTTCTTTTTAATTTAGTTGTAAGGTTTGGACTTGATTTTGTTTTAATGTGTTTGAGTTCTTTTTTATAGGTTATATGCTGCTTCTAAAGGCAATAATGACAGCATCTATTGATGGATGCTTCCACAACATCTACTGATGGATGTTGCTATGATGAGGATGAGGAATAATAACATCTACTGATGGATGTTGCTATGGAAAAGGACAATGACTAGACATCTACTGATGGATGTTGGGTGATTAGGCATATACTAATGGATGCCAATGAAGATGAGAAAAATTGGTGTCTACTAAGGGATACCAATGAAGATAAGAAATATTAGCATCTACTGATGGATGCTATGTGACAGCATCTACTGATGGATGCTATGATGATGAATATTGGGTCAAGATAGTAATGTTAAAGAAGCGCTTACTAGGAGGCAACCCAGTTTTCTGAACTTTTCCTTTTAAATTGGTTATTTTTAATTTTTTTATTTTTATTGTACTCTACTTGAATGAATTAAACTCCTTTGATTCAACTATGCTATGTTTTGTGATGAGTATTGCTTTGTAAGATTCTGGTGTTTGATTGATGTTGAGATGATGCATGATTTGATAATATATATATATGTGATGGCTCACAATGTGTGAAACAGGTGCTTGAGATAAAAATTGATTAAGATACTAAGCAGGGTGTTTTCTGAATTTTGGGACTTGAGAGTTTACCTGTGTGAGAATTGGGATTCAGATTTTTCGTGTGAATAATTGCTATTACTTTGGAAGCATAAATGATTTTGCCCAAATTTTCTGTGATTAAACTACTTGCTTGCAGGTTTCATATGATCAAGGTCATCTTTTGTTATCCCTTATTCTTTTAGCTTTCACATGATTTTTGCCCACTGAAAAGAGAACAACTTGTTCTAAGCTTTAAACCTTGAACCTTATGCATGTGTTGAAAACCCTTTTCTAAAATCTTTACCTTGAGTTAAGTTGAGAACATTTGATGAGGTACTGATAAAGGTTCAAGTTTGGGGTTGCTAGGTAGCAACCCACTTTTTTAGGCAGTGAACAATTGAAAAAGCGAAGGCAAAAGAAAAGAAAAGAAAAATAAAAAGAAAAGAAAAAGATCACTGCAAGGGAAAGCTGGGAAAAAGAAAAAGAGTTGTTCTTGAATGATAAATTCATAAATGTCTTTCTTAACTCAAGAAATTTTGCTGACCAGAAAAACTAATTTCCTTCTTAGCCCAGCCAAGTTACAAGCCATGAAAAGCCCTTGTGATGATAACTTGCTTGTGAGTAAGTTTGATTGCACTTAAATGAAAGGCAAAGTTAATTTGTGTGACATTGTGATAGCAGAGTGAAAAAGACACCAACAACTCACTATACTGTTGAGATTGTTGATAAGGAAAGCACTGGTTTAGCTAACCTTAATCTCACAGTGCTTTAATCACTTTGGTTTTTGATCATGGCAACACAATAACACATGTTTTGTTATGTGTTACATGTTTTGTTGCTTATTGATTGATATCTTATTGAACATGTTTGTGTTGATTTTGATATATGAATGCATTCTTGATAATGGTCTAAAAACCGTTATTTTTATGCTTAAATTTGATATCAAAACACACCCTTTATGACTTAGAATGAACTTAGAATCAAGTAAAACACTTAGTTGAATCACATGAGAGTCAAAAGTTGCTTTTAGAGATATTATGCTTGTTTTTGCATTGTTTTGCAAGGTTTTCATGAGAATTGAAGATGGAAGTGAAGTAGGAAGCACTTAAACTCACGAAAAGAAGAAAAAAGGAAGAAAAGAAGACTCAATTCCACCGCTTAGCGCCAAATTCCAGCGCTGAACGCCAAACTCAAGGGTGCATTCACTATTTCTCGCCCAAGTGGTGCCGTTGAGCGTCCTGTGCGATTAGAGGGCCACCGCTTAGCCATGTATTGGACCGTTGAGCGGTTCTGTGGTTTGGAGGCAAACCGTTAAGCGGCCAATTTAGGCGCTTAGAGGTGCAATGTTGGGCTTGGACTTAAATTCTGTTCCTTTTATGCTTTTTAAATAGCCCCAATGCAACCCTTAGAGTATTCTTTTGGAAAGCAGAGAAGTCTAGAGCTATTCTACACTCCTTGGAGACGGTTTCTTGGATGCTTAGGCTCTAATTTATCAAATATAGGGTTTATTCTTACATTCTTTCATTCAATTCCATCTAGTTTCACCATGTCCATGGTGAACTAAACCCTTTGTTGTTGGGGAACAATGTAATCTTTTGAAACTCTCTTATATTGAAATTCTTATTTTATTTATATGCTTGCATATGCTTTTATTATCAATTGTTGGGTTTCTTATCTATGCTTAAAGCTATTATCGTTTAACTCATTAGATATAAAGATATTTGCCTTTGTCGATACGGGGAAGTACGGGGAAGTCATGAACTGATAGGAAATTCCTTGATTAAGCAATACTGCCTAGGGATAGAGGAAGGACGATCAATTGTATTTTGCTTCTGTATATAATGCATTGCTAATTACTAGGGGAGACTAGGGATAGTAAGCCAGAAATTTGTAATATGCTTTTTTTGGCGAGGGATCGGGTTTAGGGTAGACTAAGAAAGTTTGCATGACAATTAGATAATAAAGCGAATTTCATAAGAGTAGATATAAGAGGATGGATAAGATGAAATTGTAAACCCCAATAACTCCATTCATCCATATCTTTTCCTTGCCAAATGAATCACTTGCATTTGCATGTTTATTTCCGTTCTTTGAATTCAACCACAAGTTTATTTCTTTACAAGTCTTATAAGATTAATTTACATGAAAGATAAGGCCTAAGAGTCCTTTGGGAGACGATACTCGGACTTACCGTTTATATATTACTTGATAACGATCTGGTACACTTGCCAGGGGTTTAACAATTCTCACTAAGCTTATTTCTGATATACCATTTGTGATTGCATTACATATGTTTTTTATGAGAAAACCACATGCACCTTTATGAACCTATAATGTACAAAGAAAGAAAAAGAAAAATCCCTGTCAAATGCTGGCATCCATCAGTAAATGCTCTCAGCGTAGATCCTCATCTGAATCATACTTATCCTCCTCCTGGGTATCCTCAAAGTCTTCATCCTCCTGGTCATCATCATGTTTGCTTAAGGTTCCAACTGCTCTGGACCCACTACCCTGTGCCTACCCTTGAGGCTAAGCCATCACACTACGTAACTCGTCCATAGTCCACCTGTGCACTGGTGGTTGGTCATAAAGTCCTACAATCATCTCGACAGTGGCCACCTGCCCTCTGCAAAGGGACTCCATCCTCACCTCCATCATAGACATGTACATGTCTCTCATCTGAAAAGGCTCAGGCTGTTATGCCAGTGCATCTGAATGCTCATCCTCCTGCTGTGCTGCCCTCCTAGGACGTCTCCTAGGAACCGCTCTAACTGGCTCGTCACCTCCACAGTACTAACGAAAATAGGAGGCATCAATAGCTCTCCTCAGCCTCTCAAAGGGTGGAACTGTAGTGTCCACTCCTACCTGCTGGCACAAATATGTACTCAGAGACGGATGACCCAGTGGTGTCCTGCTGCTCACAGTGTTGGCGCAGCTCAAAATTTCGCTGGTAATGATCTTACCAACGTTCACGTCCATCTGCCTCAGCATAGAATAAATGACCAGGATCCGATGTAAAGTGATGTTAGAAACATGAGAGCATGGCTGGATGTGGGCATGTGTAAATGCCATCCAGTATTTAGCTAGTGGAGTTAAATCTGCCCTAAGGATGTTCACTGGTGCTCCATTAGGGTTTCTCTGAAAATGCCTCCCAAGGATGCACATCAGTCGCTCAATGCCCACATAATCCCTGGCCTCCCCTAGGATAACAACATACCTGCACTGCTCTCCTGGCCACTCAGGCCCTACGAAGGCGTTAATGGTGTCAGGATCATAGCTGATCAAATGTCCACGCACATAGCTCATGTATCTCCCTACAGACACTCCTCCTCTAGGCAAGGCATTAGCGTAGAACTCCTTCACAAACTCAATACTAGCTGGTGCTGGATATGTCGTCAGTCTCTCCCATCCTCGCCTCTCAATCTCTAAACCAAACTCTGGAGCTAAATCAGGGATGTACATAGCCTTCCTCTCCATCAGCAAAGGCCTTTCCTGGACTGTAGCATAATGTTCGTCATGTTTCCTTTAAAGGAACCTAGAAGAATAGAATCTCATAGGTCTCTCTGGTTCCTTCCTTTTGTTGCCCATTGTTTTAACTCTTCTTGAGGTAGACATTCCTACATTAAATCAAATACATCCAACAATATTCACATAAACATCATTAGAGGTTAGTGCATCATCAGATCATACAATTCTTAAGGAAAAACAGGGCTCCTCAACACACAAACATCAGAAAAATTTTCAACATTTAGGAAAATCTGCTGAAAAATGCTCAGCGTCCAAAAAGACCGCCCAGGCGGTTTGCCTCAAGCTGTGCCACTGCTCAGCGCCAAAACATACCGCTCAGCGGTGGAAGCTAGGGTTTTTCAAAATCTTTTCCTAAATGATCCTAATCTCCACAATTTTGCTAATTTCATCAATCCAGACCAAAATCATGCAATTCAATCGATTCAAACATTTCCTATTCTATCAATTCATGCATAGAAATCACAAGTCCCAATTTATCATGTTCCTAAGCATGTTCATCAATAAAATCCAAAATAAAAACCCTAAACATGAATTTGCATACTTACCTGAGTGGAGACTATGAATGCTTGCAGAAAAATTGATCAATTGATGATGAATGTCCTCTCCAATGCAAATCCCTCAACCAAAAACCCTAAACTTTGACTCAACAATGGTAGAAAATTGAATTTTTGGTGAGTAGGTGATGAGAAAGTGAGGAAATCTCTCTAAAAAGCTCTTGAAAGTGCAAGGAGAGTGTTAGGGCTTAGGGAGACTGCTCAGGCGAAATGCAAAAAAGGGTTTCAAAGTGAAAAACTTGGAAAACCGCTCAGCTTTTAAGAAAAGTTGAGACCCTCAGCGCCGCAACCGCTCAACGGTCTGCGATAATTTTTACTTCTTCTTCTTTTTCTTTCTTTTGAGTAATCTTTCCTTATAGCACTCAATTTCAACCTTCAATTTTTCAAATATATGCCTTTCCTCTCTCGGATGCAATAAACATGCAATGCACTTAACACAGGATTAAAAAAAAAACAAAACAATCAACTGGGTTGCCTCCCAGGTAGCGCTTATTTAACGTCACGAGCCTGACCCAAACCTGCTTAGCACTCATCAGTAAGTGCTTATCCTTCCAACACCCTGTGCTTGCGTTGTATCCTTCAGTGGATACATAAAATTTTTAGCATCCCTCAATAGATGCTACCGAAAAAGTGTTCAAAAATTCAATAAATTACATGTCAAATAAACCTAAAACTACAAATGTCTATACAAGATGGGATTTAAATGTAATCAAGTCATTCCATCCCAGTTGGGATCTTCATCAACCCAACTCATCAGTTGCTTTCTATCCACTTTCTTTATGGCTCTTGTGAATGGTTTTCTGATTTCCAACTTGCCATCTTCCCGAATCTTGATAAAAGGCCACTTCCTATTCTTGAATCTCACTTGTGCTCCTATTGGAAGTGGTGTATATTCGGAGTGGATAGTGCCTCCTTTGTCAACCTCTTCATCTTTAGGTACCTGTAAAACATTACAATTATTAGAATTGGTACCTGATGTGTTGTCCTCTAGAGCAGCTTCTCTTCTTGACCTCTTATGTCTGTCCCTCTCCTTCATTTTCACTTTCTTTCCTTTGGAGCAATTATACATTAACACATATCATTGATCTTTCAAAGTTATCATTCCATCATGGATACGCATCGCCATTCTAGAAGTCCTCATAAAAGGTCTTCCTAAAATTAATGGAATCCTTCCTTCATTTTCCATATCCACGACTACAAAGTCAATCAAGAATTCCAACTCCTCAATACGGACAATTGCATCCTCCATCCTACCAGTTGTCTTCTTAATAGAACCATCTGCAACTGTTACAGTAGTGTTAACTAGCTTTAATACTAACTGATGAGTCGATATTTTATTGATTTCACTTAATTTATTGTGCTAGAATTAATCAGGGAATTGTGCTTAATTGTCCAGTATTTTCCCGTTTTTCCTAATTATGCTTAATTTGACCGGAAATACTAATTTTAATTAATTTGAATTTTCTGAGCTAATTATTTGCATTATTATTTTCAGGGAAAATTTTGGAAACACAATTTGGGACATTTGGAGGACACCAAATAAATTCAAGACTCTCAAATTAGACATTTTAAATTTTAGTTGTATTGTAATTTAATTGTTAAAACTTTTTAGACAAGCTTGTGAATATTGGGCCAATTTTTGGCAAAATAGTTTGAGCCCATTTAGGAAACATGACATGGCACCTAGGGTTTTGCAAAGAGGTGGACCCCATACCCATTAAAGGGTGACACACGGCCTTCAACAATTTCCTCCCAGCCATCACATTTTAATTGAGCTCTCTCTCTCGGCATAGGGGGGTAGCAGCCATCTTCATGGGAATTTTTGCAATGTTGTTGGATTTTGGATAAAATGGAAAGCACAATTTCCTTCTCTCATATAATGCAGCGTTGAGTTCTTTTATATTACAAGGCATTGAATTTTGATATGCACATGCTGTCACGGGTTTGTTAAGTTTTAATTCTGTACTTTCCTTGCTTTTAATTTGAATGATGGGACTTAGTGCAGAGGTTTAATTCATCTAATGCTTTTCTTTTGTTTTTTTTTTTTATGAAATCAAAAGTAGATTAAGTGAGAATTTAATGGTGTTGAACAGTGATAGTACTTCATGCTAGCCTTTTTATTTTGCTTTTAAGAATAAAAATAAATTGATGAAAGTTTGATTCTTTTCCTTAACCTTGGAGTTGCCGCTTATTGCATTTGGAGGGCACATCACTTTTCTTTTGAGAAATCTTGAGATGATGGGACATTGTGGCAGCTGTTATGAAATTCTTTTTTTTTTTTTATTTCCTTGAGAATTAATAATGGATTAGATAGGGATAGGTGGTAGTCACGTTGCATTCAACTTTTTTTCTATAATTTTGTTTTTGCTTGCATTTATTTTCTTTGGAGAAGAAGTGGTAACACGTTCTGGATGGGTGTAGGGGTGATTATTTTCTCCCAGTAAAAAACCGTGAATGTGGAAGCATGGTGCGCTGCTGCTGCCACGTCAAACATGGAAGGAAGATTTAATTTCATTTTGAAGGAAAGCTACAGCAACGGTGGTCCACATTGGAAATTAGCAACATGGTCAATTGATTTTAGAGAAATTGGAAGTGTGCCACGGCTGATTCCAAATTTAATATTTGGGGATTTACAATTTAAGAAAATGAATAGGTTTTGGTGCAAGAAGGGTCATGGCCCAGAGGTTAATTTTAGTCCATTTACAATTTTAATTTCTTTAGTAGGTGCATGTGTCTTGTGAATTGGTTGAAGAAAAATTATGTTGTTTATTTTGTTAGCTTTAAATTATTTTACAAAGTATCTTGAGTTGCTTTTTATCTTTTTAATTTAGTGTTGCACTTTAATAGTTTTAATTATGTTTGGATATTTTTCTTTTGCAGTGTTAGACTTAGCATTTTATTTTACTTTAATGTTTTCTATCTTATTTGGTTGTGCTTAATTTTCATGCATTTAATTTAATTTAATTTTCCTTGCAAAAACACTTTCAAAACCCCCCACTATGTGTTAGACCTAAAGTTTCGAACCGTATTTGGTCCTTGAGAGACGACCTAGGGGTCATTCCCTAGCTATACTACATTTCTCATATGCAATCAAATTTGTATGGGCCGTGACACCCATCACTAACCCTTCAATTTTCTTCAAGTAACTTAAGGGCATTAAATATGCTAGACCCAGAGTCTATCATAGCTCTTCCTATACCCATATCATTTTTTACGCACTGAAGAGTTAACAATCCTGGATCCTTCATTTTAGGTGGATGATGATCCTTTCTTGGCTGCACAAGCACTTCCTGTTCTTCTTCATCTACATCTAAATCTATAACCTCTCCAAGATAGAATTTCATTCTTGCAGGAATCTGTTTAATAATTGAAGGCACTATAGTCATTTGATTATAAATTTCTCTTTTCTGCTCATTATGACTAATTCTTGCTTCCTCTTCTTCTTCCCCTTCACTGCTGCTAATCTCAATGGCTTCTTTTTTCTCTTTTTCGTCACTGCTTCCAATCTCTACAACTTCCCTTTCAGTCCTTCTTCTATTGCTTGTCACCACAACATTGCATTCTTCTTTAGGGTTAACATTAGTGTTAGCCCTAAACTGGTTCTTTTCAGTGGTTTCTACTCTTTTCGACAACTGTCCAATTTGCATCTCTAGTGATCTAAAAGTAGCTTGGTCACTTGCACGATTGGACTCATAGACTTTCATGAATTTATCAAATCCATCACTCATATCTTTGACAAACTCTGTCAGATGTGTAACCTGCTGCTACATAGTTAAAGGTTGTTGCTGCCTGAAGCCTCCTAGTTGCCCTGATGGGTTATTTTGTTGTTGACCAATACTTGGACGATTCTTCCAACCTTGGCTAGGATTGCCTTGGTTGAAATTCCCTTGCCTGTACTGGTATTACTTCGCCATGTAATTAGCTTCCTGCTGCATCTCCTCAGGTATAACACATTGACCATTAATATGGTCACCACCACAAAGATCGCATAGCTGCTGCGCTTGGGAGACATTGCGAATCTCCTTTGGAAGTTGTGAGAGGATCTTTGTCAATGTATCTAGTTTTTGGGTTAAAAGATGATTTTGTGCTAGCATTCCATCATTTGCAGGTAAGTGCAAGACTCATGTCTGTTGTGTTGGTGCGCCCCTTTCACTATACGCTTCTTATCCATTAGCTGTCATACTCTCTATCAAGTCATAGGCTTCGTCCTCAGTCTTTTGTTTGATATCACCTCCAGCTGAGGCGTCCAACATCATCTTAGACTGCATGTTCAGTCCACCAAGGTAAGCAAGAAAAATGGTTGTCTTGTCAAATCCGTGAACTGGTGTTTTCATGAGTAGGCCTTTGAATCGCTCCCATGCTTGACTTAGAGTTTCTTTCATGCCTTGCTTGAATGATGAGATCTCCAGTTTTCCCTGAGTAACCTTAGACTGCAGCAAATATTTGTTGACAAACTTTGTAGCCACAGCCTCCCATGTTGTAAATGTCCCTTCGGGGAAGGAATTAAGCCATGTCTTAGCATTGCCCTCCAATGAGAAAGGGAACAAGCTAAGCCTCACTCTATCATCTCATACACCTGTCATCTTCACTGTATTGCATATTTCACTAAACGTTGTCAAATGGTCATAGGGATTCTCATTTGACAGGCCATGAAACTGTTTACTTTGCACCAGGTGTATAAGTGTCGGATTCATCACAATGTTGGTCGTTTGATCCGTAGGCATGACTATGCTGTTAAAATGGAAAGGTCCAACCGCATTGATTGGCCTGCAAGAGTGCGTCTTGGAGGAGTTCTTTCAGCCATCTCCTCTGTTCTTCTAACTGGTAAAGGTGATAGTAATCTGTCACGGGAAGGAAACAAATCCCTAGATGGGCGTCTGCCTCTCCTTCTCCCCCTTGCCTCGCTTAAGCCTTCAAGAAGAGGTTAAACCACGAGTCCCCAGCAGCGGCGCCAAAAACTTGTTAAGCCACTCACAAGTGTAGCAGATCGTTATCAAGTAATATAATTGGTAAACCCGATATCGTTCTTGCCAAAGGACTCTTAGGCCTTACTTTTCATATAAACAAATCGTGTAAGAGTTGAGAAAAGAATTAAGTTGGTGGTTATATGCAAAGAACAAAAATAAACATGCAAATGTAGTTGATTCAATTAGCTTTGAAAAACTATGGATGAATGGTGTTGTTGGGGTTTACAATTTCATCTTATCCACTCTCATATATCTACTCTTCTTATTTACTTCACTTACTAATCCAATTGCCATGCAAACTTTCTAGCCTACCCTTAACCCAATCCCTTGGTGAAAAGAGCCTATTATTAATTACTAGCTTGCTATCCCTAGCCTCCCATAGTAACCAATAATGCAATGCGATCGGAAGCAAATACAATTAACCGTCCTACCCCTGTCCCTAGGCGGTATTAGCATAATCAAGCAATTTCTCACCAGTTCATGACATTACCGTATGTCCCCATATTGATACAGACAAACAAATTCTAATGAATGAGTTAAACAATAACAGCATTAAAGCAAAGATGAGAACCCAACAATTGATAAATAAGTTTATGACAAGCATATGAAATAAATAAGAATTTGAATATATGAGAGTTTGAAAAGATTACATTGTTCCCCAACAACAAAGGGTTTAGTTCACCATAATCATGGTGAAACTAGATGAAATATGATGAAAGAATGGAAGAAATAACCCTAAACTTGGTATATTGGAGCCTAAGCATCCAAGGAACCTCCTCCAAGGTGTGTGGAACAGCTTTGGACGTTTCTCTCTGCCAAAAGAATCCCCTTCTAATTCGCACTGGGGCTATATATAAGCCCAAAAAGATAACAGAAAGATTACAAAATCTAGCTAATAAAAATAGACAACCGCCCAGGCGCCTAAGTTCACCGCTCAGCGGTTTTCCTCTTGTCGCTTTGACCGCTCAGCGGTTAGTTTTGCCGCTGAGCGGTTTCCCTCTAATCGCTCTGAGCGCTCAGTGGACCATTTTGGCGCTCAGCGGCTCATTTGACCTTTTCTTTTCATCATTTTTCTCCTTCTTTCATGGGTCTATGTCCACCTTACTTCACTTCCATCTTTAATTCATCTAAAAACCCTGCAAAACAATGTAAAACAAGCATAATATCGCTAAAACCAACTTTTGACTCTCACAAGACTCAACTAAGTGTTTTACTTGATTTAAAGCTTATTCTAAGCCATAAAAGGGTGTGTTTTACTATCAAATTTAAGCATGAAAACAACGATTTTTAGACCGTTATCAGACTGCAAGTTTTAAGTCGACTTCATTATGAAGTAAGTCGATTAAAACTCGTGACTATGCACAAACTTTCAAAAGCAGTGGTGTGAGTGATTTTGCATTGAAAAGATTTTCAAATTATGCTGATGTGCCTAAGTCGACTACATGGGCAATGGTTCCGACTTAGTTGATTTGTTTGAAATTTTGTTATGTTGTGCACAGTAACGGCTATATTTCAAAAGTTAGTTAGTGGTTTAATGATAGTCAACTATATTAATTGCAAAATCAATTTGTTAGTTGTTGATCGCTACTATTTGACTTAACTGTTATGTTTGTCTGAGGACAGTCTGTTAGGAAAACAGATAGGCTTCTTTACACCAAGAGGGGGGTGAATTGGTGTTGTTTAAAAAAAAAAAAAAATCTTTTCGCAATCTTGAAACAAAAGTATAAAGCTTTTTTATCCTTTCTTGAAATGCAAGTAATGAAAATTTCAATGCAACGGAAAGACGCAGTTGACTGCTAAACAGATATAGTCGACTGAATTTAAAGAGTGCAGGGATAGAGAAAATCAAACATTGGTTTTTATACTGGTTCGGCCAACAATGCCTACATCTAGTGTCCTTCCAACCCAGGAAGTAAATGCACTATAATGGTTGCGGTTTTTACAACAAGGAATTTATAGAAGCCACACGCAAAAATATAAATCTCCTCTCTAACCCAAAAGAAAAATATAGCTGCACAACAAAACCAGAATTGCAGCAAGAATCCCCTATTTTGCAATTTGAACCCACGTCGAACAATCCTCAACGTGTAACCAACACTCTTCACAGGATGCCAAGCCTATCACAGCAGACTTCACAGGTTACCAAGCCTTCAATCAACACAACAGTCTTCACAGGATGCCAAGCCCTCAAAGAACAATCAAGAAGCACTTTCCTCGTGCAAATATTCATCACACAATCAGCGCAATTGCCTTCTCCCTTTGAATCTCTCTCAAGATCGATCACTGTTAAGCCCCTGGCAAGTGTACCAGATTGTTATCAAGTAATATAATTGGTAAACCCAATATCGTTCTTGCCAAAGGACACAAAGGCCTATTCTTTCATGTAACCCAATCACTTAAGACTTGAGAAAATAATTAAATTTAAGTGTTGAATGCAAGGAACAAAAACTAAACATGCAAATGCAAATGATTCAATTGGCAAGGAAAAACTATGGATGAATGGTGTTGGGGTTTACAATTTCATCTTATCCACTCTCACATATCTACTCTTCTTATTTACTTCTCTTGTTTATCAAATTTCCATGCAAACTTTCTAGCCTACCCTTAACCCAATCCCTTGGTGAAAAGAGCCTATTATTAATTATCGGCTTGCTATCCCTAGCCTCCCCTAGTAACNAATAATGCAATGTGAACAGAAGCAAAATACATTTGATCGTCCTACTCCTATCCCTAGGAGGTATTAGCATAATCAAGAAATTTCTCACCAGTTCATGACATTACCGTACGTCCCCATATCAATAAAGACAAACAACTTTTACTAAATGAGTTAAACAATAAAAGCATTAAGCATAGATGAGAACCCAACAATTGATAAACAAGTATATGACAAGCATATTAAATAAATAAGAATTTGGATAAATGAGAGTTTCAAAAGATTACATTGTTCCCCAACAACAACGGGTTTAGTTCATCATAATCATGGTGAAACTAGATGAAATATGATGAAAGAATGGAAGAAATAACCCTAAACTTGGTAGATTGGAGCCTAAGCATCTAAGGAACCTCCTTCAAGGTGTGTGGAATAGCTCTGGACGTCTCTCTCTACCAAAAGAATATGTTTTGATTCGCACTGGGGCTACATATAAGCCCAAAAAGATAACAAAAAGATTACAGAATCTAGCTAATAAAAACAGACAACCGCCCAAGCGCTTAAGTTCACCGCCCAGCGGTTTCCCTCTTGTCGCTTTGACCGCTCAGCGGTTAGTTTTTCCACTAAGCGGTTTCCCTCTAATCGCTCTGAGTGCTCAGCGGTCCATTCTGGCGCTCAGCAGCTTACGTGACCCTTCGTTTCATCATTTTTCTCCTTCTTTCATGGGTCTAAGTCCACCTTACTTCATCTCCATCTTCAATTCACCTTAAAACCCTGCAAAACAATGTAAAACAAGCATAATATCCCTAAAACCAACTTTTGACTCTCATAAGACACAACTAAGTGTTTTACTTGATTTAAAGCTCATTCTAAGCCATAAAGGGTGTGTTTTAATATCAAATTTAAGTATGAAAATAATGGTTTTTAGACTGTTCTCAATCACCACCTTCTTCTGGGAGAATTCTTGGAGTTGTCAAAATAGAGAATTCAATCTGAAACAAGAAATGAAAATGTCAGTTTCACAAAAGTCTCTGAAAAAATCACGTTCAGCCAATTTATAGTTTTCTGTTAGACAGATTGCTTCTCAATCAATAGCCTACTAATCCAGTCAACTATATTAAAACGGTTATAACAGACAGTCAACACATAGGCTCTCAGTCAACAAAAACAACACACATTTATTACAGTTGACAAAGTCGTCAATGCTTAACTAACTTTTAAAAATACAGCCGTTGGAGCGCGTCAAGCATAACAGAATTCCAAACAAATCAGTAATACAGTCGAATATGCTCTATACAATGTCGACTGACACATGAAAAAACACTTTGAAATTCTTTTCAACTCAAAACTTCACAAAGCACTGATGTTCAAAATCTGTACAAAGGTTTTAGAATAGTCGAATTCATTTCAGGTGTATTCAACTGAACTAGAACTTTGTCTCACAATTATAAGTTCATAAAGGTGCTTGTGATCTTTCACTTCCAGAAATGTGAAATAAAATATTTTCAATTATCCAATTTATATTGCACATTTCCATACAAGCATGTTCCACAAATATATCACACAATCAATCATAGGAACATACAACACAGTACATTAAAAATGTTCAACAGATATGACAATTATTCAGAATATGAACATGTAATGCAACAACATGTGTACTGTTATTAAGCATTATGTTGTCATCATCAAAAACCAGATTGATATAGAGTTTGTGTAGTCAACAATCTCAACAATCTCCCCCTTTTTTGATGATCCACAACATTGATTAATAACTCAACCATGTTTGTACAGTTCAGCACATGACAGAGTAATAGCATATAAGCAAAGTTCAATCAGTTCAATTACTCTACATATTCAGCAAAAAATATCAAGCAGATAAAGTATGAGATGGCTATTCTCCCCCTTTCACAAAGCATTAATATTTGCTCTCATACACTCGTGAATATCTCTCCCCCTTTGTGCATTAACAAAAAAGGAATGCTTCAGATATTTATACTAATTTGAAATCAGAGATGCATCAGGAAAAAAAAATATGCAGCTTTCCTAGTACAATGATGCTCTCACAAATACAATTTCATCGCAATACAAGATTAACTCCCCCTGGAATATAGATGTGTGATGCAAAATATATAAAACAATGATACTCCCCCTACCATTATGCATGAGTAATAAAATCAATTCAAGTGCACAATGCAGTATCACAGATTAATCAACAGTTTAAACACAGAGTTGTATCATAGTCAGAATATCAAACCACATATATATGCAATGATACAAACTTCAACAATCTCGCAATATTATCTCAATTCAGATATTTTCATTTAGATAAGAGCAGAGATAATAACAGATAAATATGATTTAAGCAAAAGTAAAGATAAAAGCAGATTCCAGATATGGAATTGTTAACCCATTTAGACTTAGTCGAATGCTTTAAATCATCAGTCGAATGCATTGTTGTTGCATATGTTGAATTCCAGTTGTAATTCCCAATGCAATGTCCTTCCTGCAAAACCTTTCAACAACCTTTTCTAGATCAAGTATAATGGTTAAGCAAGAATTATAACCAAATAACAACAAAAGTCAATATTTAAGAATGCATGACAGAGTAAGCATAGTTGACTTCAAACAAGACATAGTCGAATAAATCAATATACCAAATATCATTCAAACAGATTAAGTAATTGGATTGATTCAAAACACTAGTTTCATTTCCTTGAACAAAATGATATTAGAATGATAGGATTAAGACAAGGAAAGAAAAACAAAAAAAAATGGCATTCTAAGCTGTTTAATCTAAGATTTTTAATTCTTCTTTTCCTTTTTGTTTACAAAATTATGAAGTATCATGTTACTGTCATCAGAGCTAGTGTCTTCTTCTTCAGTCTTCTCATTCTCATTCAATTCAACAGAATTACTTTCATCAACAGTTTCAGAATTTTCAAGATGCCCTTCAGTACTTTGTGTTGCTTTCTGCTCTTTTAACAGCTTTATCACCAATTTCAATCCACTCATCATTATTCTCTCAAACACAGATTTTGCCTTGTAATTGCTGTTTAGGATAGATTCCAACACATTTTCTTCATTTGAAGTTTCATTTTTATATGTCCATCCTTCAACAGTTTTTACCATTTGCATAAGATGCAAGGTAGTCTTATCAATCATGCTTTTTCTGGAGCAAGGTTTGCTTGACTCACTGATACAGTCAACTCCATAGTAAACCAGAACCTTTGATATGAAAGCACAATATGGCAATTTTGCAGACTCAAGTTTGGTAACCATTATCATGTTGTCGAATATAGCTGTCGGCCAATTGACTTGAATATTTTCCTTCAATGCTTTCAGCAAAAGCAAATCCTCAGTAGTAGCCTATGCATGATTTCCTCCTCTTGGCATCAGAATTCATGATATAACTAGTATGGCTAGCCGATCATCTATTTTCATTCGTCTTGTTTTATAACTGGAATAATCTTTAACATCATCAATATTTCTCAGAGTATTTAGATACTCAGTAAACTTGTGAAATCCTTCAATTCCCAAGTGACAACTTTCACCTACGGACTTTAGTCCTGCAACTTTTGTACAAACGTCTTCAATAAGTTTTACATCCACTCCCTTAACCCTGGAGCACAATATGCCATCTTCAACCCTTAGGTTGTAGTAGAAAACTTCAAGAATCTGTGAGGTATTAGATTTCTCATCTTCTAGCAGTGCAGAAACTTAGCTTGTATGTCATCATCACTTATCCATCCACTGAGTTCTACAGCTGATAACGGTTGAAAAACCACTATTTTTCTGCTTAATTTTGATATCAAATGCACCCTTGTTGACTTAGAAACTTGCTTTGACTCATGATTTTTCTTTAGTTTTGTGAATAAAAGAGTCGTGGACATGTTTTATGATTTTATCATTACATTCTGTTGATTTTGTAGGTTTTTGGAATAAATTCAAAGAAAGGTTGAAGTACCAAGGGTTGCAGTGCAGAAAAGTCAACAGTCAACCAAAAAAGTCAACCAGTTGACCATAATGTTGACCACAGTGCTGAGCGGGGGTTTTGGGCGCTGAGCAGTTTTGGGGCAAACTGTTGAGCGCCGTTTTTTAGCGCTGAGCGGTTGGGATGCGAGCTTGGACCTGTTTTTTGTTATTTTTATGATCTGTTTGGGAATGGACTTGTTTTCTGTTATTTTTATGCCCTATTTAAAGGCTTAGACACTCTAGAGAATGTATCTTTTGATGGCTTAGACACAGAAACACACTTTTCACCCCTTTGGGGTTAGATTTGGAGAGGGTGATAGCTCTCCTTTTCTCCTTTTAGGGTTTCTATCTCTTTCATTCCATTATTCACCTAGTTTCTCCATGACGATGGAGAACTAATCTTATTTGTTGTTGGGGAAAGATGTAACCTCTAAACTCTCTTATATCAAAATTCTTATTTTCTTTATATGCTTGCATATGCTTATATTATCAATTGTTGGGTTCCTTACCTTTGCTTAATGCCTTTATCGTTTAACTCATTCGATAAATGTTGTTTGTCTTTATTTATACGGAGACGTATAGTAATGTCATGAACTGGGGGGAATTCCTTGATTATGCTAATACCGCCTAGAGATAGGGGTAGGACGATCAATTGTATTTTGCTTCCGTTTATCATGCATTGCTAGTTACTAGGGGAGGCTAGAGATAGCAAGCCAGTAATTAGTAATAGGCTCTTTTCGCCAAGAGATTACGTTTAGGGTAGACTAAGAAAAGTATATATATGAGAGTTATTGGGTGCAATTTGAACCTTAGCAACAAATTCATCTCATATTATCAACATCATCCATCCACTTTTGTGTTTAACCTCAATTGATCAAATTGCATTCATGTTTATTTTTCTATACTTAATATTCAAAAATCCCAAAATATTGTTCTTATAGTCTTGATTGGTTAAGCAAAAGCACAACAGTTTAGTGCCATGAGTCTCTTGGGAAAACGATACTTGGACTTACCATTTTATTATTACTTGATACGATTTGGTACACTTGCCAGAGTGTTAACAGTAGCCCGTCGAAGTTGCTTCTGTCCAATTGTCTTGATACGTTTCTTTTGTGCTGAACTTGACTCAATTTGATATGTAGAGACAACAGAAGAGACAGAGATCTTTGAAGAAGACAATGACGGTTCGAAGAGTGTGATTATGATGCAATTCCAATAATACTTGAGAATTTGATGAATGCAACGTATTAGTATTTTGGAGGGAAAGACTAAATTTTCACTTTCGCACCAAAATGAAATTTTAAATTTCAGCTTAGTCAAAAACTCTTCATCACATAGTCGAATGTATTAAAATAAAAGTCGACTACGAATTATGAAAATCATTTTCAAACAGTTTCAATGAACAAAACAATTAAGCATACAACATAAACAATCATACAACAACAACCAATCAATATGAGCATGATGCAGTAGGTAGATACAGATTTACCAGTTGTAGATACTCAAGTTTTTTGATATATTCCAAAATTGATTTATCCTTGAGATCATTCTGCATCAGCTGTGTATCCTGCAAAACAACTAAGTTTTGGTTGCTGGTACCCATTTTACTTTGGGTCCTTGATTTTTAATCCTCTTTACATGTTCCTTTGGTATCGAAACACATAATCCTTTAGGAACAACAACATTTCTGTAATAACAATTTCTAACAGTATGACCAATACAATTACAATAAAAACATGCATTTCTAGCAGGTTTATTCATAACAATGAATTTCCTAGCATTGGTTCTGTTAGATTGACCTGCATGGTTAAACAGTTGAATATCATTTTGCATAAGTCGACTAAACTTTCTTACCATCAAGGTCATCACTACAAAAAAAGTGTTATTTAGTGGAGGTTTTTTATTCAATTTGCGGGAGTTTTCACCCTCCGCAAAGTAATTTCCAGAGGTTTTTCAAACCCCCGCAGTTTGAGTCGCCACAAACTATCTGCGGGGGTTTTTTGCAACCCCTGATATCATGTTCAATTTGCGGATGTTTTTCTGTGGAGGGTAAAAACCTCCTCTATTTCTGGCTATTATTTTGTGGGAGTTTTTAACCTCCTTTATTTTCAACGGTATGATTACAAAAAATTTCTATATTTTTGACACTATTTTTGTTTGGTGATTATTAAAATATATACAAGGACCCATTGACATTTTATTTATTTTTTCAATTTCAAAATTAAGTAAATTTAAATTCTTTTTAAAATTATTAAATACCAATATGATTCCTCAAAATAAAAAATAATATCATAGAACAAAAGCCCTTAAGTAGGAACAAATTTAGAAAAATAAATTAAAAAACAATTGCACAGTTATAACAGTAAGCTAGAAGAAAAGTAGTTAAAACAATGTTAACCAAAATTTACATTGAATTGGTCGAGTTTCCACATTTTTTTTTCACTTTTCTAAACTTACCAAAATGACATGATAGGCTAGAAGTCAACATAATCCCATCGCAGAAGTAGTTCCAAAGAAAGAAATGTTACCCAATTCATAATAAACTAAGCATAGTTTTATCCTAAAACAATATCATAAACTCCCTTCCTTCATGTGGTTGTACTTCAAAAGATTCAAATATTATAGGATTTGTTGATGATGATTGGTCTTCAATCAATGGAGAAGTCACTACAACATTTGTTGATGGTGAAGTACCCAAAGATTCAGGTTGAGGTGATGATTTTTGTAGATTTCGGAATTGTTTGACCTTTGACATGGCTACATATTTATGACAAATAAGAAAGAAATGCATTAGACAAAATTTCCAAACGTTTAAGTATAACAATAAATCAATTGCACATCATTATATGATATGGTTAGTGTGTCCATGATTAAAATTGGTCAGCTTTTTCATTCCAATGATGAAAACGCAAAGTTAAGGCAACAAAATTCACATGTTAACATATTAAAGCATCAAATACCCAACAACACAACTTGGGTAAAAGTAAATCAAATAGAAGATGAGTAAATTACTTACATAGGAAAGGATCACTATTTGGTAGATTTTAAATTGCTTACTGCATTAGATTCATAGCACCAAAAACAAGAGGAAAAGCAAGTTTGAATGTTTGATAAAGGAGGCAAAATAGGAGGGAGAGTTTTAACCTGAAGGAGCTTTTAGCAAGGTTAACAGTATTTATGTCAACAATTAGAATGGTGGAAAAGTGTGCTTTACGTAAACAGATTTGAATTCAAATCTAAAGAGTTACTATTATGAAGTGTGCACATGCGGGGCAATCTTAAACAATACCACTAATCAAGTGAAAAACAAAATGCTTAAAACCATTAAATAAATGAAATCTGGCATGCCATCATCCTTAAAAGGGTCCTTGGGATGGAAATCCAAGTCCCACCAACATTCTCATAGCAGAGAAATATTTCGAGACACTGGTAGGAGAAAGGAATTACCTCAATTCAGAAAATCAATACATGTAAATGTTCTTAAAGTATACTATCAATTGCAAAATAAAAAAAACAAAAAATTAAATAAAAAATGTATGATATAAGAGAGACAATAACATTCCTATCACGTATGCAAAAATCTTCCCCACCTGCCTTCATTCATCCATTGCCATCTCAATTCATTTTCTTTTGTAAAAATTAACATATTTCTCAATAGATCACACATATGAAGAATTCCAAAAGCAAAAGAATCTATGCAGTAAGAGAATATATGCCATCCAGGCAAATAGATTACACATATGAATTAGTTAGGATCTTATTACCTTTCCAAATGAGAGAACAAGCTAATTGATCAGTCGATATTTTATTGATTTCACTTAGCTTATTGTACTGAATTTAATCAGGGAATTGTGCTTAATTGTCCGATATTTTCCCATTTTCACTAATTGTGCTTAATTTGACCGGAAATTCTAATTTTAATTAATTTGAATATTCTGAGCTAATTAATTGCATTTTTAATTGCAGGGAAAATTTTGGAGATATATTTTGGAGCAATGGGAGGAGACAAAATAAATTCAAGACTCTCAAATTAAACATTTTAAATTTTAGTTGTATTGTAATTTAATTGTTTAAACTTGTTGAACAAACTTTTGCACATTGAGCCATTAAAATTTATGATGGGCCCAAAAGTCTAAGACATTTGTCACCCTAGGGTTTCCTTTAGGGTGGACCCCACCCCATTTTTGTAGGACACATGGTCCTAGGAGACCTAGCTGCAGCCGTCATTTTGATTTTTGGAGATTTTTGGCTTTGGCTGGAACGTTGACTGAGAGGATTTTTCTTTGAACAAAATGTTGATGTTTCTTGACTTTGGATGAAGAAAAAAACTCCACGCTGATTGTATTGCAGAGAAAGGGGCAGTGCTTACTAGCTAATATTTATTTATTTTTTCTTTCTTTGATTAATGGCAGGGGCTTTGCTTTCGGATTGTTTTTCTTTGAATGAAAAAAATTGGCACACAATGTTTTCTCTGCTTTCATTTCGATTCAGCACTTTTGCATTAGCTTGTTGATTTAGCTTGGGGAGGCGCAATCAGTTCATTTAGCATTTTAATAGCAATTTTAGATTTCTAGATTCTAGTTCATTCAATTACTAAATCCGTACACTCCATTTTCTTAGAAGCAGCGCATGGTGTTTCATTGATGGAAGGGACTCACGGTTTTCCATGATTGAATTAAGGAGCACTTTTCTTTTATTGTTGTGCAGCTTTTACGTTATTTGATGGGAAGTGTGTGATGGCTGGTTCTGATTTTAGAAGCAAGCATTTAGTCAAAGTTTTGCTTTGTTTTAGATAGGATAAATCACGGTGACAGCATAGGATGGGATGGTTATTTTCTTTTTGAAAAGGAAGCAAGGGCTTCACGTTAACTTCAATTTTCTGAATTTTCTTATTGCCTTTTCAATTTGATTAATGCATTTTCTTTTTATTATTGAAGTCTTATTCTAACACTTTTTGCAATTAAAGTCTTTGATTCCAGCGTGATTTCAATTGGAGAAATGAGGTGCAAGCTGATTTCATCCGGTGGAAGAAATGTCATGCTATTTTAGCTAGAGGCACTTGGTCACAACTCATTAGGTGTCACGGTTGCACTCTATTTTTTCTAAGAAATGCACGCTGATTCATTTGGAGGAAGATGGAATTTTTCTTTTCTTGGAGAAAGAGAAGTGATTGCATTTTCTTTCGGTCTTCATGGTTCAAGTTTCATTTTATATTCTATATTATAATTTGTATTCAGCATTTTTGTTAATTTACATTATGCCTTTTATTGTTTATGCTTTCTTTTCTTTTAGTACTATTTTGGTGATAAATGTGCATTTCGTTTATTAGCTTAAGTATCGCATTACAATATCATTTAATTGCGTTTTCAGATTTCTCTAGTACATTTTACTTAGTCATAGATTTTATTTTAGAACTATTTGATTTATTGTTTTCCTTCACTTTAATGTTTTCTATTTTGTTCGGTAGTGTTAATTTAATTGTGATGTTAGCTTAGGTTAGTCGGGTTGGTTGTTAATAAAGTTACTTTGCTTCCCTGAGACTTTTGAACTTTAATTGTCATACTGCTGCTTTGATTCTGCTCAATATTTAATTTGTTGTCTGCATGCAATTAGGTACACGCTTAGTTGCCTAATCGGTGTCAATTCTTCACTTAGTTGATTAGACTGTATGGTGGATGATTGATTAATTTTGTGCATTGCATTCGCTTAGTCTGTAATTTTGAAGACCGAATTAGCCTTCGCTTAGTTGGGTGATTCGTGTCGGATTTGGATTAGACTAGTGTGTACTTGTCGTTAATATGTGATTGGAAGCATAGTAATTGAGTTAATGACCAACCGCTTTTATTTTGTATTTGATTCCGTTTTTACATCTGTGTTTGCATTTGTGTTTTTGATTTAATTCATCTGTATTAATCACGAAACTTTTCACAACCCCCCACTGCGTGTCTGACCTAATTCTCAAACCACATTTGGTCCTTGAGAGACAACCTAGGAGTCACTTCCTAGTCTATACTGCATTTCTCATATGCAATCAAATTTGTATGGGCCGCGACACCCATCACTAATAAAGAGTCACAATTCAGAAAAGGTAACTTCTCCTTCTTAACCTCAAACTGAGAAATCAAACATGTGATACATATAATCACCTTTAAGAAATCAAACATGAGTGAATTGTACATGCATTGAAAAAAACTGAATATAGTATCTTTGGTTTGGGATAAGAAGAATCACTGGTACAAACCCAAATTTAGATTATGAATATAATATATTAATAACTTAACTGAGAACCATATATATGAATCAAAATACATAATCAATGTTCAGTCAATACATCCATAGTAAATTAACTATGTTTTTAGCTATGGAGAACCACTAAAATTTACTCATAGATAAAAACACATTCCCGCTTACAATAACCAAGTTTTCTTACGGCGGAACAAAAAAAACTCTGCACCAAAGAGAAGCAGGAAGGGTTGTAGAACGATGTACCTTAGGTTTTAGCACGAGTGAGAGCTTCACCGTCGGCCGGTCCACGCAACCACCGGTGCAGCTCCGTCTGCCTATGGCTCCACGACTACGATTCTGAAAAAAAAAATGAACCATGGCCAATCGAAAGGAGAAATCAATGAAAAGAGAAAATATAAGAAGGAAGAAAGGAAGAGACGAACTAGAACCAAACAAAAGTGCAAGGAAGAAAGGGAGATGAATTTTGCGGGGGAATGAAAATGAAGAAAGGAAGAAAGTGGTTTTAGGGTTCAGAGAGATTTTTTAGAGGGAGGAAGAGTTTAGTCTGATGAGATTTTGGAATTGGGGGGAATAAAATTTTATAATTGGGGGATTTTTAGAGGGAGATGGGATTTTTAAATTTTGGGAATGAAATTTTACAACTGGGTAAAATAATTAGCCTAAAATTTTTAAGAAGAAACATACAAAATTAGGAAAAGATAGAAACAAAATATATTATTATTTGAAGAGGTTATAAACCTCTCTTAAAAACAATTAAAACTCCCACTATCATTGACAATCAGATAGTTTAAATTAAAAATTTTAAAATATGTCAATTTGAGGGGGTTTTTTATAACTCCCCTAAAATAACCCCCTATAAATAAGCTTTTTTTTGTAGTGCATCAATTCTTTATTGTCCAAGTCTGCTTATGTGATGTTCTTGCTTGATTCTTTCAGAGCAATGGACTTTTTTTCTTCAATCTCCTCTTCATCCTTTAATCTACCAAGTTCTAACTCGTGTTCCCGTAACTTGCCAAACAAGGTAGCCATATTCATGGTTGTAAGATCTTTGGATTCAGAGATTGTAGTGAGTTTTGGTTGTCAATTCCTGTTCAGACTTTTCAAAATCTTGATGTTGATCTCCTCTTTATCAAACACTTTGCCAAGACCCATGAGATGATTTACAATGTGAGTGAATCGTTTCTGCACATCATAGATGTTTTCTCCAGCCTTCATTCTGAACAATTCATACTCCTGTATCAAAGAGTTCTTTCTGGCTCTCTTGACTTCATCCGTGCCTTCATGAGTTACCTCTAAGACATCCCACATTTCCTTTGCAGATTTGCATTAAGATATCCTAAAAAATTCATCAATTGTCAGTGCAAAGGCAATAATATTTCTAGCTTTAACATCATACTGATCTTTTCTATTTTCATCAACAGTCCACTCAGTAAAAGGTTTTAAAACAGTTTCTTTATCAACAGTTTTTGTAGGCACATATGGACCATTCAAAGTGGCATCCAAAATTCCCTTATCTTGCGATTCGAGAAAGATCTGCATGCGAATTTTCCAAAAAGGATAGTTTTCACCAGCAAACAGAGGTGGTCTGTTTGTTGAAGCACCTTCACCAAAAGTTTGAAAACAGGAAGCCATCCCCAGGTTTTATAGTCGAATAAAATGAAAACAGAGTCGACTAAGCTTTTCAAATATCTTATGAAAACCAGCTCTGATACCAATTGTTAGGAAAACACGTAGGCTTCTTTACACCAAGAGGGGGGGTGAATTAGTGTTGTTTCAAAAAAAAAATCTTTTCGCAATCTTGAAACAAAAGTATAAGACTTTTTTATCCTTTCTTGAAATGCAAGTAATGAAAATTTCAATGCAGCGGAAAGACGCAGTTTACTGCTAAACAAATATAGTCGACTGAATTTAAAAAGTGTAGGGATAGAGAAAATCAAACACTGGATTTTATACTGGTTCGGCCAACAATGCCTACATCCAGTGTCCTTCCAACCCAGGAAGCACACGCACTATAATGGTTGCGGTTTTTACTACAAGGAATTTATAGAAGCCACATGCAAAAATATAAATCTCCTCTCTAACCCAAAACCAAAATATAGTTGCACAACAAAACCAGAATTGCAGCAAGAATCCCCTCTTCTGCAATCTGAACCCACGTCGAACAATCCTCATCGTGTAACCAGCACTCTTCACAGGATGCCAAGCCTATCACACCAGACTTCACAGGTTTTCAAGCCTTCAATCAACATAACACAGTCTTCACAAGATGCCAAGCCTTCAAAGATCAATCTAGAAGCACCTTCCTCGTACAGATATTGATCACACAGTCAGCGCAATTGCCTTCTCCCTTTGAATCTCTCTCAAGATAGATCACCACCGTCTTCTTGGAGAATTCTTCGAGCTGTTAAAACAGAGAATTCAATCTGAAACAAGAAATGAAAATGTTAGTTTCACAAAAGTCTCTCAACAAATCGCGTTCAGCCATTTTATAGTTTTCTATTAGACAGATTGCTTCTCAGTCGAATAGCCTACTAATCCAGTCGACTATATTAAAATGGTTATAACAGACAATCAACACATAGGCTCTCAATCAACAAAAACAAGACATATTTATTATAGTTGACCAAGTCCTCAATGCTTAACTAACTTTTAAAAATATAGTCGTTGGAGCGCATCAAGCATAACAAAATTCCAAACAGATCACTAATACAGTCGAATATGCTCTATACAATGACAACTGACACATGAAAAAACACTTTGAAATTCTTTTCAACTCAAAACGTCACAAAGCACTGATGTTCAAAATTTGTAGAAAGGTTTTAGAATATTCAAATCCATTTCAGGTGTATTCGACTGAACTATAACTTTGTCTCACAATTATAAGTTCATAAAGGTGCTTGTGATCTTTCACTTCCAGAAATGTAAAATAAAATGTTTTCAATCATCCAGTTTATATTCCACATTTCCATACAAGCATGTTCCACAAATATTTTACACAATCAATCATAGGAACATACAACACAGTACATCAAAACATGTTCAACAGATATGACAATTATTCAGAATACGAACATGTAATGCAGCAACATGTGTACTGTTATTAAGCATTGTGTTGTCATTATCAAAAACCAGATTGATATAGAGTTTGTGTTGTCAATAATCTCAACACATTCGACTCTATTAGTAGTTTAGTCGACTACAAGAATGTCTGATTTATAGAAAATGATAAATAAACGTGCCTCAGTTGATCACATAAACTTTGGAAAATCTAACACTTTCATTTTTTATTTACAGATCATTATCTCTGAGAATTTGGTCCAAGAACTCATCAAGATCACCATGGTTATCTATCTTTGAAGAGGTTCTTTGAAGGAGAAAGATTTATGTGCTTATTGGTTGATCATACCCTACACATTGCGGTGCTCATCTACTGATCAAGTTTCTATCAATATTTGTAAAGATTGTTGTTGTTGCTGTTGTGATTACAAGGGGTTGACTCGTGGAGTCTAGACACTTTGAGGATTGTTCAAAGTGGGTTAAAGATTGTAGAAGAGGGGATATCTTGCTGCAGACCTTTGTTATGTGTATTACCTATATTTTGGTTAGAAGGTTAGAGAGGTGTTTTATATTTTTGACGTGCGGGTCTCCATAAAAGCCTTGTAAAAACCTTGACCATTATAGTGCATTTGCTTCCAGATTGTGGAAGGACACTGAATTCTCTATCCCTACTCTTTTACATTCAGTCGACTTTATTGGTTTTGTAGTCAACTTAGTATTTTCCGCTGCACTTGAAATTTTCATTCCTTGTGATTCAAAAAACTTATAAAGGTTTATACTTTGTGAAAAAGATTTTAAAAAGACTCTTATTTTGAAACCTCACCAATTCACCGCCCCCCCCCCCCTCTTGGTGTTGAAACGAAGCCTACCTGTTTTCCAACATATACACCTTGAGTGCTTAAGTAATACACTTTGTAGTGCTTGAGTGAAACACTTTCCCTGGTGAGGAGTAGTTCTTTGAATTTCTGATTGCACCTTTGCTTGGTTGATTGATCATTCTTAAGGATGGCACCTGTTGAAAGTATATGAGCATCACATTGATTTTGATTGAATTAAGGCATCTGCACATCTTGACTGAGATCCTTATGCTGAATTGATAAAAGTGATTTCTTGTCTTAGAATGAAAAAGTTTTTGAAAAATGTTGATTCATTGTAATGGGTATTCTGAAAAGCTGAGTTACATCTTGTTTTGCTTGAGCACAAGCAAAGTTCTAAGTTTGGGGTTGTGATAACAATTGAAAATACTGTTATCTTTGATGTGATTTTAATACTAAAACCACCCTTTTTCATTTAGAAACTTGCTTGGACTCATGTTTTTTCATTAAGTTGTGAGAATAAGAGAGTTGAGGTTGATTTCAGTGATTTTATGATTAATTCCCCTTGTTTTGACAGAAATTGAAGTAATACTGAAAGTAGAGATGAAGAGCCAAGAAGATAGAGCTCAAAAAGGCTTGGAAAAGCACCCTGTATGGAAGCTTGAGCGTTGGAAATCGACGTCCACCACCCGGGCGCCCCTTCTGGCCGCCTAGGCTGTAAGGTCTCGAAGCCTAGGCACCCAACTCAAAGCTCGGGCCTTACATGAGGTCCTTTCACCGCCCGAGCACCCTAATTGGTGCGCCTGAGCGTCGGGTTTCGTGGATCAGGCCTAGTTTTTGCTCTGTTTTGATTCTAGTGGACTGAGCCCTGTTTTTGCTTGCTTCTGACTCAATTTAACGGACCCTGGAGTTCTAGATTTTGTATCTTTTGTAGAGAGCAGCTTAGCAACACACTTTTTCCCCAATACTTAGGGATCTCTGTCTCATTCTCTTCCATTGTTCATATAGTTTCTCCATGTCTATGGGGAACTAAACTCTTTCTTGTTGGGGGATGATGTAACCTTGTGAACTCTCATGTATTTGAATTGATTCTCAATAATATATTCTTTTTCATTAATTGCTAGAGTAATTCATCTGTTTCAAGGCTTGCTTTGTTTAACTCATTCATTAGCATTGTTTATGAATTGCATGAGTGTGGAGGTTGCTTAACATTCAGGTTCTTGTTGAATTACTCCCAAGAGTAATATTGCCCAAGGATGAGGGTATGGGTCTTGGTCGTCTTTAAGTTCTTGATCTTCACATCTTATTACTAGGAATTGCATGAATTGGTAATTTGGGACAAGCTTATTCGTCGAGGGATCGAGTTTAGGTAATTTAGTGAGTGACGTCAACATTAATACATAAAGAAGAATTCTTACATACATGAGAGGGAACTTGGTGAAATCTAACCCTAACAACATATTCATCTCATATTAATCAACATTCGTTCATCTCTGTGCTCCTTTGCTATTGATCAATTGCATTCATTTTTAATTTTCTATTTTTGCATTTAAAACCAATGATCTCTTTTTATTTAAGTCTTAATTAATCTTGTTATCACACGACTGTCTAGCGCTGAGAGTCTTCTGGGATACGATACTTGGTCTTACCATTTTATATTACTTGTGCGACTCGGTACACTTACCGATTTGTTCCTACAAAGACCTAAGTGTTTTCTTATGATTTCTATGTTTGGGTTCAGGTTCTAATTTTTGTTTGTTTGGGTTTTTTGCTCTATGTTTTTACCCTAGGTTGCTTTCTAGTCATTAACTCTTTTTAATGTTATTTCGTCAAACTTCAAAACATCAGATTGTTTTGTTTGTATAGACAATTTTGTCTTTAATTAACTAGACGTAGCTCAAGTTTAGTGAACACGAGCTTTTATCTCTTCTCTCTTTTTACTATGTCTGTAATCACTTTTAAAAATCCTTAAGTGTTCAACACTGTCTATAGACAATCTAACCCCTACAAACAATATCTAACATTATTTTCAAAAAGTTTTCAAACTTTATTCCACTCCCGTTACCCTTCTAGAGTTTGCTTGTTAGTTTTTGACTGGTAAAATGTATTATCTAGGAGATTTTGCCATCCAAGTGAAGCTTAAATGAAAACATAATTGAAGGTCACATGTGCCTCTACAAAAACATACAAAGAATACAAGAGAAATACAACTATACAATAGAGTTCTACTCTTCAAATGTAGTCTTTATCTAAGGTGAATCCATATTTTTCTATTCTCTTAACCAATGATTATTGTTTGGCTAAATGGTTTCCTTCAAGATCCCACTACTTTCCATAGAATATTAGTTCCTAATTTTTTAGTTTAAGCTCCTAGCATTTGGCTAGTTTCTATAGAAGATTAGTTTCTAATTTATTTCTATAACATCTCCTTTGAAGAAAATTATGAAGAATGTTGATTTTATGTGGAAAAAGAACCAAAGTTTGCATTTGAAAAATTGAAAGATCTTTTAACCGTTGTCCTCGTAGTTGTTTTTCCTAATTTTCCTAAATTCTTTCAAATTGAATGTGGTGCCTCTATTATCGGGATTGAGATTGTAATTTTATAAGAAAATTATACTATTTCCTATTATATGCGAAATTATGAGGAGAGCACACTAATTATTCAATTTATGCTTGATGATTGCATTATCTGTTAAGATATGTCAAATATTCTATTAAAGGATATTAGGCAATCAAACATTATGTTAGTTATATTTTAGATATTATTATAATTTGTGCATATTTGTGCACATGTTTTTCCTTTAATAGATAAAGGATTATAGGATCCTTGTATGTATATATATATGGTACTCTATTCTTTGAAATAATATATCAGAATTTTTAATCCTTTTAATATGGTATCAGAGCCAAACACTGATATCCTCTACAGTTTAGGGATCAGTGCCTTTTTTCATTGAATATTTCTGATGGCTTCTTCCGATGACAATCAATCGGAGAAACATGATTCTGGAACTTCCGCTGCTTCCAAGAGTTATATTTCTACTGCTGCCGGATTTGTG
>NC_028351.1:29883398-29889805 GCF_000741045.1 Vigna radiata var. radiata | reverse complement strand
GTGTTAAGATATGTCAAATATTCTATTAAAGGATATTAGGCAATCAAACAATATGTTAGTTATATTTTAGATATTATTATAATTTGTGCAGATTTGTGCACATGTTTTTCCTTTAATAGATGAAGGATTATAGGATCCTTGTATGTATATATATGGTACTCTATTCTTTGAAATAATATATCAGAATTTTTAATCCTTTTAATATTATCTAGTTAGATCTTTTCCTACATGGAAACACTACCTTTTTCTGATCGAATTTGTAACTCTTACTGATCACGAAACTTTAAAACGTGTAGAAAGTAAAGTGAAGCTTAAGCAGAGACCAATCAAGTGGTTTGAGTAGGTTGAATGATTAAGAACAAAGAAGAAAATTAACAAGGAACTGATGCACTTTTAAAGTCATATACTATTACTATGGTTGAAACTAAATTTTTTGGACTCAAGAGTAGATTAATAGCATATACTTAACAACACCAAATCAACGATTATTTGTTAAGGTAGTCCCAAGTTAAGGGCTTAAACACATGAGCAGCTTTAGTCTCTATGATGTCCAAGTGCTTCTTTGCAAGGTGCATGTACACAACCCAATCACCATTCCCCAAAGGACTTGGCATTGGCATAACATAACCAGTTTCACCACCCCAAGGAAAATGGTACGATGCAAACACCGCTTTCCCCCACCGAAAATCCACCTTCTTCTCTGGAAACCTCTGTCCGGATGACACCACAAAGGCTGGTCCCTCCTCAGCACGATTACAATAAATTCTAGACACTCCAGGAATCGGCCTCTGAGCCTCTACCCAATCAATAAGTCCTAAGAAGTGTTCCTTTGTGGCGACCGACAAAAACTCATGAACAACCTCCACCACATACCCTAATGGCTCCTTCACCAACTCTTCAACTAGTTTCTCTCCAAAGGGTATGGAAAGCACGTTCCCAAAGTAACACTCCATCATTACTTCACTCTCTTTGTTACCATTCCCCAATCTCTTCCTTCCATCAACCACAATGCCCATTTTGACAGTAACCTTTTTACTATTTGTGTTTCTTGAAGCTACACATGCAACCATCTTCCACAAGAAAGCCGAGAAACATTCCAGCTTGGTGCGCGTGACGGCCAGAGACTGCATATGGCAGAGTTGTTCTGCCGTGATGAAATATATGCGACTAAGGAGAGCGTTAGCATAGGTGGTGGGAGGTGGAGGAAGGTCGGAGATGGAGGTGTACATGTGGTGTTGAGAAGGACGAATGAAACCTAGACGACGAGGGTTGAGGAGAGAGCGACGAAAACATGGGTGATAAGAAGTGGCGGCAAGAATGGTGGAGGTGGGATGGGCCATGGCAGCCCATGAAACAAGAAACATGTTTATTGAATATGCATCTGCTATGCGATGGTCAAATGTGCATGCCGCTATTATTCCTCCACACTGCAGTGCAGTTGCCTGAAAAGGAAACATTTAGTTATCTTAACTTCAACGAAAAAGACAAATATTGATCAATATATATATATATATATATATATATATATATATATATATATATATATATATACTTATATAATTACAATTAAGATCAATGTAAATGAATTCAATCATACTGTTATTAACTTCTAAAAAAAGTTCAAAAGATGAAATTATCAAAATTTAAAGTAAACAATTACGCCCTATATGTTTGAAAAACATTGTCACATGTTTGAGTTGACAGTATGGTACTTTTGTTGCTTATTCAATGAGGATGGATTTTAGTTGACAACCATAAAGAAATATTAATAAGTGAGGGAGGGGAGAAGAAAATAAAAGAAAAGAAAGATTATATGACATGCTAATGCTAATAGTAATTAAAAGTATTACTAGGAATGGTAAAGTGTGTTGGGTCATGCGGACTATGTATAGGCTACGAAAAAGTTAGGGTTGATGTAGTATTTTGGCTTATTGGTATACTTAAAGTCTGTTCCACGTAACCTGCAGGCTAATAACGGGTTAGTTTGCATGTGTGATTCGTATAGTTCGTAAACGTAGATTTTTAAAATCAATTACCATCGTATATGAAATGTATGTTTCTTATATAAGTTATTCATTTAATTTGTTTTTTTTAATACATCCAAAAGCAACTTTTTTTATTACTGTCTAATTTATGAAAAGTAATTCTTCCATTTCCGTTTTTTCTTTTGTTTGAGTAAGTTTAAAGTTATTTATATTTTCAATTAACTTATATTTAAAAAGCATCAATTATCTAATTATAAATATAATTTATTTTAAAAAACAAATTTATAAAAATAATTATTTTTACTAATTTAATTAAATAAAAATAAATTTATTAAAATCTTATGCAAGTTGTGGACCGGTTTGTAAATCTACTGATCCTGGGTCAAAAAAAAATTTACTCCATATATTTTTATGTAAGGCAAACAAATCCAACCTACTTTTAGTGGGTCAAATACCGTCCAGACCCAAACGAGATGAGCTAGCACAAGTTCTTATCCTTAAGTATGAAAACGCCAATATTTTTAAAGGATTTCTTGAAAACCTTTTTTTAATAAATTTTTGACAGTAGAATATGTGTTATTATTTTATTGATCTATTTAAATTTATGTTTAAAAATATATTTAAAACAATCAATCACATTATCAAAAAGTTATAAAAAAATATTATTAATTTTTTTTTTCCTATTTTAAACTATTATTAGCCTATTACGTATTTCCGTTTCCGTTATGGAGAAATGCAATACACAAGCACTGATGTATACTTCATTTAAGGGTATTAGGATACTAATAGGATTAATCAAAGACTAATTGTGACCCAAACTTATTGATTAAAGGATTGGTTATTTTTTAAAGATATTTAATAAGAAATGTAGGTAATATTTTCGTACGTCTTAAATATTAATATTCAATTTATTGTGAAAAATGTATACAAAGGTGATTTTTTAAAAGCTTAAATTTAAGTTTAATTAATACCTATATAATTAGGTTATTAGTACACCCAATTTCATCTTATGTTTATTTCTAATTCTGGTAGAAGATGCGAGATTTAAAATCTAAACAAGGGTAAGAGAGTGTAAGTGTTGTTAGATTTTTCATATTAACTAAAAATAAAATAAGTTTAAAATATGAAAATATGTGTAAACTCATTTTATAAATTGATTAAGATTAATTAAACTTAAATTTAACTTTTTTTAAAATGATATTAGAGTCATCTACAATATATCTCAACAAAATAATAATTTTTTTTAAGTTATTCATTAATATTTAATTTTATATTCAATATAAAGTATGTTGGAAATCCCATGAATTAAAGATAAAAAAAAATTATAGTATATGAATAAGTAAAATTCTCATGTTAAATATAATTTTATAGAGTTAAATATTCTTAAACATGTTTATAGAATAACTAAAATCTAGTACCTGGATATATAGCAATTATACCACCATTCTTCTTCTTTGGAACAAACTTGCCTTCAATAGATTGGTCTGGATTGTAAAAGTTGAGGTTCTTAAGTTCAACATCTGCCTCAGCTTCAACAAAATCAACACCACGATTGTTACAGAGAACTTCAGGTTCACCCATGCTGTTGAGCACGACTTCACCTGCAAACACATAATAAGAGATTAGGGTTTGTGCCAAGGCCTTCTTCAAAGACCCCACCATGGTTCCAAAGGTCATTTTGTTGGTGGCACAGTCTTCCATGGTTGTGGATGTGATAATAGGGTTCTTGTAGCAAAAGAATACTCCTACATCCAATGGAGGTAGAAGCAGGTCAAGGTTCGACAGTGGAAGCCAATGTTCTTGCACTGGTAACACTGCTGCCACCACCTCTTCGTTCGTCACACTCACAGAGAAATCTCCATTTTCAGAACACTTTTTTTTTTTTATGAAGGCCTGATGGTGGAGTAGTTTGTCGAGGCAGTGCATTTATATGCAAGATAAAGTGCAGATATTTCTCGTACAGGTTGATATTTTAAGATAAGATAAAATTGGTGGTAGTTCTATAATTCAGCACACATTTTACCATTGACATGTGAATGCTTATTGGTGCGTCCATAGTTTGATGAGGTCATTTGCGCGCATGATAAGAAGAATATATATTTAAGAGTTGCAATTAAAGGATTACATGTGATTGGTGGTATATATATACAAGTCTTGTAAAGTTGGTGAGAAAGTACATGACACACTTGCTGTGTGCAAATGCTCCCACAAAGACATTTCTAAAGGGTGTAAAGCTTTGTGGGGAACAATGGATCAATCTATTTTTTTTTTTTTAGTAGCACAGTTCCAATTTTCATTCAAATTCTGACTTTGATTTTGGTAGATGGTAATTAAAATATCGGAAATCGGACTTGGTTTTTCATTTTGTTATCGTTTCTTTGAATTTTATTAAAATAAAGGAGCAGAAAAAAAAAGTTATATGTTTTTATAACGAGAAAACAAAAATATATAAGAAAATAAGACTTACACATAACTATTTCTACAACGTCACTTTATGTTGATATTTGAGGAGTATCATACGTAATAGATCCTTATTCATTTAATATGAATCTTCTGAAATACAACTTATTGATAGATAACACATTAAATAATTTACTTCCCATCATCAACTTTATCTTTCTGTAAAAACAGTGTTCCATAATTCACAGAAAATTATTAATAATTTAATATTAAATTATTAGACCATACACTTTTGCATATTCAAAATTTTACTACCATTTTTTTCTAATAATAAATGTAAGAGTCAAAAAATATTAAAGCTATTGGGCCTTATGTTGAGGCAGTCAACCCATAAGCTAAGGATCCATGATTTTAGGAAGAGGTTTTCTAAAAAAAATCATATTGTCTCCATTTGCTAATTTTTCCTTTTCTCTCTAAAAACAGAAACTCTTCTCCTAAATAATAATTCTGCATTCTCTCTAAAATATTCCAAAGTTAAACAGTTTGAATTTTGAATTGAAGGTGCCTAAACGATCGTGGTGGTAAGGGCTTCACTTTAAACCGAACAATTTCTTGTTCCGATCGGTACTGTAATTTCAACGTTGAATGGGTTCCTGTTAGGACTTTTTAAATTAGCTGCTCCTTGAAAAAACCAGGTAAGGGGAGTAATTGTAGTTATCTTGTGTGAGTGTGTGTCTGTTATAAATGAGAGTGATGGTTTTAAGGGAAGAAACCTAATTTGCTGTTTAATTATGGAGTGCAGTATATACTATCATACATTGTTTGACTTGTTGTTGGATCAGGAAACAAATTGCTCGTTTCACTCTCTAAACCAGAGTGAGTGGGGTTTAGGTTTTGGGTTTCCCTTCCTCAGAGGGGAAGAACTGTGTGAATGTGCATGGTAAGGTACACTTTGTTATTATAGTGCGATATTGAGAGTGAATGAGCGTCGGTATGGAAGGGTTAAAAGAAATTAAAATGAGCCAAATATGGGTGCAGTGGGGTATGCGTGAGGGAGGGAGGTCTCGGTCTTGACTGAGAAAAGAAGAAGAAAGTCTGTATGGTTATTTTTGGGGTTCCATGTGAGAAGGAATAAGAATGGGTAGTGAGGAAAGGTAAAAAGAGTTTTATGCAGGAGGGAAGTTAGTGTTGAGGGTTTGTTATTTCTGTTGTGGGCTTTACAGGAAGGTTGTTAGGAGTTTTATTTTGCTGTTGTGTGGTTCTTTGAAATAAGTAATAAGTTAGTAAATGATGGGGTGTGGGATTTGTAGAATGTAAGTTAAATAAAAGGAAATTGATAATGAAGGAGTGATATGTACGTGAAGGTGTGTGGTTAGGATGACCGCAGGGTTGAGAATGAATTTTACATGCAGTAGGTGCAGAGTCTATGTATGGGAGTGTGTGCATTACATTTAATTCTTTATGATTATATGTGAATAGAAGTGATGGAAAGAAGAATTTTATGTTTCATGATGAGGGAGCAGAAGGGGAAAAGATCTTGTTATATCTAGGTAGATTGTGAAGAGAGAAGAAGGATTTTTACGTGATAAAGTGATAGATAAGACACAGGGAAGGCATTGGGGTATTTGATTGGTTTATTTGCTTGCCAGAGAGTAATTGTTTGGGTGATAATAAGGGGTGTTAATATGATTGAAATGATGGATGATAGGAGTTTGTTTTTATATGCTGCACGGGTGGTTTAATATATGGACGTAGTTGGTGTTAGGAAATTGATGTTAAAGAGTTTATATATTATATTAATATAGTATGTCTTTTATGAAGAAAATATAATAATATATTATATTAATAAAATATAGATATAGGTATATATTTATATATTGAAAAAGAAAGGGAACAAAGTGTATCTGCAATGCATGTGATATGAGGACAAAAGTTACGTGTGTGTGTATATATATATATATATATATATATATATATATATATATATATATATATATATATATATATATATATATATATATA
>NC_028351.1:29873916-29883183 GCF_000741045.1 Vigna radiata var. radiata | reverse complement strand
ATATATATATATATATTTATATATATATATATATATATATATATATATATATTTATATATATATATATATATATTTATATAGATAACATACTTTTTATATTGAACTTATATTATTTAAATGTATGTATAGATTGATGTGTTTTATGAGTTGACGTGGATTAGTTAGGTTGCTTGATTTTTGATATTGATTAACTTAGATTAAATTAGTGATGAATGAGTTAATATATATAATTGAGACTATGTTTGGAAAATAATGAGAATTGTGCTATGAGTCTTGTGATTGGTGAATAATGCATGTTATTGATGAGTTAACGTTTATTATTGAGATTAAAGGTGGAATGCATTGAGATTATGTATATGTTGATTGTGACAAAAAGTATATGATTAAGTGATGAATGTACGATCCAAGTGGTAAACCAAGTTCCATATGTGTAGAATCTCTTGGTGAGATTCTTAGTGTTTTAGAATGAAAGTAGGAACTCAGTCTTGGGGGTCTTCCTGACGCTCCAATGGTCTTTCTTCTCATGTAAAGAGGATTGAACCATGTGGTGAGGAGTAGTAGGAGGTCTTAGTCTTGGAGGCTTCCATCATGCTCCAAGGCGCGGAACAGACTAACCTCGTAAGTGGCAGGGCGGGGGAGCCTAGGGTAGGGGAGCCTAAGTATCACAAGCCATCACGGGTGCATGGCCCGCCATAACTCGACTATCATTCTAATGTCCGAACGAGTTAAGTCTAGTATTTAACATGATAGGATGGATGCTTTATTTTGTTTGCTTTAAATGTTCTTAATTGTATGCTTTCTATATAATTAGCTCACCCTTGCATTTGTTTGTGTTTGTGCCATGTTGTATGTGTTTTCATTTGCGATGATCCTCGACTTAGATAAGAACAGATGACGAGGAGGTTACTTTGGAGACAGCCCTGGAAGGAAACAAAGATGTTGCAGCTTAGTTCTTTAGGCCTTGTTATATTGATCCCAAGTTATTCTGAAGAACTTTATCATGTTTTTAAAGTTTTAAATTCCTAGTGTTTTTACAAGAGGTCTATGATACTCCAATTCTAGATTCCTGTACTGTTTAAGGATGACTGTAAACACCTCTATTATTGTCTAACTGCTTTCAAATATCATGTATGATGACGTCTTATTTATATATTTCTTTTCTATATAATTGGGATGTCACAATAAACACAACTTATTTATTAACATTTAATTTCTAATTTCATATTTTTTACTACCATCTTTTACTAACATTTCATAATTTTTTATTCTTTGTTTTATATAATTGATGTGCTTTTACTCTTTTTTTAGTTCTTTCATATTCAAATTTTACTAATTATACTTATACATTTAATTTTTATTTCTTTCATATTTGAACTCTATTAAATATACTTATACATTTATTTTTTATTTTTTCATATTTGAATTTTGATTTGTTTGATATACTTATACGTTTTTCATTTCTTAATTTTTATTCCCATCTCTTATTGTTTAATAAAAGAAATTATTTAAAAAGTATAATTTAACAAAACTCAAAAATATAAATAAATATTTTATCATTATAAAACATATATATTTTTTCCCAAATCCTTTATTTTAATAAAATTCAAAAAATAAAAATAAAAAATCAACTTAGAATTCAGTTTTTCAGAACTGAATTTCGTTTCTAACAACCATGCACCAAAATAAAGGTTAGAATTCAACTCTTCAAAAATCGAATTCCAATTTAAAATAAAAATTGTGCTATGCAGATAAATATATGGATAACAATATGCTTTCTAGAGAAATTCAAAACGGAACCGTGCTACTGAGAGAAAAAAAGAAACTTAGACCAATCATTATAGAAAAGATTCGCATACTTTATTTAGATATTTGTTTTTATATAAAATAATTTAAACTAGTAAAAAACTATGGTGTTTTAATCAGGTGTAAGATAAAATAAAAATATCTTATTTTTATTTTATTATAATTTTTAATAGTAAATATTTAATTATGGAATTTTATTTGGGTGATGAAATTGTGGAGGAATTGATTGGAATTTAATTTTATTATATAATTGACGAAATGTGTTAAATTAATGTTAATATTTAAATTCATGCATTTATTTTCCAGCGTGGTATCACTGGCCAAGTGGTTTGGTTGTGTGTTGGATGGTAAAAAATTTTGTGTCTACATATATTCGTGGATAAAATTCACGATGGATAGTTGATATTCGTAAATATTTATGTTTCAAAACTCGTGGATAGTGGGTATTTTAATACCCGCTTATAAACGGGTTGGATGCGGGTATTATACTGTCCGTATCCGCAGATATCTGCTACCCGCAAAAAAAATAAAATTAATTTTTATTTTATTAAGTTAAATTTAATTAAAATTAATATTAATTTATATTTTACAAGATTAAATTTAATTAAAATTAGACTATATGAAGTATATCAATCGGAATTAATTATATTAACAAAATATAAGATATTGATTATTGATTAATGGGTTTGATTGCCTAAAAATATACTGCACTAATTAATATGTCAAATTGTCTTACTGTTCACAAAATATACCCTATTAATTATTGATTATTGGATTTGATTGCGTAAAAATATACAACATTAATGGTTAATCAATGGGCTTGCCTGCCACAGGCTCTATAAATATACAATTGATGTCTACGTACAATCTTCCTCTTCTATCTTAATAAAATTTAGACCTTTTTAGATTTTGAGCGTCGGAGTGTCTTCTACACGTCAACAACCCATCGGAGTGGATGACATTCTCAGGAAGGATGGAAGATGAAAAGAGAACAAAGCAAAGAAGAACGACTAACCATCGGACCAATTAAACCGAAACAAAAATTAAATTTTAATTTATATTATATATATATATATATATATATATTTTGTAATTCTATTTTAATTTTATTTTAATAATTTATAAAAATATAATTTTTTTTAATATTTGCGGGTATCCGCGGATATCCGCAGTTTTAAAATATTCGCAGATATTTTTTAAGCAGATATCCGTACGGGTAACAGATCGAGTAGCGAGTGAACTTTTTTTTGTCGAGTCGGATGGCAGGTAGGCACCATTCGTGCCCGACCTAATCTGTTGTCATCCTAGTTGTGTGTTTGTAATTCCAGTAGAGTTTTTTTTTTTTTTTGTGCTTCTTTTACATTTAATGTAGGGCAAAGAATAATTGAGAAGTGGGGTCTTTGCTTTATTTGGCCAATGGATGAGGAGAGACGGTTGGAAAGTTTTCGTTGCATGTTTAAGAGTAGATTTATTTGGTTTTTAAATGTTGCGTGGCTTAAGTAGAGTAGATAGAGAGAGAAGTTGACTTTTCTTTAAGAGGTGAGGGTTTTCTTTAAGAGAAGTTAGCTAGAGAAGGGTTCTCAAAAATGGCCTTGATCATATGACATTCACATGCAATTCAATCAATCATCCAGATTAAGGCACTATCATTCATGCTTTCCTGTGAACAATACATATAGCAATAAGAACTCTGGAGCTCAATACCTCACACAACATGCTTTCTCACACAATATTCATTCATAAACCCTGCTTAGCATCATAACCACAATCATAAGTCGTCACCCATCTGTTTCACAAAATATCAACATGCATTGCAACTCAATTCTCATCCACATCAAATCCTCATCAAATAGGCTCATCATGCAAATCATTCAGTCAAACATCTTCAGAAAAAGTATTCAAGCCAAGCATACACACTGGAAATAAAATGCAACCTATTCTAAGAGTTTAAATGCAAAGGTAAAAGAGAGAATCTAGGTTGCCTCCTAGTAGCGATTGTTTAACGTCACGAGCCTGACCCAAACCTCATGGATCCACCAACATCATAATTTAAGCAGATTGCTCCACATCTCCTCCCAAGTAATGTTTGAGCCTCTGACCATTCACTATCCAGCTTCGCTGTTGATTAGCATCATTCGAATGCTCTAACTCCACTGCTCCATTTTGGAATACCTGTTTCACTATAAAAGGTCCTGACCATTTTGATTTCAGCTTCCCAGGAAACAACTTCAATCTTGAGTTAAACAGTAACACCAACTCTCCTGGATGCAAAGTTCTCTTGATTAGCTTTTTGTCATGATAAAATTTCACCTTATCCTTGTAAAGCCTTGATGAATCATATGAATGCAGCCGCATTTCTTCAAGTTCAAGCAGCTGATTTCTCCGTTTACTTTGAGTTTCATTAGGATCCAAGTTCAAAAATTTCAAAGCCCATAAAGCTTTGTGTTCCATCTCAACTGGCAAATGGCATGCCTTTCCATAAACCAACTGAAAAGATGAGAGTCCCATAGAAGTTTTCATAGCAGTTCTGTATGCCAGAGAGCATCATCTAATTTTTGTGACCAATCTTTCCTCGACAGAGTGACAGTCTTTTCCAGGATTCTTTTGATCTCCCTATTAGAAACTTCAGCTTGCCCATTTGTTTGTGGATGATAAGGTGCAGCCACCTTATGTTTCACCCCATAATGTTTAAGCACCTTAGCTAGCTGAGCATTACAGAAGTGAGATCCTCCATCACTGATGAGTACCCTGGGTGTGCCGAATCGTGAAAAGATTTGCCTCTTTAAAAATTTAATCACAGTATTAGCATCATTTTTGGGACATGCTAAAGCTTCAACCCATTTGCTCACATAATCAACAGCTACCAAAATATACTCATTATTGAATGATGGAGGAAAGGGTCCAACAAAATCAATACCCCAACAGTCAAACACTTCAACCTCCATAATTTCTTGCAATGGCATCTCATGTCTCCTTGAAATAGCCCTTGTCCTTTGGCATTTGTCACAACTTCGAGCATGATTATGAGCATCCTTAAACAAAGTTGGCCAATAAAATCCGGCTTGCAGAACTTTTGCAATTGTACGCTCACCATTATAATGTCCTGCATAATGAGAGTTATGATAATGCCACAAAATCCTTTCTGCTTCTTCCTTTGTAACACATTTCCTCAGAAGATTATCTGCTCCAATTTTGAACAAGTACGGATCATCCCAAACGAATTGTTTAGCGTCATGTAAAAACTTCTTTCTCTGTTGCCAATTTAATTCTTCGGGAATAACACCTGCAGCTTTAAAATTAGCCAAATCAGCAAACCAAGGTCTTTGCTGAATATATAGAAGAGTCTCATCTGAAAATGTCTCCCAGATTTCTTTCTCCTTGCTTGTTACTTCATTGTTGACCAACCGAGATAAATGATCTGCTATCAGATTTTCACTTCCCTTCTTATCACGAATCTCTATGTCAAACTCTTGTAGCAATAACACCCACCTAATCAGCCTTGGTTTTGAATCTGGTTTAGTCAAAAGGTATTTTATAGCTGCATGATCCGTATGAAAAATCACCTTAGATCCAATGAAATAGGATCTAAATTTTTCCAATGCGTAGACTATAGCCAAAAAGTCTTTTTCTGTAGTAGCATAATTTAGTTGGGCTTCATTCAAAACTTTACTAGCATAGTAAATAGCATGAAATACCTTTTCTCTTCTTTGACCCAACACAGCACCTATGGCATAGTCACTAGCATCACACATGAGTTCAAACTCTTTATTCCAATCTGGAGCTACAATTACAGGAGCAAAGATCAACCTTTCCTTCAAAGTATCAAAAGCTTGCAAACATTCTGGACTCATCACAAATGGTGTTTCTTTAGCCAGCAAATTACTCACAGGCTTAGCAATCTTTGAAAAATCCTTGATGAATCTTCGATAGAATCCAACATGACCGAGGAAACTTTGAATTCCTTTCATGTTTGTTGGAGGAGGAAGTTTTTCAATTACCTCCACTTTTGCCTTATCCACTTCAATCCCCTTAGCTCAAATTTTGTGCCCTAACACAATCCCTTCTGTAACCATAAAATGGCATTTCTCCCAATTCAGAACAAGATTTGTTTGAACACATTGTTTAAGAACATCATCGAGGTTGGTTAAGCATCTTTGAAACGAATCCCCAAAAATTCAGAAGTCGTCAATGAAAACCTCTATGCTTTTCTCCATGAAATCAGCAAAAATTGCTTGCATACACCTCTGAAATGTCGCTGGTGCATTACATAATCCAAAGGGTATCTTTCTGTAAGCAAATATACCAAATGGACATGTAAAAGTTGTCTTTTCTTGGTCTTCAGGGTCAACCACAATTTGATTATAGCCCGAATAGCCATATAAAAAGCAATAATATGCTTGTCCAGCCAATCTCTCCAACATCTGATCCATAAAGGGTAAGGGAAAATGATCTTTCCTGGTGGCTGCATTTAGTCTCCTGTAATCAATGCACATGCGCCAGCTCGTAACTGTCCTTGTAGGAATAAGTTCATTCTTTTCATTATAAATGACAATCATCCCTCCTTTTTTTGGCACAACTTGAACTGGACTTACCCATTTGCTATCAGAAATAGGGTAAATGATCCCTGCTTCTAGTAACTTCAATACTTCCTTCCTCACAACTTCTTTCATAGCAGGATTAAGTCTCCTTTGGGGTTGAGCTACCGACCTATAATCATCTTCCATAAGGATTTTGTGCATACAGTATGTGGGACTTATACCTTTGAGATCTACAATTGATCATCCTATAGGTTCTTTATTTGCTTTTAAGATTCCCACCAACTTTCCTTCTTCTTCTTTGGATAATGAAGTACTAATAATAACCGACTTTCCTCCGTTCTCTTCCAAAAAAACGTACTTCAAATGCGGTGGTAACTCTTTCAGTTCAACCTTGCTTTCTGGAATTTTTTCTTTAAGTTCAATCTTTTCAAAGAGAGCATGTTCTGCTGGAATTTCTTTTGTTGCTTCCAACTCTCGAACACACTCCTGCTTCATTTTATCCTCCTCTTCATTCAAATCCTCAAATTCATTGATAAGAGTCCTTTCCAATACGGATGCATTACAAACTCTATTTTCTTTTGTCATACAAAGTTCATCAACAACATCGATCTGAAAGCAGGATTTGTTGTCCTTTGGATGTGTCATTGCCTGAAACACATCAAAATCCACTTCTTCATCTTGTACCTGAACTTTAAGCTTCCCTTTCTCAACATCAATCACAATCCTGACTGTCTTCATGAATGGCCTTCCAAGAATCAAAGGTGCATTTCCATTTTCTTCCATCTCCATGATAACAAAATCCACATGAAAAAGGAATTTGTCTACCTTGACGATCACATCTTCAGCAATTCCGTAAGGATATTTGAGAGACCTATCGGCTAATTGGAGAACCATTTTTGTTGGTCTGATTTCCACTCCACTAAGCTTTTTGAACATAGAGAGAGGCATCAGGGTTATACTAGCTCGAAGATCAATCAAAGCTTTCCCAACATCTACTTCTCCAATGGTACAAGGAATAGTGAAGCTTCTTGGATCTTGTAATTTAGGAGGTAGTGTCCTTTGTAGAACTGCACTGCAATTACCTTGCACCTCAATTGTTTCCTTCTCAAGGTACTTCCTTTTCTTCGTAATAAGTTCTTTCAAGAACTTTGCATAAGATGGGATTTGCTGGAGAGCCTCAGAGAACGGTATGGTTATTTCCAATTTCTTGAAAAGCTCCATAAAACGTTCAAACTGCTTCTCTCTATGCTTTCTAGAATAAACTTTTGGGTACGACAATGGTTTCTTGTACTCTTTTTCTTTAACTTTCACAACCTCCTCTTCCTGATCTTTGCTCATCAAATTCTTTTCTAACTCATACTTCGCCCTTTGCTCACTCCTTTCTTCAACACTCTCTTTTTCTTTTTCATCTTTGTCAACCTCTTTCTCTTTTACTATTCTCCCACTTCTGGTAACAATCTCGCATGGTTCTGCTACCTCACCTTTTTCCACTGAGCTTACTAAAAACGCCCTTCTTTTCATAATTCTCTGAAAAATTTCTTCAGATTCTACGCTCCTTTGTATCGGCATTAAATGAGATTGTTGTGGAAGTATGGAAGCCTCTCTAACAGTCTGTGATAGATTAGATAATGTTTCTGCCACTACATCCAACTGCTGAGTGATAACAGTATTTTGCTCTTCTGTCCCACTGCTAAGTTGCAACATTGAAACATCTTTAACATTATTTGTATCATACGTCCCCTCATTGTCCTCCATGAGTTCTATCAGGTCATAGGCTTCGTCCTCCGTCTTCCTTATGATATCTCCTTTAGCAGCAACATTCAACATCATCTTCGAGTGCATATTCAAACCTCCAAGCATTGTAAGTAAATAAGTTGTCTTATCAAATTCGTGGACAGGGGTCTTCCTTAACAGACCTTTAAACCTGTCCCACGCTTTACCCAGAGTTTCCTCCATTCCTTATTTGAATGAAGCGATCTCCAACTTCCCTTGATTAATCCTGGTTGGCGGGAAGAATTTGTTCACAAATTTTGCTGCCAACGCCTCCCAGTTTCTGAATGTGCCTTCCTCGAACGAATGCAACCATGCTTTGGCGTTTCCTCCAAGAGAGAAAGGAAACAGACTAAGTCTAACCCTGTCGTCAGAGACTCCATTTATCTTCACGGTGTTGCAAATCTCACTGAAAGATTCTGTGAAACTGATTACTCTGAACAAGCTGAATAAGAGCATGGTTCATAACTATATTGGTTGCATTGTCTGCAGGCAATGTTATGCTGTTGAAGTTCATAGGACCCACGTGGTTGGATGCGTCTCCAAGTGTACGCCTAGGTGGCGGTTGGTTCGCCATCTCCTCAATATTCAGCTCAGAGGTCTCAACAGAAGAATGCAAAAGTTCTTCAGGAGAAGGAAAGTTTTCACTTGTAGGGCATCTAACTTTCCTCCTTCTCCTGTCTGAGAGTCCTTCCAAGAGAGGTTGCTGGTCTTTTCTGCTTCTAGTGTGTATCGTTTCCTGCATACACAAGAAACACACCCTAAAAGCACTTTTACAGAAAATAAAACAAAACATAATAAAAACAAATAATTACAAACAAGTCAAATGTCAATCAATTCACACTACTAAAAATAACCTCGAGTCCCCGGCAACGACGCCAAAAACGTGTTGACTCACTGGCAAGTGTACCGGATCGTGCAAGTAATATAATCGGTAATGCCCGATATCATTCTTCCTAAGAGACTCGAAAGGACCGTTCGTGTGAATTAAAATCGTAAGACTTGTAGAGAAAGAATTAATTGTTATGGATGCAAAGATAGAAAATAAACATGCAATGTGTTTGATTCAATTGACGAAAAAGACTATGGATGAATGGAGTTGCTGGGGGTTTACAATTTCATCTTATTCACTCCCTCTTATCTACTCCTCTTGTT
>NC_028351.1:29868404-29873528 GCF_000741045.1 Vigna radiata var. radiata | reverse complement strand
TAAACGATAAAAGCATTAAGCGCAGATGAGAACCCAACAATTGATAATCAAAGCATATGAAGAATCATATAAATAAACAAGAGTTTCAATAAAAGAGAGTTTCAAAAGACTACATTGTTTCCCCCAACAACAAAAGGGTTTAGTTCACCATTGTCATGGTGAACTTAGATGAAAATAATGGAAGAATGGAAAAGCAAACTCTAGATAAGATGAAAAGGACCCTAAGCATCCAAGAGATCCTCTCCAGAGAGTGAAAATTAGGTCTGGCTGACCTCTTCTGTCAAAAGAATGAGAATGAAATCGTAACAGGCCCAGGCCCAGCGGACAACCGCCCGGCGGCACACTTATGTCGTCCGGTGGTTTGCCCCTAATCGCGCCACCCCCCAGCGGCAGGGGGCCACCGTCCGGTGGTTTGCCTCTAATCGCAAATCTGCCCAACGCCCACGCCAGGTGCCTTCTCCTCGCCTTGGACAGCCCAGCGGTGAATTTTGCCGCCGGGCGGTTTTTTGACTCTTCTTTTCTTCAATTTTCTTCCTCTATCTTGAGTCTAAGACTTTCATCTTCAACCCCAATCTTCACTTTCATCAAAATCACTACAAAAAAAAAATGCAAAACAAGCATAATATCGCTAAAAACAGCTTTTGACTCTCGACTGACTCATTTACTTAGTTTTACTTGATTCTAAGCCGGTTCTAAGTCTTAAAGGGTGTAATTTGGTCTAAATTGACATATGAAAATAACTGTTTTTCAACCGTTATCAGTGTCGTTTTCCCAAAGGACTCTTAGGCCTTAACTTTCATGTAACCTAATCGCGTAAGACTTGAGAAGAGAATAAATTTGGTGTTGTGATATTCAAAGAACAAAAATAAACATGCAATGCAGTTGATTCAATTGGTTTTGAGAAACTATGGATGAATGGTGTTGTTGAGGTTTACAATTTCATCTTATCCACTCTAATATATCTACTCTTCTTATTTAGTTCACTTATTTATCTAATTGCCATGCACACTTTCTTATTTACACTTAACCCAATCCCTTGGTGAAAAGAGCCTATTATTAATTACCGGCTTGCTATCCCTAGCCTCCCCTAGTAACCAATAATGCAATGCAATCGGAAGCAACTACAATTGACTGTCCTACCGCTATCCCTAGGCGATATTGGCATAATCAAGGAATTTCCCACGAGTTCATGACATTACCGTATGTCCCCATATCGATAAAGACAAACATCTTTTACTGAATGAGTTAAACAATAAAAGGATTGAGCACACATTAGAACCCAACAATTGATAAACAAGTATTTGACAAGCATATGAAATAAATAAGAATTTGAATATTTGAGAGTTTCAAAAGATTACATTGTTCCCCAACATCAAAGGGTTTAGTTCACCATAATCATGGTGAAACTAGATGAAAATAATGAAAGAATGGAAGAAATAACACTAAACTTGGTTGAATGAAGCCAAAGCATCCAAGGAACCTCCTCCAAGGTGTGGAATAGCTCTGAACTTTTGTCTCTGCCAAAAGAATCCCCATCTAATTCGCACTGGGGCTATATATAAGCCCAAAAAGATAACAGATAGATTACAGAAAGATTTACAAAATCTAGCTCAAAAAACAGACAACCGCCCAAGCGCCTAAATTCACCGCTCAGCGGTTTGCCTCTTGCCGCTTTGACCGCTCAGCGGTTAGTTTTTCCGCCGAGCATCCCTCTAATCGCTCTGAGCGCTCAGCAGACCATTCTGGCGCTCAATGGCTTGCTTGACCCTTCTTTTCATCATTTTTCTCCTTCTTTAATGGGTCTTAGTCCACCTTACTTCACTTCTATCATTAATTCAACTAAAAACCCTGCAAAACAATGCAAAACAAGCATAATATCTCTAAAACCAACTTTTGACTCTCAAGAGACTCAACTAAGTGTTTTACTTGATTTAAAGCTCATTCTAAGCCACAAAGGGTGTGTTTTATTATCAAATTTAAGCATGAAAATAACAGTTTTTAGACCGTTATCAATTATGCCATTGAAAATAGTGGATTTCCCGCTATACTAGAAGGGTACAGTGATGCTAACTGGATATCTAATTCATATGAGACAAAATCCACTAGTGGTTATGTATTCACACTTGGGGGTGGTGCGATTACATGGAGATCAGCCAGACAAACAATTATTGTAAGATCGACAATGGAATCTGAGTTTGTTGCTCTTGATTGGGCTGGTAGTGAGGCTGAGTGGTTGAAAAACTTCTTAGCAAACATTCCTCTAGGAATGAAACCAACCCCGTCGGTGTCTATACACTGTGATTGCCAATAGGCAATAACTATATCTAAAAACAAGAATTACAATGGAAAGAATAGACATATCCAATTGAGACATAATTTGGTGAAGCAGCTGCTAAAGAGTGGGACTATTTCCATTGACTATGTGAAGTCAGAACGGAATCTAGCAGATCCTCTGACAAAACCCTTGGGAAGAAATATGATTTTAGAAACATCGAGGGGATTGGGACCTAAGCCACTGACAAACAAACAAGTGATGGTAACCCAACCTTTGTGATTGGAGATCCCATGAATAAGGTTAATATGGGTAAAAACAAGTCACTTGTTAGTTTTGATAGCATTGATTTGATTTTAAATCAAATATGTCCCATCCTATGGTGTGTGTAAAAGTGCTAGAGACTACATTATTGAGAGGTTAAACTTTGTAATTAATCAAAGTTTTTAATGATCTTCATATCCCTTATGGGTGGTGTATGATTTGCAGCATACACTTGATGAAATCACCTATATGAGTGTCAAGTGGGGCCGCTTGCATGAGATCTTGGCAGGATCTCTAGAGCACTCATGAATACCGGGCACGCGCATGGCCTAGTAAGCGCATCACAGCGATAATAGCAAGGATTGTGGGAGTGTAAGATGATTAATAAACCTCTAACACACTCAAGTATCTTTGGTTCATATAACTTGCTATACCAACTATACTGTGTGTTAAGTTTCTTGATCTAGGACTGGTTCATATAGCTCGCTATACCAGCTCTGATGCATTACATCTTATAAAACCCAGGATTTTTCTTCTTTTCTTTCTTTTAATCATTGTTTTCTTATATATTTTGCAATATGTGGGAGATTGTTATAAATAAATTGTGCCGTTATACTTTGATATTGCAAAATATCAGAATTTGTTTGGCTGTGCACGTTCTGCAAGGCTCAGAAAGACGTTGCAACTTCAACTTTCGGTTTTGTGGTCAAAACCACTCCCGCAAGGATCGGGATTTCTTTTTCAGTGAGAATGGTTTCATGAAATCGCAAGGCACGGGATTTTCCCGTTGGATTTGGGCCTTGCGCCAATCTTCGGTGGTTTCTCACTCTATAAATAGAGTGGCTTTCATCCATTCCTAACACACAACTTACACATTTCTCTTTCCCTCATTCTCTTATTTTCCTTTTGTTCTCTTCTTTCTTTTTTCTCTTTAAAAATATTCTGGGTATTTTATTTTCTCTTTAAGAGAGCCTTGCTAGTTCTGAGATCCTCAGACATTTCTCTGAGAAGTTCCTGTTGTATCCTGGGGGACTTGCGCAATACACCGCGGATAAGTCCTTAAGGACAGTGACTCTACACGCCTTAGGAAATTTTGTTCGTGATTCTGTCAGCATTTCTACAACAATATATATATATATATATATATATATATATTGATTGGTTGAAGGGTTTCGGTATTGGAAAGAAATTATATTTTAAAATTTTAGTGTGTAGATTCTCGATTGGTTTGGTTAATCATATGTGTTAGGGATTTTCGTTGATGAAATGAATGCACAAGTATCTTAACCTATGGAATCAAGTGGCACTGGAGGGGTCTTGTTTTGCTAGATCAATTGGTGTGATGAGTGTCGAATGAAATGTGTTTGAATGTTAAGGAATATAAAATAATATATGTAGCTTTAATTATGGTGGGGTTGTGAGGTGGTGTGTGAGAGTTAGAAAGTGTGATGTTTGTAACGTGGGAAAGAGAGACCATGGGTAATGGGTAATGGTGAAAAGTGTATTAAAAAGTTGATAGACGTGTGTGGGTTCCACTTTAGTTAAATTGGAAAATTCAATTGTGAGTGAGTTGGGGTATGAAGTTCTCTACAGAGATGAAATATTGTATTTTTTTTGGGTTTTATGAATTGAATAGAAATAGTGGAGAAAAGGGTTGGTGAATCAATATGTGATTTTGTTTGAGAAGTGTGTGAGTGTTACGTTTGAATAAACAAGTAGAGAGAGAATTGGAAAAGTGAGGGTTGGAAGTGAAGGAATATTCATGGTTTGTGACAATGCGAGGTTGTATGCGTCAATGGAAGGTTACGAGTTATAATGTTTGATGAATGTTGAGTTGATTGTTTAGAGGTAGATAACGGTTAACAAGTTAATAATGATGTTGTTTCTCAATAAGAGATTGTGTTGGCACAGGTTATTGAAAATGTTATGGAATTGTGTTTAAACCTTGTGAGTGTTGTATATTATAGGTTATTGAGAATGTGTAGTAATATGAGCTGTGAGAAAGAGATTATCTTCGACCATGTGATGTGGGAAGACGATAGTTTAGTAGTGATGATTCTTTGGTCGTGTGATGCAGGAAGAGGATGGTTTGGTAGTGATGACTCTTCGGTCGTGTGATGCGGGAAGATGATGGTTTAATAATGATGACTCTTTGGTCTTGCGATGCGGGAAGAAGATGGTTTAATAGTAGTGAATCTTTAGTCGTGTGATGCGTAATGAGGATGGCTTAGTAGTAATGACTCTTCGTCTGGGTGATACGGGAATGAAGTTCTATTTAGCCGTGTGATACGATAAGAGGATGTCGTTTGACTTGTACACTAGTGGAAAAATGACATTTTATAACGTAGTTAATGGGAATATAGTTCTGGGCGATATAGTAAGTGTTCACAACGTAACAGAAATTTACGTCATAATATGCGCAATTTATTATGACAGATTTTCATTTGTCCGCTATAATAGGTTGGAATGTATTATGACGTAGAAGTTTTTGTACGTTATAATATGTGATATGTATATATATATATATATATATATATATATATATATATATATATATATATATATATATATATATATATATATATATA
>NC_028351.1:29863701-29867274 GCF_000741045.1 Vigna radiata var. radiata | reverse complement strand
CCCCTTCTGTCAAAAGAATACATCTAAACTCGCAATAGGGCTATTTATAGGTGAGGAGCGCAACAGAAAATAGGCCCAAGCCCAGCAGACAACCGGTGATTTCCCAGAAATCGCACTACTTCCCGGCGGTAGGGGTCTACTGCCCGGCAGTTTCCCTCAAATCGCAAAACCGCCCAACGCCAACGCCAGGTGCCTACTCTTCAATTCTTCAATTTTGTTCTCTTTTCTTAAGTCTACGACCTTTATCTTCAACTCCATCCTTCTTGCGCACCTTCCTTTTCTCCTGAATCTGGAAGGCATTACAATTGTAATGAAAATTAATGCCTGTGGATTTTTCTTCCTTTGCAACTTCACTTTTGGCCATTTTTTACTTGACTCTCCTGACTGCCCTCTGTACAGTTTCTTTAAAGCCATAAATCAACACTTGGTCATGATCCCTTAACTTTATTCCTCCATCATGGATACGTATAACCATCTTGGAAGTCCGCATGAACGGTCTTCCTAGGATTAATGGATTTTTTCCCTCATTGGTCATATCCACAACTATAAAGTCAACCAAAAATTCCAACTCCTCAATCCGGACAATTGCATTTTCCACCATTCCAACTGGTTTCTTCCTAGACCCATCTGCCACTGTCAAGATCACTTTGGTAGGCTTTAATTCTATCCCTCTAATCTTCTTGAAATCGCTGAGAGGCATCAAATTAATGCTTGATCCTGAATCAATCAAAGCTTCTCCTACATCTACATCATTTATGACACAAGGAAGAGTCAAAGCTCCTGAATCCTCCAGTTTATGCGGATGGTTCTTCTTCCTGGGTTTAATCAACTGCTCCTGATTTTCTTCATAGCCCAGATCAATTAACTTTCCCAGATAGTATTTGATCCTTTCATCATATTCAGAAGTTTGTGAAGATGTTCTAGGATTAATGGGTACCTTATTAAGAATATTACGGAGTGATTCTTTAATACCTTCCTTCTCTTTTTCTCTTTCTGCTTTCTTCTCTTCGCATCTCTTATGCTTATTCTGAATCCTCTCCTCCTCTTCGTCCTCACTGCTTCTGATCTCAATTGTTTCCTCCTCTGGCTTCCTTTTTCCTCTTGTTATAACAACTCTGCACTCCTCTTTTGGGTTGACGTCAGTGGTAGCCCGAAATTGATTTTTCTCCGTGGTTTCAACCCTCTTAGACAGCTGTCCAATCTGTGTCTCTAGTGATCTAAAGCTGGCCTGATCACTCGCTTGTTGAGACTCATAAACTTTCAAAAATTTGTCAAATCTGTCAGTTAGTTCTCTAACTGTCTCAGTCAAGCTACTTACCTGCTGCCATAAGGGAGAAGGTTGTTGCTGCCGGAAGTTACCCACTTGTCCAGATGAATTACTCTCGCTTTGCCCAATACTAGGATGATTTTTCCAACCCTGGCTAGAATTGCCTTGGTTGTAATTGCCTTGCTTGTATTGAAATTGGGCTCCCATATAATTAACATCCTGCTGCATTTCCTCAGTGAAAGCACATTGACCATTGATATGATCGCCACCGCATAACTCACAAAGTTGTTGTGTCTGAGAAATATTTCTGATTCCCCTAGGAAGTTGGGAGAGGACCTTCGTCAACTTGTCTAATTTTTGGCTGAGAAGGTGATTCTGAGCAGTTGCAGCGTCTTCAGCAGGAAGATGCAAGAGTCCTCCTTTTTGTATGCCCCTCTCACTCTATGATACTTCATTCAAGCCCATCTCTTCAATCAAATCATATGCCTTGTCTTCCATTTTTCTATTGATACTACCTCTAGCTGAGGCATCTAACATCATCTTGGAATGAGCACGTAAACCTCCAAGGAAAGCAAGTAAGTATGAAGTCTTATCCAACCCATGGACTAGGGTCGCCCTCAATAAACCTTTAAATTTGTCCCATGCTTGCTCGAGAGTTTCCTCCATCCCTTGCTTGAACGAAAAGATCTCCAGCTTCCCTTGATTAATTTTTGGAATTGGAAAGAATTTAGTGACAAATTGCTGTGCCACAGCCTCCCAAGTCCTGAACGTTCCTTCAGGGAAAGAATTCAACCAATCCTTTGCGTTTCCTCCAAGAGAGAAAGGAAACAAATTGAGTCTAACTTTGTCATCCGACACTCCAGTTATCTTGACAGTGTTGCAAATCTCACCAAAGATAGTCGAATGCTTATAAGATTCTCATTCGACAACCCATGGAATTGATTATTCTGGACTAATTGGATGAGCGCAAGACTCATCACCATGATGGTTGCGTTATCAGCTGGAACTGCTATGTTGTTGAAGTTCAAGGGGCCTACTGCATTTGCTGCGTCCCCCAATGTACGTCTAGGAGGAGGTTGGTTAGCCATCTCTTCAAAATCTGAAACAGGAGTCTCAAGCAAAGACTGCGAAAATGCTTCAGGAGAAAGAGATCTCTCACGTGAAGGACGTATCCTTCTCCTCCCCTCTGGTAAACCTTCTAAGAGAGGTTGCTGGTCTTTTCTACTTCTAGTGTATATTGCTTCCTGCATACACAAGGAACAAACCCTAAAAGCACTTTTACAGAAAAATAAAATAAAACGCAATTAAACAAAAATGATTACAACCAAGCCAAATTCAATTAATTCACACTACTTGAAAACGTAATCCTGAGTCCCCGGCTGCGGCGCCAAAAACTTGTTAACGGATTGGCAAGCGTACCAAATCGTATAAAGTAATAATAAATGGTAAGTCCAAGTATCGTTTTCCCAAGAGACTCGAAAGGCCTTATCGTTCGCGTGAATTAAAATAGTAAGACTTGAAAATAAAAATTAATTAATTGGATGTGTGAATAAAATATAAACATGCAAAAGAGATTGATTCAATTGACGAGAAGAAAACAATTGATGAATGGAGTTATTGGGGGTTTACAATTTCATCTTACCCGCTCTCTCTTATTTACTCCTTTTGATTTATTAGCTTGATTAACTAATTGTCATGCAACTTTCTTAGCCTACCCTTAACCCGATCCCTCGGCGAAAAGAGCCTATTACTAATTACTGGCTTGTTATCCCTAGCCTCCCCTAGCAATTAATAAAGCATTATAGAGCAGAAGTGAAAAACAATTGATCGTCCTACCCCTATCCCTAGGTGGTATTGCTTAATCAAGGAATTACTCACCAGTTCATGACATTACTGTACGTCCNCNTATNAATAAAGACAAACAACAATTATCGAATGAGTTAAACGATAAAGGCATTAAGCACAGATGAGAACCCAACAATTAACAATCAAAGCATATGGAAACCATATAAATAAACAAGAGCTTCAATAAAAGAGAGTATCAAAAGATTACATTGTTTCGCCTAACAACAATAGGGTTTAGTTGACCATTGACATGGTGAATCTAGATGAAAAATGGATGAAGAATGGAAAAGCAAACCCTAGATGAGATGAAAAGGAGCCTAAGCATCCAAGAGATCCTCTCCAAAGAGTGAAATTAGGTCTGGCCGCCCCCTTCTGTCAAAAGAATACATCTAAACTCGCAATAGGGCTATTTATAGGTGAGGAGCGCAACAGAAAATAGGCCCAAGCCCAGCAGACAACCG
>NC_028351.1:29853199-29862931 GCF_000741045.1 Vigna radiata var. radiata | reverse complement strand
TGTCTCAACTAAAAAGTCCTGCTGGAGAGCTCTAAATTTTGACTTAGAACATACTGAATATGAAAGCCAGAGAAAAATAGGATGCCATCAACTGATAAGTTTCAGTCGGAAAGGAAATCAGTCACAACCTTGTCAGAAATTACAGAAGAACCACAAATAGCAAAATTTCCTGTCACTGAGGATGTTCCAGCTCAGGGAAATTCTAATATGATCCAAGAAGGAAATAATGGATTTATGCAGTAGTATAATCATCATGCAAAAAAAATTGGTAATATCCTCTATCAATCAGAAACATGGTTTAAAAACTCTCAAAAGACTGAAGAACAAATTTGTCAAAATACCCTTAAATGGGTGCCTAACATCCTCTCCAATTCCATTTCTTTGAAACAACACATTACATGAGTTAGCAAAGCATTCACCACTGCTGGCTCTACTTTTGCAATCAAAAATTCACACAAAATCATCAAGAAAGAACCACCCCTAATTGCGTTCATCAAATATCCTTCGTTACAAAAGGTCAAAAACACACAAATTTCACAATTAAAAGTCCAAGAACAGGACCCCCTAAAGTCTCTAATCGAAACCCAATCTCGCCGCAAAACACAGAAGCCCTCACCACCGATCTACAAGGAAGAAGAATCCCAACCAAATTTCAAATACAAAGAGAACCCAGGATTTCCCAAATCAATTTGAAATGAAAACCCTAATCCCAATTCGCAAAAATTAGATATCGACACAAAAGCCCCTATGAAAACCCAGGATTTCACCTTGCTGCGAATCAGAATAGAGGGAAGAAGAATAAAAACTGCTAACGCGCCTCCGCCCCCTTTCCGTCGTGCCTTCGCAAGACCACTCCCTAAGCACGAGCCAAAAATGATTTTCCAAGGTTGGGTGGTCCGCAAGATCAGAGAGGAGAAGAAGCTCAAAGCTTTTGATGGCTCACGTAAAAGGAAAGAGGACGAACTGGAAAAGCAAATTTCTAGCGTGACCAAAGCTAGGTTCTCCAGATTCTAAAAAGGTAAACCCTTATTTGGTTCTCTTATTGGGTTTTCCAAATTTCTAACTATTTTTTTCTTAAATAAAAATTCCAGGTAATTGAATCACTTTAAATAACCTACTAATGTCTGATCCATGTCATCACACTTAAACGGCGTCAGTGGAAAGTTAACGGAGAGGGCTTTATTGCTTCAAATTAACAAATATTTGGATTCAATTGGGACAAGAAAAAATATGAGGACCCAGTTAAGAATTGGGTACAAATATGAGGACTAAAAAACATATTTAACCTAAATTAAAATATTAAATCCTAAGATAGCATATAACACAAAGTAATGCAAATGCTATAACGTCCCAGAATGCAGTGATGATCCAAACACTCTGCCAGCGCTCATTGAAAGGATATGTAGCTTTGAAGTATACCTGTAAAAGAAAAACAGTAGTGTGATTGCAATCTAGATGACAGATTAAAAGTTGGAAGAAATGTGACAATAAAATTGCATGATGCAAAACAGTGAAATTTGAATAACGTTTTTTTTTTTCTTTTAAATTAAAACACCGATTTCAGTTATTCATTACAAGAAGTAAATGTTATTTTTGTGCAAGATAAAAAAAATTGATTATAAGCCTCACCTCATATCATATCCAAGCAGCTGAGGAGATCACTAGTATTGCCAATGCATTTGAGAATTTCCTGTATATATCCAACATAACAAAACTTCGTTTTGCCTAACAACCACACAAACATAAATCAAACATATTAAAGAACCAAGTTCGTCACAGATCTAGAATAGACAAATTTAGAGGTATGGTGCCCCAAAATAATAGCAATTTGAGGAAAAGATACATGTAATTGTTCCAGTGTTCTTGAAAGTGATGTAAAAATCCATAATATCAAAAATCATCTAAAAAAGCATCGAGAACAACAAGAAGGAGCCTTGCCCTTCCTGATACATCATTAATGGTCCCCACATATTTAGTAATATTCAGCAACTCCGATGCTAGAAAGTAAGTTATTCCTAAAACAACCTTTGATGTAAGACCACCAAGAGTGGTCGCACAACACCATAACCCATTGAAATAGAGAGAATGAGAAGCCGTGATAATTTTTTTCTCATAGTCCCCACAGTGACAACCCATGTTGTGAGCACAATAGGTGTCATTCCAATATTGTTGAAATTGACATACTCAAAATACCAGAGAATCATTTCAAACAATCCAAGAGCAATGACAGTTGTGATACAATGCTGAAGCTGAAGTACATCATCCCAAAATCTCACATACTGAAAAAACCAGACGATGCTAAGACAGACATAAGCGAGTGCCATAAATACATAGAACTTATTTAATGGGGCCATCCTACTAGGCAAATACCCATCAGTGCCATAACATGAATGAGGTGATTATAACTACATTAGTAGAACAACTATACCAAACTACTAGTATATGTATATCTAATTAAAAGTATAGAATTTAGTAACTTACAATTTTCGCTAGCCCAAAATCTACAAGTTTCACAATACTGGATCCATTGACCAGCAAGTTTGCACCTTTGATGTCTCTAAAGAACCATAGCAATCATTTTTTTTTTAAAAAAAATTCAATTTGCAAGGCCTATCATAGTTAATTAGCACTGCATAATGGTTTTTTTATCAAACAGTCCTTGTTACATGTGGATGGTTTTGTTACTATGTAAGTAAGCTAAACCAGAGAGAATATGTCTTGTAAAATTGCGAACTACAGATTCTGTCATAGCTCCACAATGCTCACATAAATTTACTGAATGATCCTGGATGGACATATTCCATATATATGTACAAATGATTACCAACCTGAAAGTACAAATGCCTCAAAAGTCAGCACATCAATCTAATTTATAATCACAAATACACATAAATTTTCATTACTTAGCATAGATTATACTTGAAACAAGAAGTTGAAAAATTTATACATTATCACACTAATAGTTTAAAAATTGTGAAGGACTTATTTTAAATAAATAAATTGCTTTGTTCTTTACATGTGGGCAACACCATTTTAAAGCAACAATACCTTGTAATGAAGAAAACATATATTTAATCTCTAATAAAAATAAAGCACATAATATGGGAAAATAAACAAAATTTAAGAAATAGCTATATATTCTCACTTACAACTCTGATTACATGCCCAAACTACTTAACCGACTTTGATTAATTTAACCTCTACTGATACTACTAAAAGGCACTAAATTTAGGTGTATTTAGATGATCAAGAAAGAATGCTTGTGTTCTTTCTAGCAATCCTCAGCCTTTTTACACATTCTATAAACTCCTTGGGATGAACAAGTGGAAGAGAGAAAGGAACAAGTTAGAACTACTGTTAAAATAACATAGAACAAAATGTGGAAATTTGGGAAGAAAAATGGGACCTACTTCCAAGTTACATCACCGACAGGTCTCCAATTATCTTGTTTTTCCTTGTAAAACAATGAGTAGTGATTTTATAAAGACAAACTCACCAATACAAAGGAGAAACTATGAAAAATTGATGACATGAAAATTAGGCTCCATAAAGTTAGTTGATAACGGTTCAAAAATCGTTATTTTCATACTTTTTTTTTATACAAAACATACCCTTTATGACTTAGAAATTAGTTTGAAATCATGCATATTGCTTTAGTTAGGTTAAAAGAGAGTCAAAGGTGGTTTTAGAAATATTATGCTTGGTTTTCCTTGCTTTTAATTTATGCAGTCTTTATTTTGTTTGTGTTTAGAATAAGTTGTGATGTGCTTGGTTTAAAACTTATATCTGATGCAATGGGTTGATGATGATTTGATGAGTGTGCTTGATGATGCTTTTATATTGATTGATGTTGAGATTATATATGAGATGCTATATACAGGTGGTGGTTCACAATATGTGTGAATAAATGCATGATTATGAATGTGGTACTAGGCAGTATGTGTATCTATGTATTAGAACTTGGAATTAGCCTATATGTGAGGTTTTGAACTCCAGAATTTTTGATTGAATGATTGTTATTACTTTGAAAGCATGAATGACTTTGCCTAGGTTTCTATGATTAAATCACTTGCTTGCTTTTGTCATATGATCAAGGCCATTTTTTATTAACCCTTTCTTAGCCAATGCATAAATTTCGTCCCAATAAAGAAGAGCACAATGTGTTAACAGTATGTGAAAACCCTTTTTGAAAATCATTACCTTGAGTTAAGTTGAGAATTATTGTGGTATTGATAAAGGTTCAAGTTTGGGGCTGTTGGGAAAGTTGAAAAAGAAAAGATAAACATTGAGCTAATGTGTTGAGCAAAACATGAAAAAATGAAAAAGATAGAAAAGATAAAATGAAAGAAAAAGATAAGCTCAATGCAAAAAAGGGAAAGTTGGGAATGAGTGAGATTGGTTATGAAAGCGAGTTTGTGCTTGAATTATAAATGTTTCAATAGCTCTCTTAACTCAAGGATTTTGTGATCTAGAAAAACCAAATTTTCTTGTTAGCCCATCCTCATTATAAGCCATGAAAAGTCCTTATGATTATAACTTGCTTTTGAGTATGATTGATTGTGGTTAAATGAAAGGAAAAGTTAATTTGTGTAACATTGTGATAGTAGAGAAAATGAGTCACCTCAATATACACCTATGTGCTTGAGTGAAACACTTTCCCTGGTGAGAAGTAGTTCCAATTATAAATGATTGCATTTATGCTTGGTGGATTGGTCATTCATGATAATAGCATCTGTTGGAAAGACTGTGATTATGTGAACATCATACTGAGCTTAATTGAAGTAATGCATCTTTATATCCTGACTGATATTTTTATGATTAGCTGAGAGTGATTACTTGTCTTGGAAGAAAGAGTTTTGAAGTGTGTTAATCCATTGTATTGATTGTTTGGAAACTGAGTTACTTTTTGTTTTGCTTGAGGACAAGTAAATTCCTAAGTTGGGGGTTGTGATAACGGTTGAAAAACCATTATTTTTATACTTAATTTTGATACTTAGTGCACCATTTTTGACATAGAAACTTGCCTGGACTCATGATTTTGCTTTAGTTTTGTGATTAAGAGAGTTGAGGATATCCTTTATGATTTTATCACTAAACTCCCTTGATTTTGTAGTTTATTGGAATGAATTGAAAGAAGAGTTAAAGTATCAAATGGTTGGAGTGCAAAAAAGTCAACTAGTCAACCAGAAACTCAACGAGTCAACCAGAATGCTGAAAAGTCAACAAGAGTGCAATTTCAGTATCGCAGGTGGCACTGAGTGCCACCGCTGAGTGTCAGTTTTTGCCATTTTTCACTGTTTTACGCCTGAGCATCACCGTTGAGAGCCAAATGAGTGTCGCACCCACCACTGAGCGATAAACCAGCATTGAGCGTCATTTTAGTGGGCCTGGGCAATTTTTTTTTTTAAATCTATTTAAAGACCCAGACGACCCAGAGAGGCTATCTTTTGTTAGAAAGAGGCGCAGAAACACACTCTTCACCCCTCGGAGGTGAATTTTGGATGCGGGATCTCCAATATATCAAATCTAGGGTTTATCTTTTCATTCTTTTCATTATTTTCATCTAGTTTCACCATGTCTATGGTGAACTAAACCTTCATTGTTGTTGGGGAAAACGATGTAATCCTTGGATACTCTCATATATTGAATTGATGCTTTATTCATATGCTTGATTTCATTAATTGTTAGAGTTTTTCCTCTACTATCTTTGTATGCTTTGCTTAAGACATTATTCAATAGCAAAATCTTTGATTATATCTATATGGACACATGTGGGTAGATCTAGACATGCGAAAATTCTCTTGGGAGCAATATTGCCTAGACATAGGGATAGGAGGACCAATTGCCTTAAGCTTTTGTGCGAATTAATGTAATGCATGATCAATTGCTAGGGAGACTAGACATAGTAAACTAGTGATTAAGAGTAGGTTCTTTTCACCAAGACATTAGGATTAGGGTAAATTAGAAAGAGGCATTAACATTAATGAAAGAGTAGAATTCATAAGATATATGAGATTGGGTTAGGATAAGTCGAGAACTCGAACAACATCATTCATCCATATTATTCAACTACGTTATCTTTTGGTCAATAGATCAATCTCTACATGCATATTTGATTTTCGTCTTTGCATATAAAACCTTAAATTTCATTTTGTTTAAGTCTTAAATAATCAAGAAATCATGCGAAAGTTTAGGCCAAAGAGTCTCCTGGGAAACGATACTCGGTCTTACCGTTTATATTACTTGATACGATTCGGTACATTTGCCGGAATCTTAACAAGATGCATGGTTTTAATTGTGATTGATATGTTTGGCAGGATGTATATGAAATTGTGGAAATTGAGTTAACCTGTGAGAAGTTGGGCTCTAGAGTTTATTATTGATTGAATGTTATTGCTTTGGAATCATGGTTGATTTTGCCTAAATTTTTCTGTTAAACTATTTGCTTGCATGTGTCATATGATCAGGGCCATTTGTTCTGCTCCCGTATAAGCCAATGCAATTTTCAAACCCAACAAAAGAACAATGTTTGTTCTATCCTTTGAACCTTAAGCCTAAATTTGAGAAAAAAAAATCCCTTTTGAAATCTTTAGCTTGAGTTAAGTTGAGAATTTTTGTATGGTATTGATAAAGGTTCAAGTTTGGAGTTGTTGGGAAATTTGAAAAAGAGAAAAAAAAAAGAAAAAAGAATATGCATTAAGCTAAGTGTTGAGCAAGTATGAAAAAGAAAAAAGAAAAGAAAAAAGAATGAAAGGAAAGAAAAGCTTAATGCTAAAAAGGGGAAAGTTGGGAAAAGTGAGATTGGTTTGTTTAAAGAGAGATTGTGCTTTAATGAGAAATTTGTGAATGAGATTGTGCCTTAGAAAGTCCTTGTGATGATAACTTTCTTGTGAATGTGTTTTGATGTGCTTAAATGAACGACAAAGTTGATCTATGTGACATTGTGATAGTAGAGTGAAAGAGACAACAATACCTCACTATTCACTTTTAAGTGCTTGAGTGAAACAAAAGAAAAATGAAGGTGAGGTGTGAAATGAAGGTTTAGAAAGAATATCATTTTTATCCCGGTTCAAAGTATAATAGGTATAAACCGGTGTAAAATTATTTATCATTTATTCTGATTTTGCCACCGTGTTATTTTTTATACCTGTTCTGAATGTAACTGGTGTAAAAAAGTTTGTTTTTTTTTACGATATTGCCATTACATCACTTTTTATACCTGATAAATTTTAATAGGTATAAAAATCGCTATAAAAAGTCTATTTTGTACTAGTGTGCAGTGCAGAAAAGTCAACCAGAGTGTAGAAAAGTCAACTAGAAGGCAGAAAAGTCAACTAGAGTGCAAAAAAGTCAACCAATAAACTAAAGTGCAGAAAAGTTACGCTGAGTGCAAAAAAGTGGCGTTGAGCGCCATTTTTCTCCAGTTTCGTGCTTGAGTGCTGTTAAGCCCCTTGCAAGTGTATCAGATCGTTATCAAGTAATATAAAATGGGTAAGTCCAAGTATCGTTTCCCAAAGGACTATTAGGCCTTAACTTTCGTGTAAATCAATCACATAAGACTCGAGAAAAGAATTAAATTTAGGTTTTGTATGCAAAGAACAAAAGTAAACATGCAAAATGTAGTGAATCAATTGGCTAGAAAAGACTATGGATAATGGAGTTGTTAGAGTTTACAACGAACGAACCAGAAGGGTGCTTCCTTCGACGAACGAATCAGAAGGGTGCTTCCTTCGACCAACAAACTGGAAGCAAGGATTCTACACTTTCCTTCGACCAACGAACCGAAATAGTGTAGATAAAGTCTTCGTTTGACAAACGAACCGGAAGATAGCAGCCTTGCCAACTCGAAGAGAACTGCTCCGACCTTTGACCCACAAAGCGCGAGCTTCTCCTATTCATGAGACCAGACAATGCACTTGAACTAGCTTTTTAGAACTTCCTCAGACAAACTGTATTCTCAAAAAGCTTAGAGTTGCCCTCTAAGGGTTTAGAACACCTATATATAACCTACAGGTCTGAATTTGAAAATACACAATACAATTGCCAGTAATAATCGATTATTGTAAGTTATAATCGATTATTCCAAGGACTTGGGCAGTACTCATCAAGACCTGTGATAATCGATTATTGGGAATAATCATCGATTATTCCGAAGTGAAATGGTTTTTCAAGAATGCTCAGGATAATCGATTATAGCTTCTCATAATCGATTAAATACGTAACTTAACTAAAGATACAAGATTTTCTAAGTATTACATCATCATCAAAATCATTTATCTTTAATTTTACCAATGCTCCTCATTGGTAACATTTAAGACCCAGACGCCCTAGAGAATGTATCTTTTGACAGAAAGAGACGCATAAACACTTTTTTCACCCTTCGGAGGCGGATTTTGGATGCTAAAGCTCCAATCTACAACTTTTAGGGTTCTATCTTTCATTCTTTTCATTATTTTCATTAAGTTTCACCATGTCTATGGTGAACTAAACCTCCATTGTTGTTGGGGAAACGATGTAATCCTTTGAAACTCTCATGTATTGAATTGATCTTTAATATATATGCTTTACTTCATTAATTGTTAGGGTTTTTCCTCTACACTCTATGCATGATTTGTTTAACTCATTCAATTGCATGAGAAAATTCTCCCAAGAGAAATATTACCCAGACATAGGGATAGGAGGATTGGTTGCCTTTAAGCTTTTGTGCAAATGTAATGCATAATTAGTTGTTAGGGATATAAGACATTGTGAACTAGTAATTAAGAGTTGGCTTTCTTCATCGAGACATCGAGTTTATAGTAAATTAGAAAGTGACATTAACATTAATGAAGGAGTTGAATTCGTAAATACATGAGAGTGGATAGTATAAGTCAGAAAGCCCCATCAACATAATCATTCCATAAATGACTTTGCCCAAATTTTTTGTGATTGAACTACTTCTTTATAGGTTTCATATGATCAAGGCCTTTTTTTGTTATCCCTTATTCTTTTAGCCTTCTCATAAATTTTTGCCTACTGAAAAAAGAACAGTTTATTCTAACCTTTGAACCTTGAACCTTATGAATGTGTTGAAAACCCTTTCTGAAAATCTTTACCTTGATTTAAGTTGAGAACATCTGATGAGGTACCTTTAAAGGTTCAAGTTTGGGGTTGCTGTGAAGCAACCCTATTTTTTAGGCAGTGAGCAACTGAAAAGCAAAAGCAAAAGTAAAAGAAAAGAAAAATAAAAAGAGAAGAAAACCTCACTGCAAAAGAAAAAATGGGAATAAGTGAAAAAGAAAGAGAGTTTGTTCTTGAATGATGAAATCATAACTGTCTCTCTTAACTCAAGGATTTTGCTGACCAGAAAAACCAATTTCCCTCTTAGCCCAACCAAGCTACAAGGCATGAAAAGTCCTTGTGATGAAAACTTGCTTGTGAGTATGTTTGATTGTGGTTAAATGAAAGGCAAAGTTAATTTTGTTAGCAAAAAATTAAAGACACTTTTGATGATGTACAAAATTGCACAACACATGATCCAAGAAGACAAATTCAAGATCTCTTATTATGGAAAGCTTTTGTAATAATCTTAGTTGATGTATTAGTGCTCAAATATGTAATAGGGGTTGATTCTTGTACTCTCTATATGATAAATTGTTGTTGAGAATCAAACACAAGCGGTTTTAATCGATTAAACCTAGTTTTAATCGATTAAAACGAGGCTAGAACTGAAAACCCAAATGGCTCTAGAAT
>NC_028351.1:29845596-29852714 GCF_000741045.1 Vigna radiata var. radiata | reverse complement strand
GACTGGACGTAGGATCTTTGTGATCTGAACCAGGATAAAATCACTTGTGCAATTTTTCTCTCTTCCTTACTCTATTCAATTCAGTTTAATTATCTGCTTTGTAAGTGAAATTGAGAAAAATTTTAAAAGGCACGAAAAAGGCATATAACCAATTCACCCCCCCCCTCTTGGTTTGTTATCCCACGCTAATAATTCCGTTGCAACAATTCTAACAATTGGCATCAGAGCTTGCTTTGATAGTCATTCAAATGGTAGGATCATATCAAACCTTTGTAGAGGGTGCCTCTATCAATAGATCACCGTTGTTCACAGGTGAAAACTATGCATTCTGGAAGGTTAGAATGCAAATTTTTATTGAATGTATTGATTGTGAGATTTGGGATGCTATTGCATCTGGTTCGCCTATTCCAACTAACGATTTGCAGGAACCAAAGCCCCGTGATAAATAGATAATTGAAGAGAAGAAAAAAATTCAAAATGACGTGAAAGCCCGAAATATAATTGCATCTGCTCTAACTGTTGATGAGTTTTACAGGGTCTCTGTTTGCAAAACAGCTCAAGAGATGTGGGACGTACTTAGAGTAACTCATGAAGGAACAAATGATGTTAAAAGGGCAAGAAAGAACACGTTGATCCAAGAATACGAGATGTTTAGGATGAAGCAAGGAGAAACGATTTCAGATGTTCAGAAACGCTTCACCAACATTGTTAATCATCTCATTGGTCTAGGTAAGTCATTTGATAATGCTGAGCTAAATATTAAAATCTTAAAATATTTAGACAGGTCGTGGCAACCAAAAGTGACTGTGATTTCGGAGTCACAAAACCTCAACACGATGACTATGGCGGCTCTATTTGGAAAGTTGAGGGAACATGAGCTTGATCTTGGAAGACTTGATGAAGAAGAAGCAAAAGCCAAGAACAACAAAAAGAGTTTGGCATTAAAGTCTGAGGTTAATAGAAGCAAAGGTAAATCAGAAGATGAAGACTCAGATGAAGAAGAAAAATGAAGTCTTGTGATTAAGAGGCTAAACAGGTTCATGAAGTCTAGAGGTAAAGGGAGATTCAAATACGAAAAGAAGGAAAACCAAGGATCTTCCTCAAATTATCGATGCTACGGCTGTGGAGAAAAGGGGCATCTAAAAGCGGACTGCCCAAATCAAAAGAAGGGTGAAGACAAGAAAGAAAAGAAGAGCTTCAAGAAAAAGAAGGCCTACATTGCATGGGAGGATGACAATGAAACCATTTCAGACTTAAGCGACTCAGATGAAGAAGCAAACATCTGTTTAATGGCAGATGATGATAATGACAGTCAAGTAAGTAATTCTAATTATTCTGATAATGATAGTCAATTTGGTGAAGATGAATTGCATGAAACGTATGCTGCATTATTAATTGAATTTGAAAAATTAGATGTTGCTCACAAGAGACTGAAAAAGGATTTTAAAGATTTAAAATCTAAATTTGATAGCCTTCTTAAAGAAAATGAAAATTTGAAATTTAAAACTAAAGATCTTACTAAAGAAAATAATGTTTTGAAAATAGAATTTACAAATATGTCAGAAGAGAACAGAAGTTTAAAAAATAGATTTTTATTNCAAGCAGAAGAAATTAGAAATTTGAAAAATAAAATTTTATATCATGAAAAAGAAAAATATGTTGCTAGTAATGAATGCAAATCTTGCATAAAATTTAAACATTTACTAGAAAATACAACCACGGGAGAATGTAGTAAAAATTTTGAAAGAAAGGTTGTTAAAAAGAAATTTGTTCCTAACAATAAAAATAATTATAGAACTCGTAGAACATGGGTAGAAAAAGGAACAATTAACAAAAACACTAATGTTGTATCTTGTTTATATTGCATGAGAAAAGGCCATACCTCCAACAAATGCAGAATTAAACATTATGGTGTTTCTAGTGGAAAATATGTTTGGGTTGCAAAACAATTTTAAATACCTAACCCAAAAGGACCCATACAAAGGAGTTGGGTACCTAAGTAGCTTGTTCTTTCTATTTTGCAGGAATTATCAAATTCAAGGAAGTTCATGTGGTGCCTAGATAGTGAGTGCTCAAAACACATGACAGGAGATAAGACGAAATTTGCAAACTTCCGAAAAAAAGAACAAGGATTTGTCACATATGGCGACAACAACAAAGGGAGAATTCTCGGGAAAGGAGATATTAGAAATAAAGATACCTTGATGATCAAAGATGTACTGTATGTGGAAGGACTAAGGCACAATTTAATTAGCATTAGTCAACTATGCGACAAAGGACTCAAGGTAACATTTGAACAGAATTCTTGCACCATTTTCAAAAATGATTCTTCTGAAGTTGCATTAAAAGGAATTAGACATAATAATATTTATTTAATTGATTTAGAAAATGCATCAAATAAAAATATTTCATGTTTAGTTGTGAAAGAAGAAAATCCATGGTTGTGGCATAAGCGTGCGACTCACATTCATATGCAACAATTGAATAAACTTATTTCTAGAGATTTAGTAATTGGTCTGCCAAAATTAAAGTTTGTAAAAGACAAGTTGTGTGATGCATGTCAACAGGGTAAACAAGTTAAAAACTCTTTTCAATCAAAAATTGTTGTTTCTACTTTGAAACCCTTAGAACTTTTACACATGGATTTATTTGGTCCTTCTAGGATAAAAAGCTTTGGTGGAAATTATTATGCTTTGGTTATTGTAGATGATTTTTCAAGATACACTTGGACCTTATTTCTTACTCTTAAAAATGAAGCTTTCAAAGAATTTAAAAAATTTGCTGTTTTAATTCAAAATGAAAAGGATCTAAAGATAAAAGCTATTAGAAGTGACCATGGTGGAGAATTTCAAAATGATTTATTTGAAAATTTTTGTGAAGAACATGGTATTTCTCATAACTTTTCTGCACCTAGAACTCCCCAGCAAANTGGAGTTGTAGAAAGAAAGAATAGATCCTTAGAGGAACTTGCTCGTACTATGTTAAATGAAAATAATGTTCCTAAACAATTTTGGGCTGATGCTGTGAGTACTGCGTGCTATGTCTTAAATAGAATGCTTATTTGTCCTATTTTAAAACGTACTCCATATGAACTTTTCAAAAATAGAAAACCAAATCTTTCTCATTTAAAATTTTTTGGATGCAAATGTTATGTTTTAAACAATGGAAAACAAAACTTGGGAAAATTTGATTCAAAAGCTGATGAAGGTATTTTTCTTGGTTATTCGTTAACAAGCAAAGCATACAAAATTTTTAATCGAAAAACTTTCACAATAGAAGAATCTGTACATGTTGCGTTCGATGAAATTGTGGACCTTGAGGTAAAACCTCTTGAGTCAGAAGAATCTGTTGTAGGTAGTAGTGAAAATTTATCAAAGATACCAACTGAAGAAAAAGATGTCAATCCTCAGGATGAAGAACTAAGCAAAATATGGCAACAACCCAGAGGATTATCACTAGACAATATTATTGGCGACATCACGAAAGGGGTAAGCACAAGAAGCAATGTAATAAATTTCTGCATGAATGTTGCTTTTGTGTCACAGCTTGAACCGAAAAACATCAAGGAAGCCCTTCAAGATGAACAGTGGTGTATCGCAATGCAAGAAGAACTCAACCANTTTGAAAGAAATCAAGTTTGGGAACTAATTCCCAGAAAAGACACTCATCAAGTAATTGGAACAAAGTGGGTGTTTAGAAACAAACTGGATGAAGAAGGGAATATCACCAAGAATAAAGCTAGGCTTGTTGCACAAGGATATAGTCAAGAAGAAGGTATAGACTATGACGAGACATATGCTCCGGTTTCCAGGTTAGAGGCAATACGCCTACTTCTTGCTTATGCATCTATAATGAAGTTTAAATTATTTCAAATGGATGTTAAAAGTGCTTTTCTAAATGGGTATATCAAAGAAGATGTTTATGTCGAACAACCACCAGGGTTTGAAGATTTTAAACATCCTAATCACATCTATAAATTAAAAAAGGCACTTTATGGTTTAAAACAAGCGCCTAGATCTTGGTATGAAAGACTTNGCAATTTTCTATTAGAAAATGATTTCAACAGAGGAAAAATTGATTCAACATTGTTTATCAAAAGAGAAGGAAAACATTTTCTAATTATTCAAGTATATGTTGATGATATTATATCTGGATCATCTAATAAAACTCTTTGCGAGAATTTTGCTAAGACCATGCAGGGTGAATTCGAAATGTCAATGATGGGAGAGCTTACATACTTCCTCGGGCTTCAAATCAAGCAGAAAGAGGACGGTACATTCATATCTCAAAATAAATATTGCAAAGAAATTCTTAAAAAGTTTGAGATGGACAAATCTAAAGAAGCATCTACTCCCATGGGAACATCATGTTACTTGGACAAAGATGAGTCAGGTAAAGAGGTAAATCAAACCAAATACAGAGGTATGATTGGTTCTTTATTATATCTTACTGCTAGTAGACCTGATATACTGCAAAGTGTTTGTGTGTGTGCTAGGTACCAATCTAGTCCTAGGGAATCTCATCTTACAGCAGTTAAGCGTATTTTAAAATATCTTAAGGGAACAACATCCTTTGGTTTATGGAGGTTGTAAGATTTATGGAGGTTGTATGAACCTAGTCTTATAAGATTTTCAGATGCTGATTATGGAGGTTGTAAGATAGATAGAAAAAGCACTAGTGGAACTTGTCATCTTCTAGGTAGCTCTCTAGTTTCCTGGCACTCTAAGAAGCAAGCCTGTGTAGCCTTATCAACCACTGAAGCTGAATACATTGCTGCGGGTAGTTGTTGTGCACAAATCTTATGGATGAAACAGCAATTAGAAGACTATGATATTCATCTAGATCATATTCCGCTTAAGTGTGATAATACTAGTGCCATAAATCTCACAAAAAATCCTATCATGCATTCTAGAACCAAACATATTGAAATTAGGCATCACTTCCTTAGAGATCATGTGCAAAAAGGGGATTGTGAAATAGAATTCATTGACTCTAAGCATCAATTAGCAGATATTTTTACCAAACCATTGCCTAAGGATAGATTTTTTGAGCTTAGAAGGGACTTAGGGATCCTAGAAATTGTTAATATGTGTTTTCACGCTTAACTATGCTTGTTTGCACTCAAGAACGTGTTTAATCTGCTTGCAAATCGATTAAAAGTGCTACTGCACTGTTTACGAATGGATTAATCGATTAATCCAAATTTTAATCGATTAAATAATCGATTAAATTTAACTTTAATCGATTAAAAGTGCTCCAGACAGTTTTTTAAAAGGATTTCTGCGCTGCATTGATGATTATAGCCGTTGCCAACGTCTCAAAACGACTATAAACGGTCATTTCTTCAAAATCTGAACGTTGGGGAGCCTCCTTGGTCCTATTTATACCCCATTTGGGTCCTACTTTCCTTATTCAAACCATTCTTAAATCCCTTTCTCATTTGTTTACCTTTCTCAATCTCCACCTACAAGCATTCCCATTCCTTATTGTCTTACCATATGGCTGCTCCAAGAAGTAGAAGAAGAAGAAGTGAAGCGTCGGAAAATAGCACTCGTCAACGCGATGCTTCCATTGAAGGGTGGATATCCGATGAACAGGAGCAACAATCATTCTCTCAATTTTGGAAGGAAAGAAAGTTGATCAAACAAAAATTCATTGATCTTGCTTGGTATATTTCTCACAACTTCTCTTTTCCCAATCTTATAATAGAACAAGGAGTTCAACACATAATGGAACTCCGTGGAAGGTACTATCCTGATCTTGTTCGGGTATTCTATTTTAATTTAAAGGTTCGTGATGGAATTTTTTCAACAAGGGTCAAAGGTGTGGACGTTGTCTTGGACAATGATGTTTGGACAAATGTGGCAAAGGTTCCTGTGTTGGAAAATTCACAAATCGTTCCAAGTGACTTTGCCAATTTCAACAAAATAATGGTGTTTCAATCTTTTCTCCGCAATCCTCGCCAACACAATGCCCGTCTTTACCTTGCTGGAGGACTCAAGATGGAAGAGCGCCTCTTGCACTATCTCATAGTATGCCTCCTATGTCCTAGAGGGTCTAACCATGCACAGTGCTCTGAGACTGATCTCATCATCATGTATGGGATACTTTAGAGCATCCCACTCAACTGGCCTCATCTAATTCAAACCATCATGTTCAAAGCTAAAAGGTTAGATGCTGCGCCACTTCCATAACCCCTTCTTGTCTCCCAGATTTGTGTGTATAAAGGAGTAGATGTCTCCAATGAGCACTATGAGACTGTACTCCTGGGCCATAGAGTTGGAGATAATTCCCTAAGGCAAATGGGATTCATTAAACAAGGAGACTCCTATGTTCATCTTGAGGGTGTTGCTGGCGTTCAAGCAGATGAAGAGGAAGATGCAGATCTCCACATGCCTGAACCAACAAACGTTGCGGGTCCATCTCGAGTAAATGAAGACTATAGTCTAGAGAGTCTTTCTAGACAAATGTCTGAGATGGCTAGACTTCAACATGAAATGATGGCCATCCAAAATNCCCGCCATGAAGAAATATGCACTCATCTCAAAAGCCTGGATGAAAGGATTTCCGGATTAGAGAGGCACTTTGATAGTAATGAGAGTGATGAGTTCTAATATTTCTATGTATGCCTTGTGTGTTTCTATGTATGCCTTAATATTTCAAAATTAAATAAAATTGTGTGTTAGTTTATTTTCTTAATATTTATGCATACATTCTTTTATTAAGGGGGAGAAATTTATTAATAAATATAACTTTTCACTTATGATCAAAAAAGGGGGAGAAAATAGTTTAAAGATCCTTTTATTTTCTAATGATCTCTTCCTTTATGAGTTGTGTTTGTTACAGATTATTAAAAAGCTTTAAACTTGGAGATAGTTTTTGATCATCATCAAAAAGGGGGAGAATGTTAACAAAAAATTAAAGACAGAGTTTTGATGATGTACATAATTGCACAACACATGATCCAAGAAGACAAATTGAAGATCTTTTATTATGGAAAGCTTTTGTAACAATCTTAGTTGATGTATTAGTGCTCAAATATGTAATAGGGGTTGATTCTTGTACTCTCTATATGATAAATTGCTGTTGAGAATCAAACACAAGCGGTTTTAATCGAT
>NC_028351.1:29840932-29844811 GCF_000741045.1 Vigna radiata var. radiata | reverse complement strand
GATCTTTGTGATCTGAACCAGGATAAAATCACTTGTGCAATTTTTCTCTCTTCCTTACTCTATTCAATTTAGTTTAATTATCTGCTTTGTAAGTGAAATTGAGAAAAATTTTAAAAGGCACAAAAAATGCATATAACCAATTCACCCCCCCCCCCCCTCTTTGTTTGTTATCCCACGCTAATAATTCTGTTGCAGCAATTCTAACAAATTTGTGTGACATTGTGATAGCAGAGTGAAAAAGACACCAATACCTCACCATACACCATTGAGTTGAGTGATACACTTTTGAGTGTTTGAGTGATACACTTTTGAGTGCTTGAGTGAAACCCTTCCCTTGGTGAGGAGTAATTCTTTGAATTTCTGATTACATTTTTGCTTGGTTGATTAATCATTCTTAAGGATAACATCTGTTGAAATTGTATGAGCATCACATTGATTTTGATTGAATTAAAGCATCTGCACATCTTGACTGACATCTTTATGTTGAGTTGATAAAAGTGATTTCTTGTCTGGAAAGGAAAAGTTTTGAAAAAGGTTGAATCATTGTAGTAATTGTTGTGAAAACCTGAGTTACAAGCAAAGTTCTAAGTTTGGGGTTGTGATAACGTTTGAAAATACCGTTATCTATGATGTAATTTTGATACTAAATGCACCCTTTTCTGCTTAGAAGCTTGCTTGAAATCATGATTTTCTGTTAAGTTGAGTGAATAAAAGAGTTGAGGTTGAGTTTGATGAAATAATGACTAAATTCCCTTATTTTGGCAGGAAATGAAATAATATGGAAAGCAGAGGTGCAGTGTCAAGGAGACAGAGCTAAGAATGGCTTGGAAAAGCAACAGAGAGGAGGAATGCTCGAAGCTTGGGTGCCCTTTTAGGGGGCTTAAGCGTAGAAGAGTGTCGCTCACCGCTCGGGCGCCCCTTTGAGGCGCTTGAGCGTCGAAAGCACGAAGCTTGGGCGTCCTTCTGTAGGCTTAAGCTTTAGGAACTGTCGTTCACCGCTTGGGTGCCCTAAGTGGGATTCTTGAGCGCCAACGATATGGGCCGAACTTCGTTTTCTGTTTTGTTTCGCTCTATTTAAAGGACCCAGATGTCCTAAGTTTTGTATCTTTGGTAGGAGGAGCGCAACAACACACTCTTTCACCCTCTGGAGGTGGATTTGGATGCGGGAGCTTCCATTCCCAAATTTTAGGGTTTTTCTATCACATTCTTCTCCATTGTTCATCTAGTTTCCCCATGTCTACGGGGAACTAAACTCTATTTGTCGTTAGGGGATGATGTAACCTTGTGAACTCTCATGTATTTGAATTGATTCTTAATAATATATGTTTTTTCATTAAATGTTATAGTAATTCATTTGTTTCAATGCTTGCTGTGTTTAACTCATTCATTAGCATGATTTAAGAATTGCATGAGTGCTGAGAGGTTCCTTACAATTCAGGTTCTTGTTAAATTACTCCCAAGAGTATTATTTCTCAGGGATGAGGGTATGAGTCTTGGTGGTCTTAAAGCTCTTGATCTTCACATTTAATCACTAGGAATGCTAAGAATTAAATGAACTAGGGTTAAGGACATGCTTATTCGCCGAGGGATCAGGTTTAGGGGATTTAGTGAGTGATGTTAACATTAATGCATAAAGAAGAATTCTTACATACATGAGAGGGAACTTGGTGAAATCTAACCCCAACAACATACTCGTCTTATATTAAACAACACTCGTTCATCATTGTGCTACTCTGCTATCGATCAATTTGCATTCATATTTAATTTTCTGTTTTTGCATCTGAAACCAATGATCTCATTTTCTCTAAGTCTAAATTAATTGAGTTATCACACGACTGTCTAGTGCCGAGAGTCTCTTGGGACACGATACTTGGTCTTACCATTTTATATTACTTGTGCGATTCGGTACACTTGCCGATCCATCAACAACTACTTGACACTGAGGGCCCCTAAAGAGGGCAAGCAGGCTTCCTGCGTGACATGTAGCGTGACAACCAGGCGTGGTTGCATGACAATTAGTGCCTGGAGTCCTAGAAAAGGGCAACCAAACGTCCGAAAAAGCCTTCTACAGCCTTCTCTTCTAGTGCTTTTGATGTTCTTCCTGAGTTTTAACTCCATGATACTTTACTCCTCTTCCAAATCATACCAATAACCTACAAAATTAAGGGAATTTAGTTATAAAATCATTAAGTATAACCTCAATTCGCATATTCACACAATTAAACTAAAAACAAGAGTATAAGCAAGCTTTAGAGTAAAAAAAGGGTTAATTTAGTATCAAAATTAAATCACAGATAACGGTAAAATCAAACGTTATCAAAGCTCCAACTCATGGACCTTTAGAATCCCAACAAGTTCCTTTAAGCACATCCCATCAAGATTTTTTGAGATTTTTAGAGCAGTAACTTGTGGTCTCCATTTCTTGGCAAGGCTGCAAAGAATTTTATCAATATTATCAAAATTTTCATAAACCTTACCCAACAATCTTAGGTCATTTAAGATTGTTTGAAATCTGTTGAACATGGCTTGTATGCTTTCATTGTCCAGAATAGAGAAGAGCTCGTATTATCTAGTTAGCTAGCCTAGTTTATTGCTCTTTACTTCACTTGATCGTTTATTTGTGTTGACCAAGGTGTCCCGCATTTCTTTTTTGCCTTTGAAGGCATGGACGTTCCTGTACTCCTCTTGAGAAAAAACAAACATCACAAACTTACGAGCTTTAGAGTTTAGGAGGGACCTTTTTTTTCGTCAACTGACCATTTACCTTTTTCTAATAACTCACCCTCCTCATCTAAGGGTATGTAGTTCTCATTTTCAACAACATCCCACATGTCCAATATTCAAATTTCTTACCCTTAAATAGAGGAGGGTGGTTAACTGCATACACTTCGTTGTCCATCTCCAAGTTTGATCTATTCCTCACATCCTGTTAATAAGTACCTCTTAAGGTTAGCTTTGATACCAATTGAAACATAGGAAAACACTAGAAAGGGGGGGGGTGAATAATTTTTTCAAAACTTTTCACAAATAGTGTTTAATAATACTTTGCAGGGGTTAGACAGTCTATAACAATAGTTAAACACTTAGGTTTAAAGAGAACGTTGAATGAAAAACTTGTTTAAACAAAAAGGCGCAAAAACACACTTGATTTTATATTTGTTTACTCAAACTAAGCTACGTCTAGTATTCCCTTATAACCCTTTTAAGGGGTCCTACTAAAAAAATGAGTTTAACCACACTTGGTTTACAAACAAACCAAACTAGTTAGATGAGTTTCACCACTCCTGGTATCAACACTAGGCCACCTGTCTAGAACATTTAACATCATTAAGTTAAACTTTACAAGTGTTTGAATTAACTTCTGAATCTAACATAACAAAGGTGTTTTCGAAATCTTTTAAGGTAAAAGATAACTCTTTTAGAGAGGATATAAAATGCTATGAAGAACTTTTGAAAACTTGTAAAAATATTTTTTCAAGAAAAGTCTTAAGATCTTTAGAAAGATAACAAATAGCATAACAATATTACTAATAACAAAAAATTCTTCTCTTCTCGATGAAGGTTGAAAAACAATTATTTTCATGTGTCAATTCGGACCAAATTACGCCCTTTACTACTCAGAATGAGCTTAGAATCAAGCAAAACTCAATAAATGAGTCTGGAGAGAGTCAAAAGCGGTTTTTAGCGATTTTATGCTTGTTTTAAATTGTTTTATAGCTATTTTGAAGAAAGTGAAGAACGGAGTTGAAGATACAGGTCGTAGACTCAAGAAAAGAGCAGAAAAATGAAGATTTGAAGAGTCGACGCCCGCCCGGCAGCACACTTAAACCGTCGGGCGGCCCAGGGCGAGGAGTAGGCATGGCGATTGACGTTGGGCGG
>NC_028351.1:29823216-29839912 GCF_000741045.1 Vigna radiata var. radiata | reverse complement strand
TGTTTTCTTTTGTCAATTGAATCAACTTTATTTTGCATGTTAATATTTTTGTTCTCAAATCCAATTTATTAATTTTTATTTTCAAGTCTTATTATTTTAATTCATGTGAACGAGAAAGCCTTTCGAGTCTCTTGGGAAAACGATACTTGGTCTTACCATTTATATTACTTGTACGATTTGGTATACATGCCAATTTGTCAACAAGTTTTTGGCGCCGTTGCTGGGGACTCGAGGTTTATTTTTCTAGTAGTGTGAATTGATTGAATTTGACTTGGTTGTAATTATTTTTGTTTTATTTTTCTTTAATTGCGTTTTGTTTTATTTTTTTTTAAAAGTGCTTTTAGGGTGTGTTTCTTGTGTATGCAGGAGACAATACATACTAGAAGCAAGAAAAACCAATAACCTTTGCTAGAAGGTCTACCAGACGAGAGGAGAAAGAGATGTCCTTCACGTGAGAGATCTCTTTCTCCAGAAGCTTCTTCGCAGCCTTTGCTTTAGACTTTTGCACCAGATCTTGAGGAGATGACCAACCAACCTCCTCCTAGACGCACGTTAGGGGACGCAGCTAATACAGTTGGCCCCTTAAACTTTAACAGCATTGTAGTTCAAACAGACAATACAACCAGCATGGTGATGAGTCCGGCGTTCATTCAGTTAGTTCAGAACAACCAATTCCATGGGTTGTCAAATGAAAATCCTTACAAGCATTTGACAATCTTTGGTGAAATTTGCAACACGGTGAAGTTCACAAAAGACTGGTTGAATTCTTTCCCGGAGGGAACATTCAGGACTTGGGAAGCAGCGGTCCAAGAATTTGTTACTAAATTCTCCCCACCTTCAAAGATCAATCAAGGGAAGCTGGAAATCTCTTAATTCAAACAAGGGATGGAGGAAACTCTCAGGTAAGCATGGGATATATTCAAAGGTTTATTGAGGGCGAGCCTAGTTCATGGGTTCGATAAAACTTCATACTTGCTTGCGTTCCTTGGAGGTTTTCGCGCTCATTCTAAAATGATGTTAGATGCCTCAGCTGGAGGCAGAATTAATAGAAAAATAGAAGAGGAGGCGTACAACTTGATTGAAGAGATGGCTTTAAATGAAGTGTCGCAGAGTGAGAGGGGCACGGAAAAAGGAGGACTTTTACATTTTCCTATGGAAGACGCTGCAGTAGCACAAAATCACCTCCTCAGCCAGAAACTGGACAAGTTGACAAAGATCATCTCCGAACTTCCTCGGGGACTTAGAAATATCTCTCAGGCTCAGCAACTTTGCGATTTATGCGGTGGTGACCATATTAATGGTCAATGTGCTTTTACGGAGGAGATGCAGCAGGATATGAATTATATGGGGGCCCAATTTCAATACAAGAAGGGAAATTTCAACCAAGGTAATTCTAACCAAGATTGGAAAAATCATCCAAGTATTGGGCAAAGCCAGAATACTTCCTCTGGACAAGGAGGAAACTTTCGACAGCAACAACCGTCATCTCTGTGCCAGCAAGTGAGTAATTTGACTGAGTCTGTCAGGACCTTAAGTAACCGATTTGATGACTTCTACAAAAAATATGAGCAGTAGGTAAATAGCAATCAGGCCAGTTTTAAATCACTAGAGTCACAAATTGGGCAGCTGGCAACAAGAATAGAAATTACAGAGAAAAAACAGTTTAGGGCCAGCACTGAGGCTAACCCTAATAGGGAATGCAAGATTATTACAAGCTTGGATGATTGGGATGCAGATAGCCAGGATGGTTGGGAAGTAGACATTGAACCATTCCATGTGGTGAACAGTGAAGAGGAGGAGATGTTAATGGTTGAATTCTTTGAACCCATGAGCAGTGAAGAGGAAGAAGAGGTTGGTGAAGAAAAAGAGGAAATAGGAACCAAAACTAATCACAATGGGGGCTTGAGAGAGATTTTCAACTGGATGACTGTGTTACCTGTAGAAAATAAGCAGATTCCTCCCTATTCAGAAAGAATCAAAATTAACAGGGATGATGAAATTGAGCTTACTGATGAAGAAGAGGATCTTGTTGTTCAACCACAAAAGAGCAATTATCCTCCTAAGGCTAAAGATCCGGGGTGTTTAACACTGTTATGTTCTCTGAATGATTTGGATGTGGAAGCTATGATAGATTCTGGATCTAGCATCAATTTAATACCCACAGATCTTTTGAAGGAAATCGGTGGACTCGTGTTGAAACCCTCTAACTTGACTATAACAATGGCAGACGGTTCTAAAAAAATGCCAGTGGGAATGGTGGAAAATGTTGTTGTGCAAGCAGACTGTCTTGAGTTTTTAGCAGATTTCATTGTCATGGATGTTAAAACAGAGGAGGAGCATCTTGTAATTTTGGGGCGACCCTTCATGGCAACATCAAAGATGTTCATCGATGTTCATGATGGAAGAATAATGATGAGAGATTTGAATTATCTATTTTTCTATACTAGCCGTGAAGGGGATGAGATCAAAACAGTAAAAGGAAAAACATTCGAGAAGCAAGAGATGAATGTAGAACAAGAAGAAAGCATAGTAGGTAATGATTATTATGACAGTTGTTGTGTTTTGCAGGTGCCTGAGGATAAAGGGAGAAGAACCATTCACCCAAAACCAAAAGAAGATCCACTCCTACTGGGGAGCAAAGTGAGATTTAAGAAAAAGGAATGGATAGTAAAGGAGCTGAAGGAAAAAGGAATGGTGGAAATTCAAAGACCATATTCAATAGTGATCAAGAAGGTGGACCGAAGAAAAGTGAGCCGGTGGGACGATGAAGATCCCAACGTGAAGAAGAAGAGTTGAACTTGCTGGAAATCAAATTTTGTATTTTTATGAACAATTTTCTTTTTCGGTTTTCTTTGTTTTAATTTCGTTGGAACTTGTACTTTTTGAATTTTCTGAACAATTTTGGGTAGCATCTACTGAGGGATGCTAAGTTTTTGGTATCCACTGAAGGATATCCGGAAGGTACACTTACTGATGGATGGTGGAAGGAAGTGCACTTACTGACAAATGCTAATCAGGTTTGGGTCAGGCTCGTGAAGTTAAACAAGCGCTACTAGGAGGCAACCTAGATTTCTTCTTACACTTTTGCATTTTAAATTCTTAGAATAGGTTGAATTTTTATTTTAGTGTGTACTCTTGGCTTGAATACTTTTTTTGAAAATGTTTGACTGACTGACATGCATGATGGAGCTATTTGATGATTATTTGATGTGGATGAGAATTGAGTTGCAATGCATGTTGATATTCTGTGAAATAGATGTGTGATGAATTATAATTGTGGTTATGATGCTAGGCAGGGTGTATGAATGAATTTTGTGTGAGAAAGCCTGTGTGTGAGATTTTGAGCTTCAGAGTTTTTATTGATGTATGCATAGTTCACAGGAAAACATGGATGATATTGTCTTAATCTTGATGATCAATTGACTTGCATGTGAATGTCATATGCTCAAGGCCATTTTTGAAAACCCTTCTCTAGCTAAATTTTCACCCAAAGTGCTTGAAATATTATACCCTTTTGCACCTTAGCCTTAAACAGGATGTGAACCCTTGCTTTGAAATTCTTTACCTTGAGTTGGGATGAGCTTAATTGTATGAGATGAAAAGGTTCAAGTTTGGGGTTGTACGGCGGAAAATTGAAAAAGCAAGTGAAAAGCATTGAGCTCAAATGTTGTGAAAAGAAAAATTCATGAGAAAAAGAAAAAGAAAAGAAGAAAAGCATGAAGAAGAGCTCAATGCAAAAGAAAAAGAAAAGGGAAAAAGTTGGGAATGAGAGAGATTGGTGAAGAAGAGAGTTGTGCTTAAATGTTGAATATTTTGTTAGCTCTCTTGACTCAAGGATTTTGCATTCTTGAAAAAACCAATTTTTTTTGTTAGCCCAACCTCATTACAAGCCTTGGAAAAGTCCTTTTGATGACATTTGCATGTAAAGATGTTGATTGTTTGAGATGAATGGCAATTTTGTTTCACGTAACTTGTGAACAACAGAGAGTGAAGTGTCACCTTAAACACTTGAGTGATTGAGTGAAACACTTGCCTGGTATTAACTAAACCCTATTGTTGTTGGGGGAAACAATGTAATCTTTTGATACTCTCTTTTATTGAAACTCTTGATTATTTATATGGTCTCCATATGTTTTGTTTGTTAATTGTTGGGTTATCATCTGTGCTTAAGGTCTTTATCGTTTAACTCATTCGGTAACTGATGTTTGTCTTTATTGATATGGGGACGTACAGTAATGACATGAANTGGTGAGTAATTTCTTGANTTTGCAATACCACCTAGGGATAGNGGTAGGACGATCAATTGCGTTAACTTCTGTTTATAATTCGGTATTAATTGCTAGGGGAGGCTAGGGATAGCAAGCCAATAGTTAATATTAGGCTCTTTTCGCCNAGGGATNGGGTTAAGNGNAGGCTAAGAAAGTCNCATAACAATTAATTAATCAAACTAATATTCAAGAGGAGTAGATAANAGAGGGCNNATTAGATGAAATTGTAAACCCCCAACAACATTCATTCATCCATTGTTTTCTTTTGTCAATTGAATCAACTTTATTTTGCATGTTAATATTTTTNTCATCCATTGTTTTCTTTTGTCAATTGAATCAACTTTATTTTGCATGTTAATATTTTTGTTCTCAAATCCAATTTATTAATTTTTATTTTCAAGTCTTATTATTTTAATTCACGTGAACAAGAAAGCCTTTCAAGTCTCTTGGGAAAACGATACTTGGTCTTACCATTTATATTACTTGTACGATTTGGTACACTTGCCAATTTGTCAACACTTCTCTTCATGCAAACTCCTTTATATAGACTTCTTAAAAAATGTTTGTTACTCAAACCTTTTGACTTTCTTATAGGGTTGTAGTCGTTAAGGTAGAGTCATAAGTTATGTTGCATCCTGGCAGAGAAACTATGTTGAGCATACAAAAAAAAGTAGGCATAAAGCATGTAAGAAACATTCCTTAAATATCTTCCTATCTCTTAATGTTGTTTTGATTTTGAGCAAACTTTTTGATAAAGTTGATAATCTGCACAAAAAAAGAAAACATAATACAACCGAAAAAAGAGTACTTGTACATACATTCATTAAAGCGTTAAATGACCAAAGCGTTTTAGGCATGACACTAGTATTAGCGTTAAGCGAGGTTATATCACTAGTGCAATCAAGGGAAATGACATCGGTTATTTTTGCCCAAAGACACCGGTTCCTGAACCGAGGTATATACAGACGAGGTAAAAGGTCTACCTCTTTTTACTTCGGCTTACGACCGAGGCATAAAATATAGGATTTTGCACCGGTTCAAAAAGTAACCGAAGCATATGATTTTTCCTTTTTTTATTTTTTTTAGATACGCAACCGAGGCATTATGTAGTCTTTCTGCCCCCGAGACCTGTTAAGTCCCTGGCAAGTGTACCAGATCGTTATCAAGTAATATAAATGGGTAAGTCCAAGTATTGTTTCCCAAAGGACTCTTAGGCCTTACTCTTCATGTAAACTAATCGCGTAAGACTTGAGAAAAGAAGTAAGTTGAGGTTTTAATGCAAAGAACAAAAGTAAACATGCAAATGCAATGATTCAATTGGCTTAAAGAAACTATGGATGAATGGAGTTGTTGGGGTTTACAATTTCATCTCGTCCACCCTCATATATCTACTCTTCTTATTTAATTAGCTTATTTATCAAATTGTCATGCAAACTTTCTTAGTCTACCCTTAACCCAATCCCATGGTGAAAAGAGCCTATTACTAATTACCGGCTTGTTATCCCTAGCCTCCCCTAGTAATTAATAATGCATGATAAGCGGAAGCAAAATACAATTGATCGTCCTACCCTATCCCTAGGTGGTATTGCTTAATCAAGGAATTCTTCCCAGTTCATGACATTACTATACGTCCCCGTATCAATAAAGACAAACAACATTTACCGAATGAGTTAAACGATAAAATTAAGCAAAGGTGAAGAACCCCACAATTGATAAATCAAGCATATGCAAGCATATAAAATAAATAAGAATCTGGATATATGAGAGTTTCAAAAGATTACATTGTTCCCCAACAACCTAGGGTTTAGTTCACCATAACCATGGTGAAACTAGATGAAATATGATGAAAGAATGAAAGAAATAACCGTAAACTTGGTAGATTGGAGCCTAAGCATCCAAAGAACCTCCTGCAAGGTGTGTGGAATAGCTCTGGACGTTTCTCTATGCCAAAAGAATATGTTTTGATTTGCACTGGGGCTATATATAAGCCCAAAATGATAACAGAAAGATTACAAAATCTAGCTAATAAAAAAAGACAACCGCCAGGTACCTAATTTCAGCGCTCAACGGTTTACCTCTAGCCGTTTTGACCGCTCAGCGGTCAGTTTTGCCATTAAGCGGTTTCCCTCTAATAGCTCTGGCTGCTCAGCGGTCCATTTTGGCGTTCAGCGGCTCACTTGACCCTTCTTTTCATCCTTTTTCTTCCTCTTTCACGGGTCTAAGTCCACCTTACTTTACTTCCATCTTCAATTCACCTTAAAACGCTGCAAAACAATGTAAAAACAAGCATAATATCTCTAAAACCAACTTTTACTCTCTTATGACTCAACTAAGTGTTTTACTTGATTTTAAGCTCATTCTAAGCCATAAATGATGTGTTTTAATATCAAATTTAAGTATGAAAATAACGGTTTTTAAACCGTTATCACAACCCCAAACTTAGAACTTTGTTTGTCCTCAAGCAAACAAGACAAAACTTGGCTTTCTACTTCTTCATCAAATCATTCACACTTTTCACAATTCTTTTTTCTCACAACAAGTTATTATACAATTCAGATTTTAGTGGAATCCTACAAAGATGCATGCATGCTTTCAATCCAATTTAGTTCACATAACCAATCTTTTTCCAACAAATGTTTTGTTCATGAATGATCAATCAACTAAGCATAGATTTAAACATGGATTTGACAATTCTCACCAAGCAAGTGTTTCACTCAATCACTCAAGTGTTTAGGAGGTCACTCTACTCTCTACTGTTCACATGTCACATAAATCAATATTGTCATTCATCTAAAACAATCAAAATCTTCACATGCAAATGTTATCACAAGGACCCTTCCAAGGCTTGTAATGTGGCTGGGCTATCAAGAAAAAATGGTTATTCTAGAATACAAAATCCTTGAGTTAAGAGAGTTATAATTATTCAAAGTTCAAGCACACTCTCTTTTTAACCAATCTCAATCATTCCCAACTTCTTCCCTTTTTCTTTTACATTAAGTTCAATTTAAATGCTTTTTCTTTTCTTCTTTTCTTTTCTTTCTCATGTATTTTTCTTTTTCAACTTTTGAACTCAATGCTTTTTCTTTTGCCTTTCACTTTCCCCACACAACCCAAAACTTGAACCTTTTCATCACATACAATTATTCTCAACCCAACCCAAGGTAAATTAATTCAACTAAGGGTTTTCATACTATTTAAGGCCAAGGTTCAAAAGGGTTATATCATTTTAAACACTTTGGGTGAAAATTTGGCTAAGTAAGGGCTTTTAAGCATGGCCTTGATCATATGACATAAACATGTAATTCAATCAATCATCAAGATTGAGTCAATACCATTCATGATTCCCTGTGAACAATACATACATCAATGAAAACTCTGGAGCTCAATACCTCACATAACTGGCTTTCTCACTTCTCATTCATGAATCTTGCTTAGCATCAAAATCACAATCATAAACCACTTACACGTCTGTTCACATAGTTAGTGAACCATTAACCTGGATATCAGCATTCACACATTCTCAATCATCATCCACAATTAATCATCATTAGTAAATAACTCATCATGCAATAAAATTAAACCATCATCAGAATTAGTGTACAAGCCAATAGAGACATAAAAATAAAACATAACATATACTACTAATTCAAAGTACAAAGGAAAAAGAAAAATCCCTGTCCAAGTGTTGGCATCCATCAGTAGATGCCCTACCAATCCATATCCTCATCTGAGTCATAATCATCCCCAGCCTGGGCATCCTCAAAGTGATCATCCTCCTGGTCATCATCATCCTATCCATTTGGGGCTCCAGCTGCTACAAACCCACTGCCCTGTGCCTGCCCCTGAGGCCATGCCATCGCACTATGGAACTCGTCCATAGTCCATCTATGCACTGGTGGCTGATCGTACAGTCCTATAATCATCTCAGCAGTGGCCACCTGCCCTCTGTGGAGAGACTCCACCCTTGCCTCCATCATGGACATATACATGTCCCTCATCTGGAAAGGCTCAGGCTGCTGTGCTGGTGCATCTGCAGGCTCATCCTCCTGCTGTGCTAATGCCCTCCTAAGACGTCTCCTAGGAACTGCTCCAGCCGGCTCATCACCTCCACAATATTGACGATAATAGGAGGCATCAATAGCCTTCCTCGGCCTCTCAAAGGGTGGAACTACAATATTCACTCCTGCCTATTGGCACAAGTATGTAATTAGGGACGGATGTCCCAGTGGTGTCCTGCTACTCACAATATTCGCGCAGCTCAGAATTTCACTGGTGATAATCTTGCCAACGTTCACATCCATTTGCCTCAGCATACAGTAAATGACAAGAATTCGATGTAGTGTGATGTCAGAAACATGAGAACATGGTTGTATGTTGGCATGAGTAAATTGATGAAGGTTGAAAAACAGTTGTTTTCATACGTCAATTTGGACCGAATTATGCCCTTTACTACTTGGAATGAGCCTAGAATAAAGCAAAACTCAATAAATGAGTCTGTAGAGAGTCAAAAGCTGTTTTTAGCGATTTTATGCTTGTTTTGCATTGTTTTGAAGCTATTTTGATAAAGTTAAGAATGGAGTTAAAGATACAGGTCGTTGACTCAAGAAAAGAGCAAAAAAATGAAGATTTGAAGAGTTGACGCACCGCTCGGCGGCACACTTAAACCGTCGGGCGGTCCAGCACGAGGAGTAGGCATGGCGATTGACGCTGGGCGGTTCTGAGGGAAACCGCCGGGCGGTGGCGATTGCCGCCAGGCGGTTTGGAGGATTATGGGAAACCGCCGGGCGGCACACTTAAACCGTCAAGCGGTGGCTCGCTGGGCTTGGGCCTGTTTTCTGTTGCGCTCCTCACCTTTAAATACCCTTATTTCGAGTTCAGAGTGGTTCTTTTGACAGGGGAGAACGGCCAGACCTAATTTTGCTCTCTGGAGAGGATCTCTTGGATGCTTAGGCTCCTTTTCATGTTTTCTAGGGTTTGCTCTTCCATTCATCTTCCATTTTCCATCTAGTTTCACCATGTCTATGGTGAACTAAACCCTATTGTTGTTGGGGGAAACAATGTAATCTTTTGATACTCTCTTTTATTGAAACTCTTGATTATTTATATGGTCTCCATATGTTTTGATTGATAATTATTGGGTTATCATCTGTGCTTAAGGCCTTTATCGTTTAACTCATTCGATAACTGATGTTTGTCTTTATTGATATGGGGACGTACAGTAATGACATGAAGTGGTGAGTAATTTCTTGATTTTGCAATACCACCTAGGGATAGGGGTAGGACGATCAATTGCGCTAACTTCTGTTTATAATTCGGTATTAATTGCTAGGGGAGGCTAGGGATAGCAAGCCANTAGTTAATATTAGGCTCTTTTCGCCNAGGGATCGGGTTAAGGGCAGGCTAAGAAAGTCACATAACAATTAATTAATCAAACTAATATTCAAGAGGAGTAGATAATAGAGGGCGGATTAGATGAAATTGTAAACCCCCAACAATATCCATTCATCCATTGTTTTCTTTTGTCAATTGAATCAACTTTATTTTGCATGTTAATATTTTTGTTCTCAAATCCAATTTATTAATTTTTATTTTCAAGTGTCATTATTTTAATTCACGCGAACGAGAAAGTCATTCGAGTCTCTTGGGAAAACGTTACTTGGTCTTACCATTTATATTATTTGTATGATTTGGTACAGTTGCCAATTTGTCAACATAAATGCCATCTAGTACTTGGCTAGGGGAGCCAAATCTGCCCTAAGGATGTTAACTGGTGATCCATTAGGGTTTCTCTAAAAATGTCTCCCAGGGATTCACATCACTCTCTCAATATCTTCATAATCCCTAGCCTCCTCTAGTATAGCAGCATACCTACACTCCCCTAAGCCATAAAGGGTGTGTTTTAATATCAAATTTAAGTATGAAAATAACGGTTTTTAAACCGTTATCAAAACCCGACTGCGAAATGGTTATCATTGTAGTAAACCAAGGCTTTTTTTCTTTGCTGAAATTGCAGGCTAATGTTTCTTTAGGTAGCAATTTCAACTTCAAGAAATTTCTTTCCCGCACTTATGATGAAGATTTCGAGAAGGTTATGGGAATCAGGTACTTCCTATGATCAAATAAAACACAAGGTTCCTAGTCTTGTAAACAACTACCACCTCAATATTTATATAGCAGATTCTTGTAGTTACAAAAGATTAAATTTCAAGGTCGAAAAACTCACAAATCCCAACTTTTGATGCTCTTGCAGGATTTGGATCTGGATTTTTCAACATGTGCAGCCTCACACTAGACAACACCATCACCCACACCGCTACCTCCAACGATGTTGAAGATACTGTCTCCGTCCAATTTAAAAGACGATCTTGTCTTAACAAACGTAAATTCTTTCAAATTAACATAGTTTCACACTTTACTAGCTTTGACAAAAACAACCACCTAACATAAGTTTTGTTACACCAACTAAATGACCGCTTAAACAAAGACATAAAAGAGTAAATTAACAACATAATTAATAGCAACATATCAACGATTATTTGTTAAGGTAATCCCAAGTCAAAGGCTTAATCACATGAGCAGCTTCAGTCTCTATGATGTCCAAGTGCTTCTTTGCAAGGTGCATGTACACAACCCAATCACCATTCCCCAAAGGACTTGGCATTGGCATAACATAACCAGCTTCACCACCCCAAGGAAAATGGTACGATGCAAACATCGCTTTCCCCCACCCAAAATCCACCTTCCCCTCCGGAAACCTCTGACCGGACGACACCACAAAGGCTGGTCCCTCGTCAGCACGGTTACAATAAATTCTTGACACTCCAGGAATCGGCCTCTGAGCCTCCATCCAATCAATTAGTCCTAAGAAGTGCTCCTCTGTGGCGGCCACCGACAAAAACTTGTGAACAGCCTCAACCACATACTCTAATGGCTCCTTCACCAACTCCTCAACCAGTTTCTCTCCAAAGGGTATGGAAAGCACGTTCCCAAAGTAACACTCCATCATTGCTTCACTCTCTTTGTCACCATTACGTAGTCTCTTCCTTCCATCAATCACAATGCCCATTTTGACAGTAACCCTTTTACTATTTGTGTCTCTTGAAGCTGCACATGCAACCATCTTCCACAATAAAGCCGAGAAACACTCCAACTTCGTGCGGGTGGCGGCGAGGGACTGCATGTAGTGAAGTTGCTCTGCCGTGACGAAATATATCCGACTAAGAAGAGCAGTGGTGGCGGTGGTGGGAGGGGGAGGGAGATGGGAGATAGAAGTGTACATTTGGTGCAAAGAAGGGTGGATGGAACCTGGACGACGAGGGCTGAGAAGAGAGCGACGAAAACATGGATGGCAGGAAGTGGTGGCGAGAATGGTGGTTGTGGGATGGGCCATGGTAGCCCATGAAACAAGAAACATGTTTGTTGAATAGGCATCTGCTATGCGATGATCAAATGTACATGCCACTATTATTCCTCCACACTTAAGTGCGGTTGTCTGAAATTAAAACATTTAATTATCGTAACTTTAAAAAGAAAAAAAAAATACATCAATTCTTCAAATTAAAATGCTAAATTATATATATTCACTATAACATATTTCAATTAAAAAAAAGTACAATTAAGATTGATTTGAATGAATTCAGTCATAATTTTATTATTCTTTAAAAAAAATAAAAAGATTACGTTATCAAAATTTAAAGTAAAATAATCACGTTCTCTGTTTGGAAAAAATATTGTTAGCGTACATGTTTGATATGATTTTCCTGGTAAGTCGCTAAAGTTAGGTTTCTGGATTTGACTTTGCAGTCACAGAAAAAGATTCAACACCTAATTTCTTTTCCTAGGTGACTAAAAAGTGGGGGAGAAAAAGATGAAAATAAAATAAAAGTTATGACAGTGACATCCTTAAAATAAATTAAAAAGTATAAGAACATCAAAATTTTGAACTATTACTAGTGCATTATATACGTACTTTTGTTTCCGTTATATGCGGGGATTAATGCGACAACAACAACCACTAAGATACTAACTACTTCGTTTGAGTGTATTAAGACTATAGGATTACTCAAACACTAACTGTGTTCCAAACAAACATTCTAATATTAATATTGTGATTCAAACCTGTTCCAGCACAAATTAACAATACGTTTGTTACAACTCCAAACCTACTAAATTTCTTAGTATCTCAACCTCTTATATAGGATTTGATTATTTTAAGAAAACATTATTACGAGATATAGAAAATATTATATTGTAAATTAATGGAAAATTTCTTGTTCATATATTAAATGAGTAGTTAAGTAATTTTATTTATTTTTGTCTGATCAAGTTAGTGAAAGCAATGTTCGTTTACAAATAGAAGTAGCCAAGTTAGCTTGATTAAATGAAGTAGTTACTCTGTAAGCTATGTATTTGTTTTTTTATCACCAATGTAGATACTTCTGAACTAATATTTAAGCTTATTATATGATATTACTAATTAAAGTTAATAAACTGTTTTTTATTAGTCCCATAAATGATTTTTTTAAAACGGTTCCTTTAACAAATGTTGCTAATACATTTGTATTGAGTTTTCAGTGCACTAATTAAGCTGGGAATCTTTGAAGTCACTGCATGTTATGATTTTCCTAAAGTTAATTAGGTATATTGAAGAGGAACTTGACTTTTTCTTAAGACGCAAATATCCAATATTCAATAATATTTCTTCCTAGAATAGAATTAAAGCTCTGTGTGGAATGCGTAAATAAAAGAAATACTAAAAGAAATGAAATGAAAATATAATGAATAATGTAAAAAAAAATGAAACAAAATGTATAACAAATGCTATAAAAAATAGAAAAAGATTCAGAAAGTGTTAAACAATACTCCGTTTTATCATGAGTATAATAAAACTTATCATAATAATAAGTTGTGTAATTTTTATTATATTTAATTTTTATGTGTATTAAAATTTAAGCTATGATTCATATACATTACATTATATATTTGTACACAATATTACAAACATTTAGTTAGAACTCTTTTTTTTTTCATCCTTTCTATTATCCTTATTTCATATCACTCTTTGCATTGAAAAATAAAAATTGGTGAACACCAATTCTAATAGACACCTAATTAAACTTAATAAAGAGAAAAATAATATATATATATATATATATATATATATATATATATATATATATATATATATCTATATATATATATATATATAATCAGTTTATTGTAAATTCAACTTGGACCTATGTTTCTTCTTTTAAATTTTTTTAAGGAAGTACTAAGTTTTGACATTCACCGTTCATGTGAACATGCCGAATGAAAANATATATATATATATATATATATATATATATATATATATATATATATATATATATAAGATATGGTACGCATACAATTCTCTTAGATAAAATTCAACTTGGACCTATGTTTCTTCTTTTAAATTTTTTTAAGGAAGTACTAAGTTTTGACATTCACCGTTCATGTGAACATGCCGAATGAAAAAAACAAATATATTTAGACATCTAAGAACTTTTAGTACAGAGAAAAAAAGAATATAAATTATTTTTAATGTGATGATATATGATTTCTTATCTTTAAAATTTAAAAATGTGAATCTAAATGTCCTAAATATAAGAAAGTTTTATAACGATTTTTTTTTTTATAAATTTATTGTTTTAAGATTTTAAATTAAAAATGATACTAATTATATATACAAGTTTAACTCATGTTTTATGATATCTTATATTTTGTATGAATCCCGTTTGAAAGACCATAAGACATACCCACCCACGTATATATATCATGCATATCAACCACTATTTAGTTAAATGCATCTAGTACCTGTACAACAAGCACACCATTCTTCTTCTTTGGAACAAACTTGCCTTCAATAGATTGGTCTGGATTGTAAAAGTTGAGGTTCTTAAGTTCAACATCTGCCTCAGCTTCAACAAAATCAACACCACGATTGTTACAGAGAACTTCAGGTTCACCCATGCTGTTGAGCACGACTTCACCTGCAAACACATAATAAGAGATTAGGGTTTGTGCCAAGGCCTTCTTCAAAGACCCCACCATGGTTCCAAAGGTCATTTTGTTGGTGGCACAGTCTTCCATGGTTGTGGATGTGATAATAGGGTTCTTGTAGCAAAAGAATACTCCTACATCCAATGGAGGTAGAAGCAGGTCAAGGTTCGACAGTGGAAGCCAATGTTCTTGCACTGGTAACACTGCTGCCACCACCTCTTCGTTCGTCACACTCACAGAGAAATCTCCATTTTCAGAACACATTTTTCTGATAAGAATTGTTATAATCTAGGACAAGATGTGATCTGTGTTATAGTTATAATTGTGCTGTGTATTATTTATAAGGCTAGTTTGGATGGTAGAGGACTTACAGGTGTCTTTGATTGGAGTCAATGTTGGTTCATCTAGTCCACTTTTTTTTTTTTTTTTAATGAAAAAATAACACTATCTAGATGTACTTGTGGTGAACAAATCCTCCAAAATTCTTTTATAATGGGGTAACTTTAGTTCAATCATTGGACAAAAGATTCCCTTAATATTTTACTTAGATATCTTATAAGATAATACGGTCAAACAAAAATAGTTTGAATGTAATTTTTGCATTAAACTATTTTACCCTTATTGAGATTAACTCTTAAATATGTAATAGAATGTAATATAAATAAAACAAAGGCCTTAATTTAGTGAAATACTATTTTTCCATGAAAAACACTCGAACTGGGATGCTCACGAAAATACCGCGAATTAAAAACTCCAAAGCTAATTAATAATAATAGATTGACTTGAAAAACCTTTTTTCCTCATATAGATATTTTTAAACTTTATTGACTGTACTAGACCATCAGCATTTTTTTCTTTTTCAAAACTAGATTTTTTTTTTACTATTTAAGTACAATTTTATTTTACGAAAGACTAAATTCTTATTATGTTTTTTCTAATTTTGCAGGTTGTTTGTTTCTAAAATTCTGTTTTTTGATAAACGAATTTTTAGCAACATAATTTTTAATTTTATAGATTTGTATATTTATAATAAATTACTTTATTAAAAATTTATATTTTTTTTATAATAAATATAAATTTCAAAATGTTTAATTTTGATAAATGTATATTTATTCATCATCTAAACAAAGATAAAGAGGTAGGTTTAGCTCAGTCTATCAACATTATGGTAACAGAAAAATTATGATAATAAAATATTGTAATTGTAATTTTTTATCGTAAAATTAATTTTGATAAATGTATATTTATTTGGTTATGTTCCTGCTGAAATGAGACGAGGATAACGTCTGAAGAGTAGTTCCTATCTCAGACGAACGTTCTCCTTGCTCCTTGCTCCAAATGACCAATCAATATGGGGGTGACCTGCAGAATACACTCCGACGCTCAAGTCAGAATTTTTCTCCGTAGGCCTTTTAATAATTTCATTAAGGAAAAAAGTGAGTTTACCTCGAAATTGAACCCATATTTATAGAGTTCATAAGAAACTGACTAATTAATTTACCTCTTAATGATCATTTATACTTGTCTTTAACTAGCCATCAATAGTCATTATCGTATTTATTGCGCTTTAACTACACTCAATAGTTGTTGGGACCAAGTGGCTGAGAGGCTTTTCCCTGCACATTGATCGTTCGGTCCTTACCTTGCAATCATGAAGTGCCTTTTTACACGCCAACTGCTCGGTGAGCTATAGGCCCATAGTAACATAAGGCCCCCGAGCCCTAGCAAAACCTTAGATATTGCCTAGGGTTTTAAACTCCTTACCGATCATCAGACTCTAGGAATTCAATAAGAATGTTTCCTAGATAAAAGTTAAGGTGAGAGTTACGAGAACGTTGCTCACCGAGCATTTAAGTTTAGGAGTTCACTTGGAACGTTCCTGATGGGTGTCACACCCCATGCAAAATTTAATGTGAATAAAAGAATGCAGTATAGTGCTAGGAAGTGACTCCTAGGTCATCTCTCAAGGACCAAATGTGGTTCGAGAATTAGGTCAGACACAAAGTGGGGGGGTTGTGAAAAGTTTTGTGGATGTAGATGAATAAAATTAAAACACGGATGAAACAAAAATGCAAATGCAGATGTAAAAACGGTTTCAAAGACAGAATGGAAACGGTTGGTCATTAACTTAATTACAATGCTTCCAATCACAGATCAACAAAATAAAGCAACGACTCGAACCTCTAATCCAACATGGTTAACCAACTAAACGAAGGCTAATCATGTTTACATAAAAACGAACTGAGCGAACGCAATGTTGACATCAAATCCAATTTACACCATGCAGTTTCATCGACTAAGAGAAGACTAAACACCAACTGGGCAACTAAGTGTATACCCAATTGCAAGTGCAAATACAGATTTTATATTAACCAACTCAGAGTGGCAAATACAATTACAGTCTA
>NC_028351.1:29821403-29822496 GCF_000741045.1 Vigna radiata var. radiata | reverse complement strand
AAATTGCAGTGGCAACAAGTAAAGAAAGTGACGCGTAAATGAAAATCTTTAAATTTAAATGCAAGCAACAAAGAAAACAACACTCCAAAATATAAGAGGATGAATCACCAAATGAATGTGCTTCTCCAATTTAGAACCGCGTGCCATGTGGTTGCACCTCCAATAAAAAAAAAAATAAACCACACCTTCTTTCCCATTCTAGGACGTCTCGTGCACCATTTAACATGAAAGATGAATCCCTTTTTCTAGAAGCAATTGAATAATATACTAAAACTCCATCCCATGCCATGACCACTTCTCTTAATTCTAAAAGCTTCCATCATCGTGCACTACTTCTAAAGACAAGAAATAAATGGCCCTAAAAGAAATCCTATCCTGCACCNCATTTTTAAAGCAAAGAAATGGATGGAAATTGGTAAAATAGCTAGCAGCGTGATTCAGCTCCCAAGCCTATAAATCACCGTGCTTCCATCAAACAATTTCATGTGCACCGTGAGTGAACCAAGCTTTCCAACTGGAATCAATGCATCTTCAAAGAAAAGAAATGTGTGCCTCTAAAAAGATTTAATCATCCAATCCATCAGACCGTGGCATCATTTCAGAAAAGAAGAAAGTGGCGGCAACAGCTAGAAGACAATGTTCCAACACTTCAAAAATAACGTTCAAAGAAAAATCTACTGGACAAGTGAGAAGACAAGCNTTTTTAAGAAAAAGGAAATTAAATGGAAGCTTCACACATTAACAAAGGCTACAACAATTGCAAGAAAGAAAAGAAAGTGTGCTCTTCATTCTAACCATTGTCAAACCAACTTGAATACATTTTTTTAGAGCTCCCAGCCAACGTTCATCAACCAAAAGCCAAGTCTCAAAAGTGGCGGCTCTCTCTCTCTTTCAAGTTGCCGAGAGTTCTCCAAAGGGTGGGGTCCACCCTCAAATAAAAGAAACCGTAGGTTCCAAGTGTCTTACAATTTTGGGCCCCACTAATTTTTCCAACAATGACCCAATGTGCAAAAGTTTGTCCAAAAGGTTTAAACAATTAATTTACAATGTAACTAAATTTAAAATGTCTAATTGGAGAGTCTTGAATTNATTT
>NC_028351.1:29817236-29821398 GCF_000741045.1 Vigna radiata var. radiata | reverse complement strand
CNTCCNAATGNNCCAAATTGTNTNTCCAAAATTTTCCCTGAAAATAATAATGCAAATAATTAGCTCAGAAAATTCAANTTAATTAAAATTAGATTTTCCAATCAAATTAAGCATAATTAGGAAAAATGGGAAAATACCGGACAAATAAACACAATTCCCTAATTAAATTCGGTACAATAAGCTATGTGAAATAAATATAATAACGACTCATCAAAATAGACCACACTTAGTCTTGTGTGGGCAAGACAAGACGCAAATCAGAGAATAGTTTAGAAGACATCAGGAAGGTGACACAGACTCAACAGACAGAAAACAAAGACTAACAATGAAAGAAACAAACAGAATTAAACAATCCTCAAGAAATCTAGATAAAGAAAAGAACTAGACAGTATCCAATACAGAATCAAGGAAGGCAGATACTCAAAAAAATCATCCAAGCAATTCCAAGCATGGAAAAATAATCAATCAGTTCAAGAGGTGAATCAAAAAGCAACAGAACCTCACAGATGCACACTATCGGTGTTTCTCTCAAGTGTTTAGGGTAAACAGTGTCAACTCAATGTACTCAAGAAAACAAACACAAATAGACTTGGCAATGCTCTAATATCAACACTAAAAAACTTATGCATGTTTAAATCAAAAGGTATTTTATGGATGCAATGGGGCCAAGGACAAGGGAGGATAAATATGGATGAGAAGCTACAAACCAAAAGGAATAGAGGAGCAATGGGGAACAAGTGTAACACATTCAAACACACCCAAACCTCTAATTCAATCCTCTTCTTGACTCCATTATTCACAATTTTTTTTTATTTTTGTATTTTTCTGAATTTTCTCTTTTTTTTCATCTTGTCTCTTTTCCTTTCTCTCTATTTAGAACACAGATTTCAGAGACAAGATGTACACAACATATTTACAAAAGCAAAAACAAGAAGAGGAACCAACTAGTCAATTCATCAGAATCCCCAGGGAGACCACACTTGTTCCCAAAACACTTCCAAAGCTCCAAAATTCCCTAAGGTTAAGGTAATCATGGTTTTTCACTTAGGGGTAATTAATGAGCTTGAAAACAAAGAACAGGGGAAAGTATAGGCTCAAAGGGGTTATCAAGGGATTAAAACAAGGTAAGCTCATTTGGCTAGAGAGGCTCAAGAAAAAAATTTCCTTTATCACTTCCAAACATGCATATCAATTGAGAATCATCAACACGAGTCAAGCCAAGGCATATGTGCAAGCAATCAAGAGACATATCACACAAGAAAGAACATAAAGTGGCTCAAATCTCACACAGGGTATTTGTCACAATCAAATCACTCTCTCAAACATCATGATCATCTTCCAATCAAAGAAAAGCATGGATTTCAAATCATAAGTATTAATCAAGTCAAGTGAAAAACTAGTCTACAACCTAAACAAAGTCCAAAAATCAAGAGAAACATGCAAAACTGTACATAAGACAAACAAAAACTATCTAGAAAACAAAAAATTTAACTCAGAAAAAAAAAATTAACAAAAAATAGAAATCTCCCCCAATAGACCACATTTAAACTACAAAGTGTCCTCAATGTGTCACAAGCATAAGATCAATAATCAGAACAATCAACAAACCAAGGGCAAGTGCAATAGAAGTGAGGAAAGGAGGAGAAGGGAAAAGGAAAACTCCCCTGATCAAGGTGGTAGTTGCCAATTTTGGACTATCAGGGAGATATTCTCCACCACCGGAGTCAGCAAAGAAGTCTTGAGGAGGAACTGCTTCAGCCTCCAAATTTGATCAAGCAGGGAGATGTCCTCCACAACTGGATCCAAGAAGCAATGATTGTTGATGAGCTGGTTCAGCTGGTGCCTATTGATGTTAAAGCTCTTATGTATGCTAGCACCTTTGTTTTCCATTGTGGGTGCGTGTTGGTCAACTTCATGCGTACCTCCTGCAACATGGTTAGTGCATTGTGGCTCCACAGAAATAACATGTAGGGGTATAACACCCAATCCTAGTGTAACATGTTGAACATCAGATAAACCCTCAGAACATGAATCAATTTCAAATGTAGAAACAATATCAACAACAACCTCAGATTCATGTTTAGTGCATGGAGAACAAACATTCATATGTGATAGCAAATAGTGGTGCTCATCATGCAAAGAAGGAGAATGAAAATCATGCTCATCAACCTCATAATCATCAACATACCTATCAATAGCATAATCATCAACAACAAAATCAATCATAGATATGTTTACTTCCACTTCCCTGAAGATTGGTAAAGTGGTGAAAGGTGAAGATGGTCTACCTATCTCAAAACTCTTGCTCACATCTGCCTGGTCCTCAAAATTTTCATCAATCTCCTCACAGTTAGTATCATCCATTATGAACTTGGAAGTTGGTTGTATCACAAAATTGATTTCAACACAAATACAGCAAGAACCAAGTTCACAACCACAATTAAAATTTTCATAAAACTGTGAAAGATCAAAATTTAATCCTTAAGTCTAAAGCATCTTCAGTTTTCACAGTTTCTATATCAAAATTAGTACTAACATGTGAATCTGCAGCAAGATCAAGGATATTCGAATGCATAAACAACTCAGGCAAAGCAAGTGGGATTTCAAGTTTAGAGAAAACCTGAGTTGATTCATGATTCATCTCACCAACAACATCAGAATTAACAATTGCATCCTCAAGTGCAATAGTGGGGACATAGGAAGGTGGGAAAGTAGGTGGCGTAGTAGTAAGTTCATGGCTCTGCTCCCCATCTGCTATGTGAATGGCACTGACATCATCAAGAATCTGAACAGTCTGAAATGGTAATCCCTCTGAAACTTGAGACTGTTCCTCAATGAACTGAGTGGCTATCTGCCCCAGCTGATTAGTCAAACTCTTCGTGGAAGCTATAAATTGCTACTGAAACTAATACTGAGCTCTGGTTTCCTGCTGAAACTGCATATTCTGCATGGCCATCTGCCTCAGTAACTCCTCCAATGTAGGCTCAGAACCATACTGAACAAGGAAGAATTCATCCAAGAACTTATGCTTAAGATCTTCCCAAGAAGTGATGGATCTTGGAGGAAGACAATACAGCCAATCACCTGCTGCTTCTTGTAATGAGTGTGGGAATGCCCTTAAGAACATGTGATCATCAGGGACATGAGGAGGTTTCTTTGAAGAGCAAATGGTGTAGAACTCCTCCAAATGTCTGTGTGGGCATTCACTTGCAAAACCATGAAACTTAGACAGCAAAAGTATCAGTCCAGAGGTGAGAACGCAATGAACATCATCCTCATAATGTGTAACCGGTTCCCAAAGAGCACTCTCATAAGTGGAAGGATGAGTCATATTGTTCTCAGCACAGAAATTAGCAGAGTATACATCACAATCATCAGAGTAACATNCAGAAGGAGAATCATAATCATAGGCATTGACAGAATAAGCACTATTCACATAATCAAAATAGGTAGACATGCAGAAAAGAAGGGGGGGAGAAGAATGAAATGAAAATATGCAACTAAAGTTATCTAAATGCAACACACATGACACCACACACAAAACATAACAAAACACTTACAACACAAGACAAAACAAAACACACTAACACAACAAAAGACCTAAGACTGAACCGTTGGTCCCTGGCAACGGCGCCAAAATTTTGATGGGTGTCGCACCCCATGCAAAATTTAATGTGCATAAAAGAATGCAATATAGTGCTAGGAAGTGACTCCTAGGTCGTCTCTCAAGGACCAAATGTGGTTCGAGAATTAGGTCAAACACGAAGTGGGGGGGTTGTGAAAAGTTTTGTGAATGTAGATGAATAAAATTAAAACACGGATGAAACAAAAATGCAAACACAGATGTAAAAATGGTTTCAAAGACAGAATGGAAACGGTTGGTCATTAACTTAATCACAATGCTTCCAATCACAGATCAACAAAATAAAGCAACAACTCGAACCTCTAATCCAACATGGTTAACCAACTAAACGAAGGCTAATCATATTTTCATAAAAATGAACTGAGCGAATGCAATGTTGACATCAAATCCAATTTACACCATGCAGTTTCACCGACTAAGAGAAGACTCAACACCAACTGGGCAACTAAGTGTATACCCAATTGCAAGTGCAAATACAGATTTTATATTAACCAACTCAGAGTGGCAAATACAATTACA
>NC_028351.1:29791110-29815771 GCF_000741045.1 Vigna radiata var. radiata | reverse complement strand
CTTGAATTAATTTGTCTCCATCCTAATGCTCCAAATTGTTTGTCCAAAATTTTCCCTGAAAATAATAATGCAAATAATTAGCTCAGAAAATTCAAATTAATTAAAATTAGAATTTCCGATCAAATTAAGCATAATTAGGAAAAACGGGAAAATGTCAAACAAATAAACACAATTCCCTGATTAAATTCGGTACAATAAGCTAAGTGAAATCAATAAAATAACGACTCATCAGTTCCCTAGGTCAAAACCGATCGGTTGTTAGACCTACGAAAGCGTTCCTCACAAGCTGAGCATTTTGACTATAGGAGTTCACTTGGAACGTTCCATAGGTCAAAACCAAATGGTGGCGAGAGCTACGAAAGCGTTACTCACCAACCAAATAGTTGCCAGAGCTGTGAAAGTGTTCCTCACAAACTGAGCGTTTTTGACTCCAGAAGTTCACTTGGAACGTTCCCTCGGTCAAAACCAAACGGTGGACACTAGGCGTTCACTCGGAACGTTCCCTAGGTCCAAAAGACTCAGTGAGAGCTACAAAAGCGTTCAGCACCGATGGATTATGAGAGCTACGAAAGCGTTCGTCAGAAGTCCAGCATTTTGACTTTAGGAGTTCACTTAGAATGTTCCCTAGTTCAAAACTGAATGGTGGTGAGAGCTACGAAAGTGTTCCTCACCGACGGAACAGTTGTGAGAGAAAACCGAATGGCGGTGAGAGCTATGAAAGCGTTCCACATGGACCGAGCATTTTGACTCCAGGAGTTCACTTGGAATGTTCCCTAGGTCAAAAATGAATGGTGGACACTAGGAGTTTACTCTGAACATTCCCTACGTCCAAAAGACTCAATGAGAGCTACAAAAGAATTCCTCACCGATCGGTTGTAAGAGCTACGAAAGTGTTCTTCACAAGTCAAGCATTATGTCTAGGAGTTCACTTGGAACGTTCCCTGGTGTTGGGGCAATTCGGCAAGTGTACCAAGTTGCACAAGTAATATAAAATGGTAAGACCAAGTATCGTATCCTAGAGGATTCTCAACGCTGAACAGTTGTGTGAAAACAAGATTAATTAAGACTTAGAGTAAAAGAGATCATGGGTTTGTATTGCAAAAATAATAAAATAAAGCAAATTAAAATTGATCAATGGTAAAAGAGCACAGAGATGAATGGAGGTTGATTTATATGAGATGAGTATGTTGTTGGGGTTAGATTTCACCAAGTTCCCTCTCATGTATATAAGAATTCTTCTTTATTCATTAATGTTAATGTCCCTCACTAAAACATTTAAACCCGATGTCTCGGTAAATAAGTCTGTCCTTAATTACCAGTTCATACAATTCCTAGCATTCCTGGTAAAAAGATGTAAAGATCAAGTGGTTAAGACGACTAAGACCCATACCCTCATGGCTGAGAAATATAACCCTTAGGGATAATTTAACAAGGACTTGAATTGAAAGGAAACTGTTGACACTCATGAAAATCACAAATCATGCTATTATATAAGCAAGCTATAAGAACAGATAAATTACTCTAACAATTAATGAAAAAAGCATATGAAATTAAGAATCAATTCAAATACATGAGAGTTTACAAGGTTACATCATTCCCCAACAACAAATAGAAATTAGTTCCCCATAGACATAGGGGAACTTTATGAATAATGGAAGAAAGAAAGAATGAAAAGACTAAGAAATGGCTAGGAGTGTATTGTTATGATCTCTTCTGTGAGGGATGCAAAACCTAGAGCCCCAGGGTCCTGTAAATAGCGTCAGACGCGTCCCAAAGTGCGGCCCGGTCTAAAAGAATCAAATCAGAGCAGAAACAGGGCCCGATCCACGTGAAATCACGCTCAAGCGTTGCAGGGAGTTCGCCCAAGCGTGAATTGAGGTTCTGTAAGGCTTGGGCATCAGTTTTGGACGCCTGAGCCACGGGCGTCAGTCACCTAGGCGAGCAACGGTGATTTTGGCTTCGTTGTTTTTCGTTCCTATCGCCTGGACTTTGGGTTTTCCCCTTTCTTGGTGCCTTTTTGACCCCTTTTGAGCTCCATCTTCTTGGCTTTTCACTTATTCTTCTAGTATTGCTTCAATCTCTGTCAAAACAAGGGGAATTTGTTAGAAAACTGTTAAAATCATCCTCAACTCTCTTATTCACACAATTTATTAAAAACATATGAGTTCAAGCAAGTTTCTAAGTGACAAAGGGTGATTTTAGTATCAAAATCACATAGCAAATAACGGTGTTTTAATCCGTTATAACCTAGGTGAAAATCGAATGGTGGTTAGAGCTAGGAAAGTGTTCATCACTGACTGAACGGTTGTGAGAGAAAATCGAATGATGGTGAGAGCTACGAAAGCGTTCCTCACCGACTGAACGATTGTGAGAGCTGCGAAAGCGTTCCTCACAAACCGAGCGTTTTGACTCTAGGAGTTCACTTGGAACGTTCCCTAGGTCAAAACCGAATGTTGGTGAGAGCTATGAAAGCGTTCCTCACCGATCGAACGGTTGTGAGAGCATTTTGACTCTAGGTGATGGAGGACCATCCAAGCTCAACATAGGACCTTTAACAAGAGCCATGTCCAAGAGAATCCAAGAGGAAGAGGGAGCACTCACTACTTTACTCTTATGGAGTATTAATTACTAAATCCTCTTTCCCTTTGACAAATAACTTTACATTGCTTTTGTAGGACATTAATGAAGAGAAGAAACTATGTCTATGCAACTAAAGAAGGCTGCCACATAAGCAACAAACAAAGAAGAAACCAAGAAGCAAAGGAAATGGTTGGCGCTCAGCGGCCTCTTCATGACGCCCAACGCCAAAAACAACAGCTTCATCATCTTCATCATTTTCTGCTGAGTCAGCTCTTGTAGCTTGCTTCCCAAGCTTCCTCCACTTGTTTTACAGCATGTGCACATTAGAGTAGCTTGCACCACACGCTTGGAAGCTCTCCTTTCTTCTATAAATAGAGAGCTTCATCACTTGTAATGGTAACTTGATTTGGAGTAATGAAATGCTGTTGAATTCTCAGCTATCCTCTCAAGTTCAAACTTGTGCCTTGTTATCTTGCACCTCCTCTAGCTCCTTTCCCCTTTGGAAAGCCTACTGAGTTAGAATTCTACCAAAACACTCATCCAAACACCACCGGACATTTTCACAAACAGCTTGAGTGTGCCAAAAACCTTCATCCAATTCTCCATTTCCGCTGCATCTTTCTGCGTCTTGAAGCATTCTTCTACGAGTCATGGAGAAGCTTCCATCACTAGGAGTTTACTTGGAACGTTCCCTAAGCCAAAATGCAAAGGTGATGCTTGAAACACGGGCTCCACTCTCTTGCTTTCAATCTGGACCGTTCGGTTTCAGTCTAAACCATTCGGTTTAGGATGAGAGTGAGAGTTCACGGAGAACTTCCTCATTACTCAGTTTAAGACGAGAGTGAAAGTTTGTTGAGAACTTTTATCACCGCTCAGTTTAGTCCAGGAGTTTTTCAGATAACTGTTAAGAGTCTCGCAAGTATACCGAATCGTTTCCCTAAAGACTCATAGGCCTAGACTTTCATGTGATTTCTTGATTATTTAAGACTTGAATAAAAAAATTAGGGTTTTATAATGCAAAAATGAAAATTAAATATGAATGGAAAGGTTTTGATCAATTGAGCAAAAGATAACGTAGGTGAATGATGTATGGATGAATTATGTTGTTGGGGTTTATGATTTCATCCTATCTACTCTCATATATCTAAGAATTTGACTTTTTCATCAATGTCAAAGCCACTTTCTAATTTACCCTAATCCTAATATCTTGGTGAAAAGAGACTACTCCTAATTACTAGTTTACTATGTCTAGTCTTCCTAGCAATTGATCATGCATTACATAATTCGTACAAAAGCTTAAAGGCAATCGGTCCTACTATTCCTATGTCTAGCTAATATTGCTACCGAGAGAATTCCCTCATGTCTAGACCTACCCACACGTGTCCATATAGATAGAATCAAAGATTATGCTATTGAATAATGGAGGAAAAATTCTAACAATGGAGGAAAAAAAGCATATGAATAAAGCAACAATTCAATATATGAGAGTTTCAAAGGATTACATTAATTCCCCAATAACAATGGAGGTTTAGTTCACCATAATCATGGTGAAACTAGATGAAAATAATGGAAAGAATGAAAAAATAAACCCTAGATTTGATAGATTGGAGCTCTCACATCCAAAATCCTCCTCTGAGGGGTGAAGAAGGTATTTCTGTGTCCTTTCTGTCAGAAGATACCCCGTCTGGTTCGTCCATGTCTATTTATAACTCATAAAAATAACAGAATTTTGGCCCAGGCCCAATAGTCTGCCGCCTGGCGGTGGCTTACCGTCCGACAGTGGCTTACCGCCCGGGGGTGGGTGCGGTACTCAAAATAGCGCCCAACGGTGTCGCCCAAGCGAAAAATAGTGAAAAACTGTAAAACCACCGCCCTGCGCTGCCTGTGGCACTCTAGTCAACTTTTCATCATTCTGGTTGACTGGTTGACTTTTCTGCACTGCAACTCCTTGATACTTCAACCCTTCTTCCAAATCATTCCAATAACCTACAAAATCAAGGGAGTTTATTGATAAAATCATAAAGCATGTCCTTAACTCTCTTATTTACAAAACTAAAGCAAAATCATGATTCCAAGTAAGTTTCTAAATCAAAAAAGGTGCATTAAGAATCAAAATTAAGTAAAAAATAACGGTTTTTCAACCATTATCACAACCCTAAACTTAGAATTTTGCTTGTCCTCAACAAAAACAAAATGTAACTTAGTTCTCAAAAAATCAATACAATGGATTAACACTTTCCAAAACTCTTTCTTCCAAGACAAGTAATCATTCTCAACTCATCATAAAAATATCAGTCAAGATGTATATGTGCATTACGTCCATTAAACTCAATATGGTATTCACATAATCACAGTGTTTCCAACAGATGCTATTATCATGAATGACAAATTAACCAAGCACAAATGTAATCATGTATAATTGGAACTAATCCTCACCAAGGAAAGTGTTTCACTCAAGCACATAAGTGTATATTGAGGTGACTCATTCTCTCTACTATCACAATGTCACACAAATTAACTTTACCTTTCATTTAACCACAATAAATCATATTCACAAGCAAGTTATAATGACAAGGACTTTTCATGGCTTATAATGAGGTTAGGCTAATAAGAAAAATTGGTTTTTCTATATCACAAAATCCTTGAGTTAAGAGAGTTATTCAAACATTTATAATTCAAGTACAAACTCTCTTTCATAACCAATCTCACTCATTCCCAACTTTCCCCTTTTTGCATTGAGCTTATCTTTTTCTTTCATTTTATTTTTTCCATCTTTTCTATCTTTTTCATCTTTTCATGTTTGCTCAACACATTAACTTAATGCTTATATTTTCTTTTTCAATTTTCCCAATAGCCCCAAACTTGAACCTTTATCAATACCACACAATAATTCTCAACTTAACTCAAGGTGAAGATTTTCAAAAGGGTTTCACATACTGTTTAAGGCTTAGGTTCAGAAAGGGTAGAACACATTGTGCTCTTTTTAATTGGGATGAAAATTTATGTATTAGCTAAGAAAGGGCTAATAAAAAATGGCCTTGATCATATGACACAAGCAAGCAAGTGATTCAATCATAGAAACCTGGGCAAAGTCATTCATGCTTTCAAAGTAAAAACAATCACTCAATCAAAAACTCTGGAGTTCAAAACCTCACAAATGCTAATTTCAAGTTCCAATACATAGATACACATTATGAACCACCAACTGTATATAACAACTCATATATCATCTCAACATTAATCAATATAAAACATTCATTAAGCACACTCATCAAATCATCATCAACCCATTGCATCAGATATAAGTTTTAAACCAAGTACATCAACACCTATTCTAAAACAAAAGCAAATAAAGCATAAATTAAAAAGAAAGGTTTAGAAAACTGGGTTGCCTCCCAGGTAGTGCTTGTTTAACGTCACGAGCCTGACCCAAACTCTTTCTAGCACCCATTAGTAGATGTTAATATTTCTCACCTTCATAGCATTTACCAGTAAATGTTGTCAATGACACCCATCAATAGATGCCTAGTCACATAGCATCCTTCAGTAGATGCTTAATCACATAGCATCCTTCAGTAGATGCTATTATTCCTGATCCTTATCATGGCAACAATTATCAGTAGATGTTGTAGCAACACCCATCAGTAGATGCTTTCATTACTTCCATCAGAAGCAGCATATAACCTAAAAAAAACTCAAACACACAAAGAAAAATCAAATCCAAACACAGAAATAATCAATTAAAAAGAAAAAGTCAAAAAATGGGTTTCCTCCGAGCAAGCGCTCTTTTAACGTCATTAGCTTGACCCGGTAAGGCTCAAACACCCATAAGTAAGTGTTGATATTCTCCTTGCTTGATATTGTTTTGTTTTCTTCTTTCTGCTGAATTTCTTCGAAAAATTGATAAAATGAAGCACCTGTTTCCATGTCTCAATTATAGGAACTTTAATCTCCAATTTCTTGAAGATCTCCATAAGGCACTTAAATTTCTTTTCCTTCCTATGATATCTCTTTAGATCAGGAAGGGGTTTTTCATATGATCTTTTCTTTCTTCCTTTCATCCTTTTTTTCTTACTCTTCTTCTCCCTCAACTTTCCTTTTTCTTTTTTCTTTCATTCTTCTTTATTTTCACACATTTTCTCTTTTTTTCTTTTTTCTCAACCACTTCTTTTTCCTTCTTTTCATCTCTATCTTCCTCAGTCAAACTTGTTGTCTCTATCTTTTCCTTATCTCTCTCAATCTTTTCCTCCCTATATTTTCCTCATCTCTCTCTATCTTTTCCTCATCAACAACCTCGTCACATTTAGTGATAGTTGCTTGACATTCCTGATAACAGTCTAAAAACCATTATTTTTATACTTGAAATTGATATCAAAACACACTCTTTATGACTTAGAATGAGCTTAAAATCATGTAAAACACTTAAGTTAGGTTAAAAGAGAGTCAAAGATGGTTTTAAAGATATTATTCTTGGTTTTACATTGTTTTGACAATATGTAATGAGAATTGAAGGATGGGAAGTGAAATAGGAAGGAGTTTGATTCAAGAAAGGATTAAGAAAGGTGCAAAAGAGGAATCTCACCCGCCGCTTAGCGCCAATCTTAGCATTGACCGCCAGTCTTGTGGAAGACTTACAGACAGATGGTTAAGTGCCAACGCTGAGAGGTGAATGAAGAACCATGTCTACAGTTGAGCGCCAAAAGCCACTGCTGAGCGCTGAGATCTTCCATTCAATACGGCAGGACGCCTGGGCATCAATGTTGAGCGATCCAGTGGAATGTCACACCTACCACTGAGCGATGAAACCAACGCTGAGCGCTGTAGTTGGGCTTGAGCCAAAATTCTATAATTTTTCATAGCTTCTAAATAGACCTTCAGAACAATTCTAGGGTAATCTTTTGGCAGACAAAGACGACAAAACACCTTCTACACTCCTTGGAGGCGAATTTTGGATGTTAAGGCTCCAATTCACCAATTCTAGGGTTTATTCTTTCATTTTTTCCATTAAATGCATATAGTTTCACCATGTCAATGGTGAACTAAACCCTTGGTTGTTGGGGAACGATGTAATCCTTTTGAAACTCTCTTATATCAAAATTCCTATTTTATTTATATACTTGTATTATCAATAGTTTGGGTTTTCTTCTCTGAACTTTAAAGCTTGCATTGTTTAACTCATTCAGTGTCATGATCTTTGATTTTGTCGATATGGGGACGTACGGGGAAATCTGGAATTGAGAAGAATTCTCTTCATTATGAAATATTTCCTAGAGATAGGAATATGACGATCAATTGCTTATGCATTAGTAATTGATAGGGAAACTAGAGATAGTAAACCAGTAATGATGGTAATAGGCTCTTTTCACCGAGAGATCGGGTTTAGAGTAAATTAGAAAGTTGCATGAACATTGATAATAAAGTGGAATATAATAGGAATAGTAGATATAGGAGGGTGGATCAGGATGAAACCGTAAACTCCAATAACTCCACTCATTCATATCTTTATCTGTCAATTGATTCACCTTTTGCATTTTCATGTTTAATTTCATTTTTTTCATGCTTTTTTTTTCATTCAACACTCGAGCTCAATACCTATCTTTTGCCTTTCAATTTCCCCCAACAACCACAAACTTGAACCGTTATCAACACCACAAAATATTTCTCAACCTAACTCAAGGTAAAGATTTTCAAAGCAAGGATTTTCATCCTATTTAAGGTTTAGGTTCAAAAGGGTATAACATCAAATGTTCCTTTTACTTTGGGCGAAAATTTTGCTAAGTAAAGCCTACCAAAAATGGCCTTGATCATTGATGAAGGTTGAAAAACAATTATTTTCATATGTCATTTTAGACCAAATTACTCCCTTTACTACTTAGAATGAGCTTAGAATCAAGCAAAACTCAATAAATGAGTCTGTAGAGAGTCAAAAGCTATTTTTAGCTATATTATGCTTGTTTTGCATTGTTTTTAGCATTTTTGAGAAAGTGAAGAACGGAGTTGAAGATGAAGGTCATAGACTCAAGAAAGGAGAAGAAAAATGAAGAAATGAAGAGTCGACATACCGCCGTCGGATTTGCGATTAGAGGCAAACCGCCGGGCGGTAGACCCTTGCCGCCAGGCGGTAGTGCGGCTTGAGGGAAACTGCCTGGGCTTGTTTTCTGTTGCGCTTAGATGCCCAATTGGTGATTGCATCTTCGCTTAGTTGATCAATCTGTACAGAACACATTGGATGGAATAGGTGTATAGCGTTCGCTTAGTTCGCTGTGCTGGATTAGAGGTTAGAGTAGTTTATTCATGAGACTCTTGCACTTTAATTGCCTAATCGGTGTTAAATCTTCGTTTAGTTGATTAGACTGTACGATGCAAAACAGATTGGATTTGTGCATTGCATTCGCTTAGTTTGCAATTTTGAAGACCGAATTAGCCTTCGCTTAGTTGGGTGATTGATAATAGTCTAAAAAATGTTATTTTTATACTTGAAATTGATATAAAAACACACCTTTTATGGCTTAGAATGAGCTTAAAATCATGCAAAACACTTAAGCTAGATTACAAGAGAGTCAAAGGTGGTTTTAGAGATATTATGCTTGGTTTTACATTGTTTTGACAGGATTTAATGAGAATTGAAGGATGGAAAGTGAAGTAGGAAGGATTTGGACTCAAGAAATGATAAAGAAAGGTGCAAAAGAGAAATCGCTCCCACCGCTCAGCACCAATTTCAGCGCTAAGCGCCAGCCTTGTGGAAGACTTATGGTTAGACGCTTAAGCACCAATGCTGAAGGGTGAATGAAGAACTGTGTCTACCGCTGAGTGCCAAAACCCACCATTGAGCGTTGGGAACTTCAATTCAATACGGCAGGATGCTTGGGCGTCAATGCTAAGCGATATAGTGGAGTGTCGCACATACCACTAAGCAGTGAATCCTGTAATTGGAATCGGGCCAAAATTCTGTAATTTTTCATAGCTTATAAATAGGCCCTCAAAACTATTCGAGGTTAACCTTTTGACAAAGAAAGACGACAGAACACCTTCTGCACTTCTTGGAGGCAGATTTTGGATGCTAAGGCTCCAATTCACCAATTCTAGGGTTTATTCTTTCATTATTTCCATTAAATTCATAGAGTTTCACCATGTCAATGGTGAACTAAACCCTTTGTTGTTAGGGAACGATGTTATGGAGACGTCCAGGGCTTCGGAGAAGTGAAGAGGCTCCTGTCACAAGAGGAAGGGAAAGTGAAGGCCCTGGAGGAAGAGCTAGCGGGCGTAAAGAAAGCCTTGGAAGATGAGAAGCAGTAGTCGGCCGAGAGCGCGACCAAGCTTTAAGAGGCGGCCAAACTTCTGAAGGATGAGAGGACGGCTAAGGCTACCCTAGAAGAAGCGCACAAGCAACTAGAATTGACAGTTGCTGAGAAGAAGGAGGTCGAGAAAAGACTCCAAGGCCGAACGGTGGAGTTGCACACCGAGCTGAAAACCGTTCGGGCTGAATTGAAGGCTGCTGAAGAGAAAATATCTTCTCTGAACGATAGCTTGGTGGCCGAACATGAAGACGGCTTTTATAAAGCCCTTCGACAAGCGGAAGTATTGCTTAACATCGAAAGGCCGCTCAAACTTGGTTTCAACTTGTACAAGGACGTCTACGGAGGGGTCCTTGTGGACATTGAACAGCCCGGCGAGACGGTCGCGGAGCTTGGGGGGGAGGCCGAGGTCGTTACCAGGTCAGCTGGTGATGCCGATCCAAAGGATGTCGATGCCTAGATTGATTAGTTTTAAGTTGTTTTGTTTGTTGTTTTTTTTTTGTTTAGGAATCCATTCTAAATCGAAATCGGTCGGATTGTAAACAGCCGGTCACGTTGTTTACTTTTACCATCCGGTTATATGATTTTTTGTATCCTTTTTTGATGAATGGACTTTTCTTTTGTTGCTTATTATTAAGTGCCTTTTTTGCTTTCATTGTTAAGTTTCGAGTGGGTTTTGGCTTGGCATAAGGGGTGGCGGGCTGTGCCCTTTACCGTCCGGCCAAGTTGATAGGATGATTCCATTCGTCAACTTGACTTTTGCGTGCGAGCCGGCGGGTTGTGCCCTTTACCGTCCGGCCAAGTTGACCGGATGATTCCATTCATCAACTTGGCCTTTACGTGTGGGGCGGCAGGTTGTGCCCTTTATCGTCCGGCCAAGTTGACAAGATGGTTCCATTCATCAACTTGGCCTTTGCGTGTGGAGTGGCGGGCTGTGCCCTTTACTGTCCGGCCAAGTTGACAGGACGATTCCATTCATCAACTTGACCTTGCTGATGAAGAAATACTAACTGGATTGAGTCGAAGCGTCGCATTGCTCATTTAATTGGAATTACATGAAAGTGATTACATATTAACTGAAATAGAGTTTAAGATGAGACGCATTCCAAGTATTGGTGATGTGGCGACCGTCCAATCTAGTGAGACGGTATGCGCCATTGCCTAAAGCTTCTACAACCTTGAAGGGGACTTCCCACTTAACGGCGAACTTGTCGTGTGTTGCTACGCGACGTGCTTCTCCGGTTTTCCTCCAGACGAGGTCCCCCTCCTGGAACCTCCGTGGTCGGACCTTCGTATTATATTTCCTTTCCACCATGCGTCGACATGCTTCGGCTCTCAACACCGCCCGGTCACGCCGTTCGTCGATCGTGTCGAGCTCTACTCTTAACTCTTGGTCATTCAACTGTAGATCTTCCATATTCCGACGGAGGGAAGGTTCGCCCAACTCTACGGGTAACATGGCGTCAGTCCCGTATGTCAAATTAAATGGTGTTTCGCCGGTCATGCTGTGCGGGGTACATCGGTATGCCCACAGGACTTCGGGGAACTCGTCCACCCAAGCTCCTTTCTTATCTCCCAGGCGCCGCTTGAGCTCCGCCACGATGGCCTTGTTCACTGCTTCGGCCTGACCGTTGGTCTGCGGATGTTCAACTGAGCTCGTGGCATGCTTTATGCCCAAGCCTTCAAAAAATTCCTCCAACTTCTGGTCAATAAATTGCCTCCCATTATCGGTCACGACTGTCCGGAGTAAGTCGAACCTGCAGATAAGCTTCCAGAAAAACTTCTGAACCTGAGAGGCTGTAATGGTGGCCAGAGCTTCCGCCTCTACCCACTTGGTAAAGTAGTCGACGGCCACTAGCAGAAATTTACGTTGACTGGTTCCCGGGGGGAAGGGTCCAACAATATCCATTCCCCATTGAGCGAACGGCCACGGGGAGACGATGGTATGGAGTATATGCGGCGAAGCGTGGTGGTTGTTGACGTGAGCCTGACATTGAATGCATCGACGCGTAAATTGCATGGCATCGTTCTCCATTGTCGGCCAGTAATATCTTGCACGTAGTATTCTAGCCTTGAGCGTTCGTCCCCCGGTGTGGAAGCCACAAACTCCGTGATGTAACTCATTCATTACATATTGCATTTCGTCCCCTGCCAAGCATTTGAGCAAGGGTGACGAGAAACCCCGACGGTAGAGGTCACTGCCGACCATCGTGAATCTGGCAATCTTCTTTGTGTCGGCTGGGCGCATGCTGTCACTGCGGTCTTGCATGCTGATCAGCTTTCGAACCTCCGTCCTCCAATCGGTAGCGTCGTCCGTCGTGATTGCTTGACATTCGACGGAAGGTTGTAGAAGAACTTGGCGGATGATGGTCGTCAACTGCCCTTTCTCCTTGCCCGTGCTGAGTTTGGACAGGAGGTCCGCCCGTGCATTTTGCTCCCGGGGATGTGCTGGATTTGCACGCTTTCAAAGTCTTTGACTAAGGAAGAGGCTCGGTGATAATACCGAAGGAGATGGTCCTCACGAACCTGAAAATCACCGTTCATTTGACCCACCACCAGTTGTGAGTTAGTTTGGCATATCACCTTGCGGGCTCCCACGTCCTTGGCCAATTGCAAGCCAGCCAACAACGCCTCATACTCCGCCTGGTTATTCGACGCTTTGAACTTGAAAATCAAGGAATGTTCCATAAAGAATTCGTTTGGTCCCTCTAGGACCACACCCGCTCCGTTGACCGTCCAGCCTGATGCACCATCAACATACAGTGTCTGCTCATCCTGGCCAGTTAAAGGTATTTCTGCGGCAAAGTCAGCCAAATGTTGTCCCTTCACAGATCCTCTCGGTTCATACCTTATGCCAAATTCAGACAGCTCAACTGCCCACCCGACCATTCTTCCAGCCAAGTCGGGCTTTCTCAGTATCTTCGACACAGGGTTGTCGGTACGTACTACTACCTAGTGGCTCTGAAAGTATGGTCGAAGCCTTCGGGAAGCGTGCAGAAGGGCCAGAGCCACTTTCTACACTTGCTAATATCGACTCTCTACGTCGGTGAGGGTCCGACTGACAAAGTAAATGAGCTTTGGAGTGGGCTTCTCTTACAGCAGGACCGCACTCACGGAGGCGTCAGATATACCCAGATAAACTTGCATCTCTTCCCCTGGAGCGGGCCGGTTCATGATCGGGGGCTGGGTGAGGATACCCTTAATTTCTCGAAATGCTGCTTCGCAATCGTCATCCCAGGTGTTGGCCGAAGCTTTCTTCATCTTCTTTAATATTGGGCTGGCCCGCTCGGCCAGCTTGGGTATGAATCCGGAAAGGGCGGTCAGACGCCTGACTAGCCTTTGCATATCTTTCGTTGTGCCTGGACTCTACATTTTTAGTACCGCTTCACACTTGTCCGGGTTAGCCTCGATCCCTCGAGACGTCAACATGAAGCCTAAAAACTTCCCGGCCACCACGCCAAACGTGCATTTGGCCGGGTTGAGCCTCATCCCATACCTCCGTATCTGTCTGAAGACCTCTTCTAAGTCTTGCAAGTGCGGAGTCCCTTGTGAAGACCTCACGACCATGTCGTCGACATAAACGTCCATGCATCGGCCTATTTGTCCGACGAATATCTTGTTCATTAATCGTTGGTAAGTGGCACCAGCGTTCTTCAAACCGAAGGGCATCACTTCATAACAGAAGTTGGCCTGATCGGCCATAAATGTCGTCTTCTCCCTGTCCGGTCCATGCATGAGTATCTGATTGTACCCCGAATATGCATCTAGGAAACTTAGGATTCGATGACCGGACGCCCCATCCACGAGGGCATCAATGTTAGGCAATGGATAAGAGTCCTTGGGGCAAGCCTTATTCAGGTCGGTATAATCCGTGCACATACGCCACTGGCCGCTAGCTTTCTTGACCATGACCACATTGGCTAACCAAGTGGTATACGTGATCTCTCGGACGAACCCTGCCACCTGTAACTTCTTTACCTCCTCCTGGACTGCCCTCCTTTTCTCTTCGCCCATCTTCCTCTTCTTTTGGGCTACGGGTCGGGCTTCTCTAAACAGAGACAAGCGGTGTAACATGATCGAGGGGTGTATTCCCGACATATCGGCGGCCGTCCAGGAAAATAGGTCCCGGTTACGCCATAGAGTTGCCCTTAGCTGCTTTTCTATCTCCTCTTCCAGTCCTCGAGCTATGGTGGTGACCTGCGTGGGGTCTTTCCCCACTATCACGGCCTGGGTATCCCCCTGCGGCTCAATGCGATCTTCCGTATTGATCCGGGGATCCAGGTCGGCCATCGCGACGTCCGCACCACCCGTTCTTCTTCTCATCTCTTGGGGGTACATCTTGAGGCCCGCGGCATAGCATTCCCGCGCCACCTTCTAATCGGCACAGATGGTGCAAATTGTACCCCGGCTGGTAGGGTACTTCATTGCCAAGTGGGGGGTGGAAACGATAGCGCCAAAGGAGTTCAGGCATGGCCGTCCCAACAGCACATTATAGGACGTGTTGGCGTCCACTAGTAAGTATCTTACTCTCTTCTCCTCACCCTCTCGGCCGGTTCCCAGACGCGTCCACAAGTCTAGATATCCCTTGGTGTCCACCCGCTCTCCTGCGAAGCCCACTAATTGTTCGTCATATGGTACTATGAGGTCGTCCGAGATGTCCATTTGTCGGAATGTCTTCCAGTAGAGTATATTGACTGAGCTTCCTTGATCCACCAACACCTTACTCACCCCGTATCGCGCAATCTCGACTGTAATGACAATCGGGTCATCCTGTTCTGGGTCAGGTGCGTGAAAGTCCTCGTCGGAGGTGATGGGGGGCATCGTCCTCCTGGGGACCTCTACGGCATGTATAGACCGTAGGTGGCGGATACTCCTCTTATGCATTGACGATGAGACTCCACCACCCGTGAATCCTCTTGAGATTGTGTTGATCACTCCTTGTAACGGCCCGCCATTTCCGCCGGCCCGGCTCCTACTCCGACTCCTGCTCCTATCCCTACCCCTCTCGGGACTTCTAGGTCTTCCGGCCTGCCCGCGTTGGTATCTCGGGCGATCGTTTCTAGGGGTAGTCCGCTCGTGCATGGTCTTGTTGTGGGGTAAGGTTCTGGGGCTCCTTTCCCATGTGGAAGGGTGTCCGGCTGGGGCCGTTTCGTGCCGATACGCCCGGATGTACTGTTTCAGGTGCCCAGCCTGGATGAGCCCATCTATTCGGTCCTTGAGTGTCATGTAGTCTTCGGTGTCATGACCCATGTTCTGGTGATACAGACAATGCTTACTATTGTCGGCCCTGGGCGGCGTAGGGCGTTTTTGAGGAGTTCGCATCACTTGCGTACTCAAAGCCTCCTGCAATATCCGAGCTCGGGGAGCATTTAGGGGAGTATACTGAGGAAAGCGAGGAGCTCGGGGTTCGTCCCGTCCCTTTGCATTGCCCGGTCGGTGGGACTGCCTCTACTGCATTCCCTCGCTTTTGTCCTTCGCCTCCTGAACTTCTCTTCGGTAATTCTGCTTCATCTCTTCCACCCTGGCTTCGTCTGCCGCTCGCTGGCGTAGCTCCTCCAGGGTCTTGGGTGGGGTGCGGGAGACACTCTCCTTGAAGGGTCTCGGCCTGAGGGTCGGCATCACAGACTGCAAAGTCATTTCCAGACTCAAACCTCTGACTCGTCGAACTGTCTTCGTGAACTGGTCCATAAAGGTTTTGAGCGGTTCTTCCTTCCCTTGCTTCAGATTCATCAAGTCGACCAAGGTGACGTCCTGCGCTCGGCACGCGGTGAACTGCTCGTTGAACATGCCACTCAAGCTTTTATAGTTTTCTACCAAACCGTTGGGAAGAGAGTTGAACCATTCCAAGGCTTCACCCTCAAGGGATAATGAGAATGCTCGACACCATATGGCATCACATCCCGTACAAAATGCCATGGCGTTGGTAAATGACTTGACATGTGCCTCCGGATCAGTGGTGCCGTCGTAAATTTTGAACTGCGGGGGAATGAACTAGTCCGAAATGCGCACGTCCATTACAGCCTGTACGAAGGGTACCGGAACCGAGGGCATCTCCGGATTTATCAACACCAGACTCTCCTCTTTCTTCCCCTTAGTGTCCCTCCTCTCCTCCTGGCGCTGGTCGTCCTGCCCATGGGCGCTACTGTGGGCCTCCTTACTACCCTCACCGGTCGCCTTTTCCTTCTCACCCCTAAGCTGGGCTAGGCACTCGGCTCGTACCGCTGCCATCTCCTCCTTGTGCCTCTTCTGCATTTCCTCATGTCGTCTCTACATTTCTTCCATCCTCATCTCTAGGGCTCGAATCACTCCGCTCGCCTCGTCAGTGCTCGTGTTTCTCGTGGTCACCATTAGTTATAATCCTCCGGCCCCACGGTGGGCGCCAAATGTTTCTGCTGTGGATGATTGGGTCTTCTTCCGGTCGGTCCTGTACTCCACTTGCCCGGTTGTTCGAAGGTCTTTGATCACGCTATTCTGTCGAGTCCGGCTGGGTACCTGCTAAAGGCACTCCGACGCTCAAGTCAGTGTTTGGTATTTTTAATATTAAGGTAGAGATAGAGAGAGAGTGAAATAAATGTGCATTAAATGTGTCTGCCTACCTCTTACCTTTGACTTATATTTATAGTTTTCTTCGTGGGCCTTTAACTAGCAGAACCTTAATTACGGCCCAATTATAGGCCCACCGCGGTTGATTTAGTCTTACCTTAATCGTTGATGTTTACTATACCTTAATTTGCGACGTGTACCGGTCGTCCCTGTCGTCCGCCTTACTGGGTGTTTCTGGCGAGAGATTGGTGCATCTTGCGCTGAATCTTTCATCTGTCTGGCCGACCGTCCCGTACGCTACCTCTAGCCGTCCGGTACATAAGCCCCGTAAGCCATCAACGACTTTGTTGTTGTATCGCTTTTGGAGATTTAACAAGAAAAGATTTGACGCTGGTCGTGACTTTCTCCCGGTCTTACAGTATGCAAGCCCCTCGAGTTCTGCTTGGTGTATTTTTGACGTAATGACGCAGACGCAGTGGCCGTCCGGCTTATCATCACAGTTGTCCCGGAAGTTGTCAGATTGTGAGCATGGAGAATGTCGGGTTGTCTTGCTATGATGAATTCTTCAAAGTTTTTCTGATAGACAAATCTGCGACCGATTATGATTATTGACAGTCATGCGGACAAGACAGCGTCGTGCCGCGTGGCATCCCCGAGCGTTGACGGGGCCCACGAGGTCCATGGTTTCTAGTTGTTCGCCCGGCCGGACCTTTTCGTTGACGGATAAGGTTTGGGCGGTCACTCAGAGTACAAACTCAAAAACTCGTGTATGTATGTTACAACATTAACACACGTATATTTAGGATTATTACAACAATAATAGAAAAAAATTGGTGTAGAATAGAGAAAAAAAAAGTTAAAATAAAAATTTACGTCTACATCCTACATAAATTTACGTTTAAAATTCTAACAAGCATAAATTTCCGTCTCTGACCTAAAATAGATGTGAAAAAGCCTAAAATAAAGGCTTAACAAATCATTTTATGGTAGTGTTTGTAACCTTATAACAGGCTATTATTTATTGGCTACCTCATTAGTTACTCAAACTCTCTCCTACCATTGTAAAATACATATTTTTTGTCAAACACTAATATAGAAGATACGGTTAAATATAAATAATTCGTAATGTAAAATTGGAAAAAGTCTTGTTTCGCTGATAATGTGCGTTGAATTCATCTTATTTATTTCACTTTTTCCTTCTCACATTCCCAAGGGTAGGAAGGACAAGGGACTTACGAACCTATAAATAATAAACCATCCCCTTCTTTAAATGAAGTCATTTAGCATACGTACCAAATTTTCTTTCCTACCTTTAAACTTCCCATAGTCTTCACACATTCTCATGACAAATCCATATTTATGCATCATTTAATAGTTAAAGTCAAATCGAAAGTAAATAGAAAAAGATAGCATTAAGACATGTAATGGAAGTAAAACAATACCTTAAATAAATATTAAATTACATCAACATTACTTTAAAAAAATCTCAAAAGCCATGTCATTTTATAAAAACGCGTCAGCACTCTATTACATGTTTGATAAATTAATAAAATATATAAAAATAATTGAAAAATATCATTGTGAGATATGAGGAAAATTTTGGATGATATTTTTTTTAAATAATATTTATTAATTGATAAAATATATAATTCAGTTAATATAAAATTAAAAAGTGTTTAAGACGTTATATTGTAAGAGATTTGTAAATCCTTAAGCTTATTTAAACATGAATATAGTGATAGAAAGTTATAAGTTATATTAATAATCATTTACATTTTGTTTGTTAGCATAATCATTTATACTTACTCCAAAATCTAACACCTGTTCCCCTTCATCCAGCATGAGAACAATGGAAACTCACTCACATGTACCTAAAACCGTAGAAAGCGGGTCCTCCTTCATGTGTTGCGTAACGTTTTTCTTATCTTAGTTTATCTTGTAAAATATAAGAAAAGATTACGTCTCTTTCTCGCTAGGGTTATGGTCAACTAATATTGTTGATTCCTCTACCCTAAACCACTTACTTGGCCATTAATGCCTCTACCCCAAACTACTCACTTAACCTTCATCTTCTTGACGTGATTGATGCATTTGACTTATTCAAATGTTGTATTACACAAAGTTGATTGTTCACTGATCCAAGATAGAACCATAACGTACTATTTCTATTCAAAACAATAGTTTGAAAAACAAAACTTAAGACGTGTAATACAAGAGCAAAGGATATTGTAGACTTTTATGACAACCCTAGTCAGATATATGATTTCGCAGGATATTGCATATCTTGTTGGACTTTTTTTTTTTTTTTTACTTTGATTAAATTAAATTTAAATGTTTTAGAAACAACATGATTTTGCATCCTTTTTTTTTTTGTACGACGTTTTCTTTTACATCACTCAGAATATTATATTATATGTTTTCCTTAGTATATTTTTTTTTGACTTTTACTTATATCAATTTTAATATTGGTTATAAATTTAAGTAATTTAAAATTAATATATATTTTCTAACAATATATTTTAGAATTAATGGGTTGGAATATTTCATTTCCAATTAATAATAATTTAAAATAATAATATATGGTTCTATATATTTAGAATTAGGTATAATATTTAGTACGCAAACTTAAATATCAACGACACTTTCTTTCTTAATAAGAACATATACGTAAAGTTAGCTATAATATTTGGTAAACAACTTAAATATCAATGCATGGCACTTCTTAATGAGAATGAATGATGATGACATACCCCTTGCCATGACTTAGGAAATTCATGAAAAGTTGGAGGCATCTAAAGAAGATGGTCCTAGACTCTTTCCTTTTGGCCATCATGGAAGAAGAAGAAGTACAATAGGTTTAGGCCTTGTATTTGGTCATGTAGTGTAGGTTTGATTAAGGCTTGTATTAAGGCCTAAGTAGCATAAGATTTTCCATAAGTTAGTTATCCAAACTAAGTGGAAAGTGTGTGTCATGTGTCATGCTTCCATTGGAGATTATTTTCTTTTTAAAAGGTAGCCACATGGCACCCTAGGAGTAGAGAGGATTTACTTTTAGTAGTGGCCACATAGCACTCTAGCAATGGAGAAGATTGTGTTTTGTGAGTGGCCGCATGTCCTCCCATCATTGGAGAGGATAGAAGGCCTCATTTTTGGCCAATGAGAGCAAAGGTGGGAGATCATGCTTTTAGGGTTAGAAGGAGACACCGTTGGCCAATAAATAAAGGTGTCTCCACCCTTGTATTTCACCTTTGATTTAGAATAAAGTTATGTTGTCATTTTTGTGCCATACTACTCTTTTAAGGTTACCCTAGGTTAGAGCAACTCAAGTGGTCTCCTCTAGCCACCTTCCTCCAAGAGTTGGCCCAACCTCTCTTAGAGAACCCTTAAATACATCTTCCCTCACCATCCAACTCATCAAAACCATGAGCTATCAAAACCTTTCACCACCACCGAATTCCGCAATCTTCATCCATGAACTTATGGCTTGATTTGCTTCTAGATTTGGCTTATCCTAGCTAGAGCCCAACCTAGCTAAAGAGGTTGCCATCATTTGGTATCAGAGCTTTGGTTCTTCAAGAGCTAAGTCTTTTTGTCCTTATTTATCCTTTATTGTGTTGTTAATGTTATTTCCTTACTTGTCTTGTTGTGTTTTTTACTTTCCATCTATCATTTTGTTCTGGCAGCAAACTGTGTCGATTTTCAAAATTAAACAAAATCTAGCTTAGTTGTTCAAAAAATACGTAAAAATATTCAAATGAAAGCCCTTTGAGTCTAGTTTCCAACAAAAAAGAATCACTTCATTTGAAGTTCTGTGTAGAAAGTTATAAGTAAAACACTCAGCAAAGGTCAAAGCTGCCAAGATGTTGTCATTAACGTTTTTTCAAGTTCGTTTTTGGTAGTTTTGGCTACATTTTTGTGCACTTTCTTTTTCTTTTTCAGTCATTCCTTGCTGTTTTTTTGTCTTATATGCATATTTTGTGTCATTTTTATTTTTGAATCCATCCATGTTGTCTAGAGTCATATTTAGTCCTTTACATGTTTTTACTTCCATGTTTAACCTTTGAAAAATCACCAAAAATACATGTTTGAGTAAATTTAAAAACTGTTTCATTTGAGTACCTTTGAGTGCTTTTTTTTTTTTGCATATTTGAGTTCATACTTGTTGTTAGGTCATCAACAAGTTCTTAGAGTTAGGTTTCCATTATGTCCCTTTTTGTGTTTCATCCGATACTTGATTCTAGTAGGTTTTCTTCATTTTGGTGCTATAAGGTTGTATGAACATGAAACTCCTTGTAACATTCCATATTTGAGATCTAATTTGGTGTGTGCTTGTGCTAAAAATTTCAATAAAACAAAGAAGAGACAAAAGGTACAAAAGAAAAGTAGACAAAAAGTACAAAAAACAAAAGCGAAAAGTAAAAGTATAAACACATGCATGTACCATATGTAACCAACTTTTTTGTGAGCACTTTGATGTTGATTTGGGAGCTGAAACTCACATCCCTAGCTGCTGTTACAGCAGCCAAGATGACCTAAAAAGGTTGCCTTAGTGCACCATTTTGTTTAGCTTCCAAAAGAACAAAAGCACCTTGTGTTTTTCTAGTAGTTTTTTTTTTTTTTTTTTTGTGATCTATTCTAGTGCCTTTCTTTAGGTAACTCCTTTTGTTGTGCTAAACTTTCCTTCTTAAAATTTAATTGCTTCATTGTATTCTAAACATTCATGGTTTTGTCAAAGTAAAACTCCTTTTGAAGATCGTTTATTCATTTTAGAACTTTTCTTGCTTTTTCTTTGAACTCCTTTTGGCTTTAGTATTGTTAATATGTGGTGTAGGTCATTGGATGGTTAAAAAACATGAGGATCATTGGGAGGACAGCCCAAAACAATGAGTAACATCCAAAGATGAAGGAGGCCTTGAAGGGAAGCTTAAAGTCTTGGTCTAAAACACAAAACAAGAGAGTATGCACTTATTGAGAAAGAGAGATTTGTGTGTATTTTATTTGAATTGTAAAATTGTAGTTGTTTTCCTTTTTGGACTTTTATTTTTGGCTTGTTAGGGGTTTGTCCTAACAAGAACATTGGACATTTATTATTTAAGTGAAATTTGTAGTTGGAGGGTAAGAGGAAACCAAAGTTCCTTGTAATTAATCATTAGGCCGCATAGCTGTTGGGGCAAATCGACAAGTGTACCGAGTCGCACAAGTAATATAAAATGGTAAGACCAAGTATCGTATCCCAGAGGACTCTCGGCGCTGAACAATTGTGTGAAAACAAGATTAATTAAGACTTAAAATAAAAGAGATCATGGATTGTATCGCAAAAAGAATAAAATAAAGCAAAATAAAATTGATCAGTGGCAAAAGAGCACAAGGATGAATGAAGGTTGATTTATATGAGATGAGTATGTTGTTGGGGTTAGATTTCACCAAGTTCCCTCTCATGTATATAAGAATTCTTCTTTATTCAATAATGTCAACGTCCCTCACTAAAACACTTAAACTCGATCCCTCGGTAAATAAGCATGTCCCTAATTACCAGTTTATACAATTCCTAGCATTCTTGGTAGAAATATGTGAAGATCAAGAGGTTAAGACGACTAAGACTCATACCCTCATCCCTGAGCAATATAACCCTTGGGAGCAATATAACCTCACAAATCATGTTATTGTATAAGCAAGCAATAAGAACATATAAATTACTCTAACAATTAATGAAAAAACATATGGAATTAAGAATAAATTCAAATACACGAGAGTTTACAAGGTTACATCATTCCGCAACAACAATTAGAAATTAGTTCCCCATAGACATGGAGGAACCTATGAATAATGAAAGAAAGAAATAAGAATGGAAGACTAAGAATTGGCTAGGAGTGTATTGCATTGTTCTCTTCTGCCAGGGATGCAAATCCTAGAGCCCCAGGGTCCTTTAAATAGTGTTAGATGCGTCGCAAAGTGGTCCGAAAGAATCAAATCAGAGCAGAATCAGGGCCCGATCCACGTGAAATCACGCTCAAGCGTTGTAGGGAGCTCACCGAAGCGTGAATTGGGGTTCATGTCGAGCTTGGGTGACAGTTTTGGATGCCCAGGCTTCGAGCCTTTTTTCTTTTCTTTTCTTTTTCGTTTTTTGTTTCTTTCTCTTTTTATTTTTCTTTTTTTTTTCTTTTTTTTTTCAAAAATAATATGGAATATGTAACATCCCAAAATATGTGTATAATTCATACCAAATGGAATGCAACATATTATAATACTAGAAAGCAGTTAGGAGTAGAAAATAACTGTATAAGTATGAATTACAGTCATCCAAAATAGAGGGGAAATTAAAACGACAAGTAACCAGAGTACAAAGGTCCAAGGTTTTGCAAAATATGATAAGCTAAAAGAAATAAAACAACATGATCGCCTAAGCACTAGGTGCTGGATCTTCCTCGGTCTCTAATGCCTGCTCCAGAGGTACATCATCACCTACTGCTCACATCCAAAGGATTGGATGATCATCGCAAGGGAGGAAGCAAACACACACAACATACAAGTGCAAGGGTGAGCTAGTTTTTCAAACAAACATCATCATCGAAGTAAAGTGATCTACCTTACCAAAAGCATAGATTTACATACAAGCATACCAGTTATCATGTTCATGAGCATATATTCCATAACTTAACCAAAATCAATCGTCTCAACATGCAAAGACTCCTAGACACGTCCGGACATAGAATGAATGTAGAGTTGGGGCGGGTTGTGCACTTGTGATGGCCCTACTGCTTTGCAAAGCCATTACCGAGGGGTTCCACCGACCATACACAAGGCTAGTCCGTTACCGCGGTATAGGCCTACAGTGAAAGCGCCTACCCTAGGACCTCCCACTACTCCCACCACATGCGTCGATCTTCTCTAAGTGAGAATGAAAGACTGTTGGAGCGTTAGGGATAACCCCCCATATGGAAGCCTCTCACCATTCAGTCAATACACTAATAGATCTCACGAGAGATCATAATTTCACAACCGAAACCCACCAATCCAATTACTTGATAATTTTCTAAGTCATATAAATCATACACACCTCAATTTGCCACAAACAATTAGATAAATCAACCAACCACAAGCTCTAAGCAATCAACCGAACACTAGAAGCAGTGGCCGAACCACTGGGATTGAATTGGATGCCACTAACAGGCACCCTGGCCAGACCGAACGGTCTAGACGAGAGTTAGCTCTTCTCTGACCAAGACCCTGTAGACCGAACAGTCCTACAGGTCGAAGGCTCCTAGGCTGAGAGGAATTCAGGCAAAGAGCACCTAATGTCTTGACCGTCCCCTACAAACAAACAGAGTGTCAGGACCGAGCACTCCTGCACAGACCGAACGGCCACGAACTGTCATGGCTCAAGTGGAACACACCACCATTGACCGAGAGCACCAGACCGAACATCAAGAGAAGAAAGGACCTTCTCACTCTGACCTGCATTGCCAAACCGAACGGTCAAGAGAAGGGAGAACCTTCTCTGACCAAGGTTCCATGACCGGACGGTTTGAGAAGGAAACCTCCTTCTCTTCCCAAGGCTCCATGACCGAACAGTTAAGAGAAGGGGATCCTTCTCTGACCAAGGAGACCAGACCGTACGGTCAAGAGAAGGGAATCCTTCTCTGACCAAAAGCACACCTGCCAAAACCGAATGGTCAAGAGAAGGAATCATCCTTCTTTGACCCAGACATCCAAACCGGACGGTCAAAAGAAGGAGTCATCCTTCCCTGACCAGGCCTACAAAACCGGACGACCAAGACTCTGCAGAATTCTGCAGAATTCTGCAGAATTCAACAGAACATGCTAAGACCATTTTTAACCATTTTAACCAACTTCTAACACCTCTAATCTTCGTTTTAGACATAACTAAACTTACCTAAGTGATTCTAAACATTACTAACACGTTTCTAAGGTGATTTAAGCTTCGTTTCAACTCTAAACACTCAATTTCCCAACTTAGGGACCCAAAACCCAATCTTACCATTCTGCATCTATTTTGGTAAATTTGGTGACTCAAACAAGTCACAATACACTTAGTGAAACTGTCCCAGCAGTCCACAAGCACAGCAAACCCCATATACTCAAAATCACTACCTCACTTCCCTTAAAATGGCTTAAAAGTGGCTTTAAATGACTTGATTTTCTTCCAAACACTACCACAACAGATTTCAATCATCATTACAGTCCCAATCATGCCTAATTCAACATACCAAGGGGTTCCAAAC
>NC_028351.1:29778618-29790505 GCF_000741045.1 Vigna radiata var. radiata | reverse complement strand
AGAGAAGAAGAAAAATGAAAGATGTGCATGGACAGTGGAGAAAGAAGTCTGAACTTGGAAAAAGGAGTATTTTAATCAAAGTTCCATTTTAAAACTATGCCCAATGTCAGGCTGCCACGTGTACTCCACTAAAGGTTATTTTTCAAGATATTACAGAATAAAATCAAATCAAATAAAATAAAATAAAAAAAATAAAAAAACTAAATAATAAACTAAATATAATAAAACAAAGTGAAACAAAATAAGACGAAAATAAAAGCAAGACCTATTATTTAGTCACCCGGACGAAATTGGGTGTTGACAGTTAGCTTTAAAACCAATACCTTTTCTGTTAATAACTCTACCAGTAGACTTTAATACAACATCCAAGTTATCTCTACACTGAGTAAATTTGGCTAGCGTACTAGTCAAGTAATCTATTTGCTTTTCATGAGTAGGATATTTATCACATGCTTTTTCTACTGTAACAGTCTCAATTTTAATCTCTTTAGTAGACATTAAGGCTTCATCTAATTCTTTCTGTAACTTTTCATTATCAGTGACAAGATTATTGATTCTATATTCATAATCCTTCCTATCATAGTTAATTCGATTGACCTCTTATACTGGAGTTGCATAGCTTCAGCATGAACTTCCTTGAAAGCATCCAGTAGTAGGTCATACTTGACTTCAATCGGTTCTTGTTCAAACTCTGTGTCACTGTCATAGTCATCCAATGATGCTTCAGCCATGTAACAGATGTTAGACTCGTCTTCTTGATCATGATCTTCATTACTTGAAGAATCCAAATCACTGTTATCCCAAGCAATATAAGCTCCTTTTTGTTTCGTGCATTTCTCTTGAGGAAATCTTCTGTTGGCTTTTTGCTTTAGCTTTAGGTCTAGACAATCTGGTTTGATGTGTCCTTCATTTCCACACTCATAGAATTGTATAGTACTAGACCTGAAAGCTTTCTTGGCTTTGTTGTGACCTGCATGGTTAGTAAGTTGACTATAATTTTTCATAAGTCGACTAAATTTTCTTACCACCATGGTCATCAATTCTTTGTCGTCCATCTCTACATCTATTCATCCTATGCCTTTGAGGCTTTCTTGCTTGTTGCTTTCAGAGCAATGGACTTCTTCTCTTTAATCTCCTCGTCGTCCTTTAACCTACCAAGTTCTAACTCATGTTCTCTTAACTTGCCAAACAAGGTAGCGATATTCATGCTTGTAAGATTTTTAGACTTAGAGCTTGTAGTGACTTTGGGTTGCGAGCTTCTGTTAAGACTTTTCAAAATATTAACGTTGATCTCTTCCTTCTCAAACACTTTGCCAAGAGCCATAAGGTGATTTACAATGTGTGTGAACCTTTTTTGGACTTCATAAATTGTTTCACCAACTTTTATCTTGAAAAGTTCATACTCCCGAATCAAAGAATTCTTCCTTCCTCTCTTGATTTCATTAATGCCTTCATGTGTGACTTCCAAGACATCCCACATCTCCTTGGTAGATTTGCATTGAGATATTCTGAAAAATTCATCAACAGTTATTGCAGAGGCAATGATATTTCTGGCTTTAACATCATATTGCGCTTTCCTATTCTCTTCTTGAGACCACTCAAAAAAGTTTTTCAAAACAGTTTTTCCATCAACGTATGAGTAGGCTCAAAAGGACCATTTAAGGTTGCATCCCAAATTCCTCTATCCATGGATTCAAGAAAAAATTTCATTCTAATTTTCCAGGTATATAGTCAATTCAAGAAAAATGGAAGTCGACTAGTTTTTTAAATATCTTATGAAAACCAACTCTAGTGCCAATTGTTGGAAAACAGGTATGCTTCCAAGAGGGGGGTAAATTGGTGAGGTTTCGAAATTAGAGTCTTTGCAAAATCATTTTTCGCATAGTATAAACCTTTACAAAGTTTCTTGAATCACAAGGAATGAAAATTTCAAGTGCAGTGGAAAATACTAAGTTGGCTATGAAAGCAGTAAAGTCGACTTAATGTAAAAGAGTAGGGATAGAGAATTCAAATGCAGGCTTTTATACTGATTCGGCCTCAATGCCTACATCCAGTGTCTTTCCACAATTTGGAAGCAAATGCACTATAATGGTCAAGGTTTTTACAACAAGGCTTTTATAGAAACCTCCACGTCAAAAATATAAAACACCTCTCTAACCCTCTAACCAAAATATAAGCAATACACACAATAAAGAACTGCAGCAAGATATCCCCTCTTCTGCAATCTTTAACCCACTTTGAACAATACTTAAAGTGTCCAGATTCCCCGAGTCAACCCCATGTAATCACAACAGGAACACAATAGGAACACACAGGAACACAACAACAATCTTTACAAAGATTGATAGAAATCTTGATTGGCAGATGAGCACCACAATGTGCAGGGTATGATCACTATGGTATTCTTGATGAGTTCCTGGAGCAAATTATCAGAAATCACAATCTGTAAATCACAAATGAAAGTGTTAGAATTTCCAAAGTCTTCGTGATCAACTGAGGCACATCTATTTATAGTTATCTATAAATCAGACGCTCCTGTAGTCGACTAAGCTACTAATAGAGTCGACTGTCCTCAGATAATTATAACAGTTAAGGCAAATAGTAGCAATCAACAACTAACAAATTGATTTTTCATTTAATACAGTTGACTATCATCAATGCAATAACTAACTTTTGAAATATAGTCGTTACTATTCACAGACATACTTCCAAATGAAGTCGACTTAAAACTTGTAGTTATGCCACACAATATAAGTTCATAAAAGTGCATGTGGTTTTCTCTTCAAAAACATATGTAATGCAATCCCAGATGATGTATCAGTAATAAGCTCAGTGAGTGTGCATTCATATATCAAGATCAACAGAAAACATGTTCAATAAGATATCAACCAATAAGGAATAGAACATGTAACACATAACAAAACATGTGTTATTAATAATGTGTTGTCATCATCAAAACCCAGAGTGATTTAAGGATTGTGAGATTAAGGTTAGCTAAACCAGTGCTTCCTTTATCAACAATCTCAACAAATCTTACCAAACCTGGTGACACAAGCCTCCCATAAGGAACGAATTCAATGTAACAACCACAAAAGTTCTTTGTCAAGCAAATTTCAGGGTTAGCACTTGTCTCAGAGTAGTTCCTTTATCTTAATGCATCTACCATGTACTTGTGGCAGAAATTTTTTCTTTTAAATGGATTAATATATCATGATTATATAAAATTGTATCGTCTTGGGTTAATCAATGTATAACATCTTCTTTCCATTGCATTTTAGGTTTTGTTTCCTTTGGGTAAGTTGTCTGTGATGATTTATGGGTGTTTAGTGGCTCTTATCAAAGGGAAAAGGAGATCTTAGAGCTGATTTAGATCACTGATTTTTTAGTACATGCGAGGTATATTGGGTGTGGATAAATCTCCTAACAAATGATCCACAGTTGGTGGCAAGGTATTGCTTGGTCATTTGGTGGAAAGATCTTTGTCTTGTCTACTGCAATGTTGGTATCTCAGGTTAGAAATGCAAGCAAACTCAGTACTTAATATTATATTATATGAGTATATGAGCTTGATTTTCAGTAAATTGGTATGCTTGTGGACTATAGTAAATGTCCAATTGATTTTGTGATTTTTGTGAATGAAGAGGATCACATTAACCGAGTTATGACATTTGGATTGTTCTTAGCACGCAAGTTATCTCTTACTCATTAGGACAGTGTTTTACACCCAAGTTATAAATATTATGGTAAACACACTTTATTGTTATGATATTAATTTTACTATAACTAATTAGTTATGTGTATGTATAAGTATTTTTTTAATTAGTTTAAAAATATAAGTTACAAAATTTTATAATTAGTCAGTAGTATATTTAAAATCTTTTGAATATCTAAATATTTATTAATTATTGAAATTAAACTTTTTATAAATTAGAATCTACAAAAAGAGACATAATGTGATAAATATTAAAAATATTATAGTAATTAAGAACCCATTCATAAGAATTCAACTTAATTAGATTCGAGGGAGAGTTTTATAAAAAAGAAGGGATTTACCCATGGCTAAAATCCCTCGGTAATGACAAAACACCGTCGGTAAAGTACGTTTACCGACGACTTTTCGACGACGCAAAAACTGTCAATAATTTGCTTGTCGGAAACATTACCGACGACCTTTTGGCCTTCAGTATTACCGACGACCCGAAAGCCCTCAGTAATACCGAAGGCCAAAAGGCCGTCGGAATTTCCGAGGGGCGAAAGCCCTCGATAATGTTAGGCGAAAGTGTGTGGGTTTAGTGACAGCTTAGGGGCCGTCGGTAATTTAGCCAGTATGAAAACAATGATTGAGCAAAATTCAGAAATCAAGAAATCAATTGTAGATTTGACTCAGAGGATGGAAAAGTTAGAGGCTAAGGAGTCAATTAAACTGCCTGCACAAACAATGATCAACCCGCAAAATGTAAGTGCTATTACTTTAAGAATGGGTAAGCAAGTACGAGGCTCCGAAGGAACCCAAGAGCATGAAGATAAGGAGAATGAAGAAAAACATATCAATGAAAATGGAGAACCAAGTGAACCATCACCTGAGACCACCACTGAAAAATACAGGTCAGTATCCTCTAAGTCTTCTTCTTCTAAAAATTCTTCTTCATCTTCTTCTCCACCACCTCCATATCCCAATCGGTTGAAGCCGAGAAACAAAAACATGGAGGAATTAGACCAAGAGATCTTGAATACTTTCAAAAAGGTGGAGATCAATATTCCCTTGCTTGATGTTGTTAAGCAAATCCCTAAATACGCTAAGTTTTTAAAAGAAATTTGCACAAATAGAAGGCGTTTTAGGGATAATGAGGTTGTGAATTTGGGAAGAAATGTGTCAAGCTTGATTAAGAAGCATATTGAAATACCGCGAAAATGCAAGGATCCAGGTATGTTTTCTATTCCTTGTGTTATTGGAGATTCGAAGTTTGACAATGCCATGCTAGATTTAGGGGCTTCCATTAATGTAATGCTTTTATCAGTGTTTACTTCTCTATCTCTGGGACCTCTTAAGACTACTGGTGTGGTCATTCAACTGGCCAACCGTAGCACAGTTAACCCTGTAGGTGTGCTTGAGGATGTGCTTGTCCGAGTAGACAAGTTAATTTTTCCTGCAGATTTCTATATCTTGGACATGAAGGATGAAGAAGGAATCAATCCAACAACTATTATCTTGGGAAGACCCTTCATGATGACAACATGAACCAAGATAGATGTGCATGCAGGATCATTGACAATGGAGATAGGAGACGAGAAAATGCGCTTCAACGTGTTGGAATCTAGGAAGCATCCGATTAAAGATCATTCTTTGTTTTGTATTGACTTATCAGGTGATGCTAAACCAGTGAGACAACCTCAAGGAAGACTAAATTCTCAACTGGTGGGGGTTGTAAAGAAAAGGGACACCAAGCTGCTACAAACAGGTATTATATACAACAATTTTGGTAGCATTTGGGTGGGCCCTATACATGTGGTTCCCAAGAAAAATGGAATCACAATGGTCAAGAACGAGAAGGACAAGTTGACTCCTATTCAAGACAGAAGTGAAGCACATAATTTAGTAGTTGACCATCTTAGTAGGATTGAAAAAGGAAAAGATAACATTCCAATCCAGGATGACTTTTCTGATGAAGTCCTACTAACATTCCTTCCACCGTGAAGGAGGTAAGTCCCCTCATACTTTTTCTGTGCATTCTATATGTAAGGCATACATTGAGCAATATGCATAGTTTAAGTGTGGGGGTGTGGGGAAACAATTTGATTTGTTCCCTATTTTTCTTTTCTCTTCTTTTCTTTTCTTTAATAAATATTTGCAATGGATTTGAGAGTCTGAATCAGTAACTGGATGATCATATATAAAAAAGAGTCGTGTTGATATGAATGTATTACTTTTATGATTTGCTGATTGAGTTGAATTGAGAATTTCTTGATTAAATCCTTTGTGAAAGAAATTTGAACCATGTGTGTTTTGAGCCTAATGATAAGGATGGAACATCATGTGCCATACCTATTTTTCTTGAGTGATTTGCCCATGTTTTGATGATACTCTAATATTTAGCTTGATTCTGTGTTGTGCAACTGAGGTGAATATTCATGATTTGATATGATTGAGGCCTTTCTTGTTTTAGCTACTTGGCCAAATAAACTTACCTTAACATTAATCCATTGGAAACCCCTTTGAGCCTTAAGACTATTTTTCTTGTTTCCAATAATTGCCAAATGAAAAAAATGAAGGAAAATCATACGTTCCTCACCTTCGGAAAGAAGAAGGAGTAATGGATTGTGTTATAAGTAAGTGATGAATAAGTGTGTGGGTGAGTGTCTCACCACAAAATAAAAAAAAGGGAAGGCAAAAAGGAAGATGAAAAGTTGAAGTTTTGAAAAAAAAAGGATGAAAAAAAATAGAAAAAAAAAATCTTCCTAAACAGAGCAAAAAATAAGGTTGTTTTTGAGATAAAGTGTCATTACTCTTTCTATATCAATTTCAAAACCTCAAATTCCAAAAGAAATTTCCTACCTTGCCTTGGCCTCAATATAACCTTTAAAAAGCCCTCATGATCAATATTGTATGTTTTTTAAAAAGTATGCGAATGTTAGAGTCTTGCTAAATACCAAGGGTGTCTACTTACATGGGTATTTTGAGTGTAAACACAAGCCAAAAACACTTGAGAGATTTGGAGATGAAATAGATACATTTTGACTTGAGTGTTATCTTTCATATTTGATTTTCTTGGGAATTCAAAAAGTTTAACTCATGTGTGAAGAATAAAGTGATTTCATTTGCATGTCCATGACAAAGTGATGCTTAGATGTTTGATCTATGTCTGGTGATGTTCATTCTTTTGATCCAAATGCAAATATGGAATAAAATGGCCCAGAACAAAGTTTTGAAATTAATCAATTTTGCCCAAGAGTGCAAAAGGATAAGTTTGGGGGTGTGATGAGTTCATATTTATGCCCACATTTATGTTTTAGAATTCAAATTTTTTTATGAGATTCTTGTGCTTAAATGATTGATTTAAAGTGAATTTATGAGGATTGGATTTATTGGGTTTGAGAATTAAAGATGCTTAAAATATGATTCTTAGTTGCATAAATTATTTTGGATGTTCTAATGTTTATTTGTGCAGCTGAAATTAGAATTTTATTCATTTAAAAGCATGAAATTGAATGGTCAAAGATGGTCCAATNTGGTCGACTCAGGGCTCTTATGCAATTTTGAAAAGAAAGAGATGGCTAATGTGCAATTAGAGGAAAATTTGGACTTATGTGTAAATTTGAATAAAATAAAAAGGGTTGAAATATAATTTTGGGCAAGTTTAAATCTATTAGATATTTTTAAAGATATTTTGGAGAAAATATATCTTAAGATATTTTACTTGATATTGTTAAATAATTACCTTATTTAACTATATCAATAAATATCAAAAGATAATATTAGCCAAATCTTTTCTGATATAGGAAAGATATTATCAAATATTCTCAAAAACTGATTAAATCTGTTGAATATTTGAAAGATATTAGATATAAGATAAAAGATATAAGTCCAAGCCCAATCAAGCCTATATAAAGAGACCCAAGGGACTTCATCCATTGACGACTCCTCTCTCTTATTTCATCATGTATTCTACTCCATTCATGGAGAGCTAAGCATCTAGGGCTATTCTGCTGTAATTTCATTATGGATTCTGAGAGTAAGTGAATTAATGCAATTGTTTCTTTTGATTATTGATTAAAGTTGTTCTCTTTCTATGTCTTTCATCTCTCTATCATATTAAAAGCAAAGATTTTTGCATCATAATGTGTTTGAATCTACATGCATATTAATTATATGAGTTCCAGGGTTTCTAGGTTTAATTGAGAATCTACTTTGATTGAATTTATGAACTTTCATATGATTAAATGGNTTTTACTATCAATTGAGAATGTACTTTGGTTGGTAGTAATAATTTCAACTATAATCAATTGAGAATTTACTTTGATTGATTANCTTTTAATTTGGTTAGGAGATTTAAGAATAGATATGATTAAACACAATAAATTTGATTGAGAATGTACTTTGGTTGAATTCATTGTGAATAATCTAAAAAGGTCTTGCATTTGATGGAGAATGTACTTTGATTAACTGCATGATCGCCCTCAAATTAATTAAGAATGTACTTTAATTAATTTGAAACTTAAACAATAATCAATTGAACAATGACCTGTGAATAACCAATGATGAAGTTATTTTGGAAAAGCAGTGGAATAGCCTGTTTCTTCATAATTGTTTTTAAGTTTCCTCTTTTTTCCACAACATTCTTTAAACATTCTCACTTTTACTCGTTACTCAAAAGCATTGCATAGCATTCATAAGAGTCAGATATTCGAAAGCAATTCCGTGTTCGTTAGGAAACGACTTAGGGTTACTTTAGCCCTATCTACTTTCTTGAATACTACTAGGCAATACTGAAGTTGCCTTGAAAATTAGTATTAATTTGATACCTTCAACGACAACTTATCAGTGTCAAAACAAAGTTTTTAAAAAAGAAAACCTAACTAAATGTTTTCTAAAGTTTCTAAATATCAAAACCTATGATAATCATCAGGATCATCAGAATCATCACTATCTTCGTCTTGCATAGTTGTGGTCTGGGAAGGCTGCTGAGGTGGGCATGGCTATTAGGATGATGATGATGATGGGCCCTACAACTGAAGGAATGGGCCCTATAGTAGAAGGTGTGAGCCCTATAGTAAGAGGTGTGGGCCCGACAAAGGTGTGGTGTCGTAGAAGGGGGTGGTGGACGTGAGGAGCCAACGTCTGGTAGAGTAGTGGCACTAGAAAATGGTATCGTCGAAGGAACTCTAATAATGTACTTTGCTTTCCTAACCCTTTTTACCGTCTTGCCCTTGTCAGGGCGTGAAGGCTCCTCTCTTGACATTACTGTAATTTAAAATATATAAATAAATAGACAATTAAACGCAAAGTACATAATTGGTATTTAATAAATGATTTAATTTTAAATAATCATGAATCGTAGACATGTCAAAATACAAGCATTTAAATAATTCAATAGTCCTCATCATCCTCATTGTCATCATTGTTTGATGCGTCACTATGATCATCATAATCATCATCATCTTCATCGTCGTCTTCTTCGTCATCTTCAAGTTCTTCTTCGTTGTCTTTTTCTTCCTCTTTTTCTTCTCCTTCTTCTTCATGTTCTTGTATTTGTCCTTCTAACTCTTCAGCATCACCATCGAAGTCTTGCAATGTAGATACACCTTCAACTTCAATGGTTTCATTTCCATGTGTCATTTCATCAACTTGGAAAGGGATATCGTCTTCGACATCATTTGACTCAATCTGACCCCTAGGCTTGGTTTGTATTACAACACACCAACCACGTTTGTCAATGCTGCGAAATGTTGGATATGGGACATAATAAACTTGTCGAACATTAAAAGCTAAAATGAATGGATCAAATGATCGGTATCTTGAAGTCATCTGAATTTCTACAATATTATACCTAGGATCCACTCTTGTTCCATTCCTAGATGGATCATACCATTGACAATAAAAAAGAACTACCCTTTTTTTAGTCCTTGAAGTATTATAGTCCAGCTCATAAATTTTTTGAATAATATCATAGAAGTCATCATAGCCACCCTCAGTAAGGCCCTTAACGAACACCCCACAATTAGTTGTCTTTTTTTTTCGACCATGCATCGGTGTGGAACTTGTACCCATTTACAAAATACGTGTGCCATTCTTTGACATATCTCATGGGCCAATTTGACAATTCTCGTAGATCTTGAATTAAGGGACTTAATGGCTGGTTATGAACCTACAAAGAAGTGGTGAAGAAAAATTAAGCTACAAGTGTAACATCAATTGTTTTTAAAATTATGAAAAGGATAATCATACTTGATCTCTAAACCACTGAGGGAACTGTGAGTGTATTATAGCAGAAGAACTCCCTTCTGGAACTTGCATAGCCACAAGAAATGAGCCGTATAAAATGAACATAATTAGTGACCATGACAATTTTATGAATGACAACTTAAGAATGAGATGAGAACATACTCAAGGTACACCTTAACTTCAAGGCAATTAATTAAGACATGGACGTGAGCAGAGTTGAATTCAGCATCACTTAACCAATGAGTGAACTCTTTGCCCGCGTGACGACCCACTTGTCGAAACATTGACAAAGTTGAATGAGGTGTGGCAGATCGTGTTTCATTCCTAACATTGGTCGGCGACAACATGAAGTTGTTGAAATAATGAGAACAAAAGTACGTTGTCTCACGATGCAAGTAAGCCACACAAATTGATCCTTCCACTCTGGCTTTGTTTTTTACTGAACGTTTAGACTCTCCCATGAACCTTTCAAACGGATACATCCACCTATATTGCATTGGACCACCAAGCCATGCTTCATGTGCAAGATGAATTGGAAGATGTTCCATGGAATCAAAGAATGCAAGAGGGAATATTCTTTCCAATTTGCAAAGAATAANTGGAATATTTTCCTCCAACTTTCTCAAGGAATCTGCCTTGAGCGTCGTAGCGCACAAATCCTTGAAGAAATGACTGATTTCTATAAGTGGATTTAACACGTGCATGGGCAAACAACTAAATGCAACAGGGATTGGAGTTTCCATAAAGACATGGCAATCATGGCTCTTCAACCCTTGAATACTACCCTTATCAACATTAGCACATCGGGCCATGTTTGAATAATAGCCATCTGGCATTCTAAGGTCCTTTGTCCATCGACAAACTATTTTGGCCTCGGCTTTTGATAGGGTGTAATTTGCCTTTGGCTTTAGCAACTTGCCATTATCTTTGGGCTTCAACTTTAAGTCTCTTTGTGCACAATACAAAGGTATATCTTTGCTGGCCTTTTCATTATCTTTCGTCTTGGCACTGACATTCATGATTGTGTTGAAGATGTTGTCAAAGAAATTCTTTTCTATATGCATGACATCCAGGTTATGTCTTAGCAAGTTATCCTTCTAAAATGGAAGATCCCAAAAAATGCTTCTCTTCGCCCAGTTATGCCACTCCCCGAACCCTTCAATCCTATTGATACCACTTTCATTCACTTTTGGGAAATGTTTCACTCTTCTCCAAACTTGAGATGGATTAAGCCTAGGAGGTGGCATATCTTTTTCAAGTTTCCCTTTGCAAAAAGCCTTTTTGTTCCTCCTAAACATGTGATCAATGGGCAAGAACCTTCTATGGCAGTCAAACGAATAACTTTTCCGACCATGTGTCAATAAGAATGACTTTGTGTGTTACATGCAATGCGGATAAACTAATCGACCATTGTGCTCCAACCAGATAACATGCCATATGTTGGAAAGTCATTAATAGTCCACATCAAAGCTGCCCTCATAAGAAAATTTACTTTCTTGATACATCATACGTCCATATACCGGTCCACAACTTCTTCAAATAATCAATAAAAAACCTACACTACTAAATAGAAGCAAATAAGGTTCAAATTACAAATCCAGAAAGATAAGAAAAAGAAAAACTCTTGTTCTAATCACTATAGCATCCATCAGTAGATGTTATATCAGTTGCTCAGCCCATGTTGTCGTTTGAGTCCTCCTCATCTCCATCCTCAGCATCCTAAAAGTCATCATCATCCTTGTCCATGGTTGGAGCTTCAGCTGCTCCAACTTTACTACCATGTGCCTGTTCCTCCAGCCATGCCACATTGTTGTTGAATTCATCCATCGTCCACCGGTGTGCAGTGTTGACAAATTGGCAAGCGTACCAAATCGTACAAGTAATATAAATGGTAAGACCAAGTATCGTTTTCCCAAGAGACTCACGGCACTAAACTGTTGTGCTTTT
>NC_028351.1:29757662-29777823 GCF_000741045.1 Vigna radiata var. radiata | reverse complement strand
AGAGATACAAACCCTAAAAAGGAGAAAAGGAGAGCTGTCACCATCTCCAAATCTACCCCAAAGGGGTGAAAAGTGTGTTTCTATGCCTAAGCCATCAAAAGATACAAACCCTAAGACGTTCTGGCCTTTAAATAGGGCATAAAAATGACATAAAACAAGTCCAAGCCTAAACAGATCATAAAAAATAACATAAAACAGGTCCAGGCCCATTTGACAACCGCCCGACGCCTAATTTCACTGTCGGGCAGTTTCCCTTAAGCCGCAGAACCGCCCGGCGCCACGGTCAACTGCCCGGCGCTGGTCAACTGTACTCTAGTCAACTTTTCAGCATTCTGGTCAACTGGTTGATTGGTTGACTTTTCTGGTTGACTGGTTGACTTTTCTGCATTCTGTTTGACTTTTCAGCACTCCAACCATTTGATAACTTAACCATTCTTTCAAATCATTCGAAAAACCTTTATCATTGCCACCGGGCGGTGCGTCGACTCTTCAAATCTTCATTGTTATGCTCTTTTCTTGAGTCAACGACCTGTATCTTTAACTCCATTCTTTACTTTTCTCAAATTAGCTACAAAACAATGTAAAACAAGCATAAAATCGCTAAAAACAACTTTTGACTCTCTTCAGACTCATTTATTGAGTTTTGCTTGATTCTAAGCTCATTCCGAGTAGTAAAGGGTGTAATTTGTTCCAAATTGACATAAGAAAATAACTATTTTTCAACCTTCATCATGCAGGAGGTGTATCGTATATGCCTATGATAATCTCTGCAGTGGCCACCTGCCCTCTGTGGATGGACTAAAGTTTGGCCTTCTTCATGGACATGTACATGTCCCTCATCTCGAAGGGATCTACATGATGAGCTAGTCCATGATCCTGTGGTGCTCTCCTCCTAGGAGGTCTCTGAGGCCTTAGCTAGGCTTCTTCCTCTCCCCCAAATACTGTTTGTAGTAGGCCTCATCAATAGCCTTCCTGGGTCACTCAAATGGTGGAGTAGAATGTCCACCCTACCTAACTAGCATAGATGTGTGATCAAGGATGGATGCCCTAGAGGTGCCTTTTTACTCACAGTGGTGGCACAACTCTTGATCTCATTTGCAATGAGTTGGCCTATGTTTAAATTTAATCCCCTCAATACGCAGTAGATGAAAATAGCCCTATGAACTGTAATGTCTAAGACATGGGAGCATGGTTGGATGTTGGCATGAGAAAATGTCATTCAATACTTTACTAGTGGTGTCAGATGAGCTCTCTTGATGTGAATAGCCACACCATTCTGGTTCTTGTGAAAGTGCCCTTCAGGCACATAGAGAACGCTTTCTATGTCCTCTAAATTAGTACCCTCCTCCACATTCAGTGAGTACTGGCACTGTACACCTGTCCAGTCTATGTTCAAATATCTATTAATGGATTTGGGACCATACTAGATAAGCTTCCCTCAGACATAGCTTGTATAAGCTTCTACTGGAGGGTTGCTGATAACGGTTGAAAAAGTGTTATTTTCATACTTAAATTTGATATTAACCACACCCTTTATGACTTAGAATAAACTTGAAACCATGCATTTTGGTTAAGTTAGAGAATAAGAGAGTCAAAGTTGGTGTTTTATGCTTGGTTTTCCCTTGATTTTGTAGGTTTATTGAGTGATTTGAAAGAAGGGTTGAAGTATCAAGGAGTTGAAGTATCAAGGAGTTGAAGTGCAGAAAAGTCAACTAGAATACAGAAAAGTCAACCAGTCAACCAGAAAAGTCAACCACTAAACCAGAAAAGTCAATCAGTCAACCAGAATGCTGAAAAGTCAACCAGAGTGCCGTTTTGTGTCACAAGGAGCGTTGGGCGGTGAAACCACCGTCAGGTGGTGGACTCGGGACCAATTTTTCACTGCTTTTCACTGTTGGGAGCCATTGTGAGTGCCGGACCCACTGTCGGGCAGTGAGCCACCGCTAGGCCTGGGCTAGTTTCTGCTTCATTTTAATTAGTTATAAATAGATTTGGACGACCTAGATGGTCTATCTTTTGGCATAAAGAGGCACAAAAACACACTCTTCAACCCTCAGAGGTGGATTTTGGATGCGGGAGCTCCAATCCATTAAATCTAGGGTTTATCTTTTCATTCTTTCCATTATTTTCATCTAGTTTCACCATGACTATGGTGAACTAAACCTCCATTATTGCTGGGGACTTGATGTAATCCTTTGAAACTATCATATATTGAATTGTTGCTTTATTCATATGCTTTTATTCATTAGTTGTTAGATTTTTTCCTCCATTATATTTGCATGCTTTGTTTAAGACATTATTCAATAGCATGGGTGTTTGAGGTTTAGACTCTTTTCTGCTTGATCTTTTGTTTAATGGCTGAGAGTAATATTTTGAGCTGGACATTGTGTTTCGTGATGGGGGCTGGATAGTTTTGCAAAGGGGTTTAGGGATTCAATTTTGTTTTTGTCAAAAATTTGAAGAGAAGAGACTTAGAAGTTGGGTTGAAGGAGGTAGACTTGTGTTTGATGTGTGTGTATTGTTTTGCATTTGGAACTTGGGTTGTTTGGATGCATTCTTGGTAATTAGAAATGAAAGAAATCTGATTGTTGGTTGTAGAGAAGAAAGAAAACCATTTGGTGCATGGGAAGGGAGAGAGAATGATGCATTTAATTTTTACCACTTTTGGGCAAACATATGAGATGCTTATTTCCACCCAAGGAATGTTTCCACTTTAAGATTTGTCTCTCTTTGCAATCTGCCGAGAATGGTTTGATGATGAGAATCAATTGTGATTGTTTTTATCCCTTTTGACTTTGCTTACATGGCATCTTGGTTGAAGCATTCAAAGGATCTTTCATTTACCCCTTGGTTTGAAGCATTGTTTGCAACAACCACCTTGTAGTTCACGTTTTTTTGTGCTTTGGTGTGTACAATCACGTTTTTTCTACATGGGAAGGGAGGAAAACATGGTTTTATTGTGTGTTTAAGGTACATGCTTATTTCCTTGAAGAATGGTGCACATAGGACAAGAAGTCAACACATTTTGGTGGCTTATTGAAGGTGGAAATTGAAGTTTGACTTGTTGAAACATGACTCACGGCCAAGAGGTTTCCTTAGGCCATTTGGACTTTTAATTTATTTGTTAATTGCATATTGGGTCACTTAATTTACTAGAAGTAAAATAGGCTTGTTAATTTCTCTTGTTTTCACTTAGTTTAATTAGTATGTTGAATTGTTTTTATGTGTTTGAGTAGTGTTGAGTTTAATTATTTTTAACTATGATTGTTAATTTGTTTGTAAAAGTGTTTGATGTATAAATGTTGTCTAATTTGTTTAGTAGTTTTAATTTAATTTCTATGGTAGCTTAATTTAATTCAGTCGGTCATTAGCCATATTGCAAAGTTTCCCTGAGGTTTCTGAAGTGTGACTGTGTGGCAACTATGATCTAGTTAATATCAATTCTGAATTTGCACCTGCAATTGGGTATACGCTTAGTTGCGCAGTTGGTGTTACATCTTCGCTTACTTGATGGAACTGTATGGCATAAATCAGAGTTGATATTAACACTGTGTTTGCTTAGTCCGCAGTTATGAAGACAAATTTAACCGTCGCTTAGTCGGTTAACTCTGTTGGATTAGAGGTCTGAGTAGCAACTGTATTTTGATAATCAGTGATGGGAAACATTGTGATTAGGTTAATGACTGACTGTTTTCATTCCGTGTCGATTCCATATTTTTTACAGTACTGTTTGCGTTTCTGTCGTTAAATTTCTATATTTGCCGTAATTAAATTTTGTTTTCATTTGTGTTTCCACAAAACAATTTCAAACCCNCCCCCCCCCCCCTTCGTGTCTGACTTAATTTCTGAACCGCAAATTGGTCCTTGAAAGACGACCTAGGAGTCACTCCCTAGTCTATACTGCATTCCTAATTGCAATTTAAATTTGTGTGGGCTGCGACACACACCAGAAGGAAACGAAATTTAAGTGCTTTATGGAGATCTTCAAGAAATTAGAGATTAAAGTTCCTATGATTGAGACATGGAAACATGTGCTTCGTTCCTATGATCTTTGCAACAGTTCTTTCTCCATTAATATGACCCCAATTAGGTGAATCATGACAATGCTAAAGAATTCATTTTGCTTCCTCTCTTGTCACACATCGCCTCAAAAGATTATCTGCTCCGATCTCGAACAAGTAAGGATCATCCCATATAAATTGTTTGGCATCATGCAAAAACTTCTTCTATTGTTGCCAATTCAGTTCTTCTAGGATTACTCCTGTAGCTTTGAAATTAGCCATATCAGCAAACCATGGCCTATGTTGAATATACAAGAGTGTCTCGTCTGAGAAGGACTCCCAGATTTCTTTTTCCTTTCTTGTCACTTCTACAGAACCCAACATGACCCAAGAAACTCACGATTCCCTTCATATTTTTTGGTGGTGGAAGTTTTTCAATGACCTCCACTTTGGCTTTATCCACTTCAATCCCTCTGGTAGAAATCTTATGGCCTAAAACAATTCCCTCAATTACCATAAAATGGCATTTTTCCCGATTAAGAACAAGGTTTGTTTGGACACATCTTTTTAGCACAATATCCAGGTTTGCCAAACACTTGTGAAAAGAATCTCCAAACACTAAAGAATCATCCATGAAGACTTCTATACACTTCTCTATAAGATCTGCAAAAATGGCCTACATACACCTTTGAAACGTGGCTGGGGCATTGCATAACCCAAATGGCATTTTTCTGTAAGCAAACACACCAAATGGGCATGTGAATGTCGTCTTCTCCTAGTCTTTTGGATCTACCACAATTAGATTGTATCCAGAATACCCATCCATAAAACAGTAAAAAGCTTGACCAGCCAATCTTTCCAACATATGATCCATAAAAGGAATCGGAAAATGGTCCTTCCTAGTGGCCATATTCAACTTTCTATAGTCAATGCACGTCCGTCAACCAGTAACTGTTTTAGTAGGAATGAGCTCATTCTTCTCAATATGAATCACCATCATCCTTCCTTTCTTTGGCACAACATGTACTAGACTTACCCGTTCATTGTCATAAATTGGAAAGATAATGCCAACCTCCAAAAGCTTTAACACTTCTTTTCTAACCACCTCCTTCATTACAGGATTTAGCCTCCTTTGTGGTTGAGCCAAAGGTATATAATCATTCTCCATGATTATTCTATGCATGCAGTAGGTTAGGCTTATACCTTTACGATCAGAGATTGACCACCCAATAGCTTCTTTATTGCCTTTCAAGACTCCTACCAACCTTTCTTCTTCTTCAGGAGACAAAGATTTCAAGTGTTTTTTCCTTGACTTCCTCCTTTGTACCAATCTTATCATAACTAGCCTCTTCTATTTCCATTTCTTTTAATACCTCTAAATCCGTCAAGCACTCATGATGGAAGCTTGCCTGGGTCTAGAATCCATGAGATACAACTCCAAACAGCAAGCCCCGAAAACGCAGAGTAGTGTAGTGGAAATGGATGTAAATGATAGGAGTTTTGGTGTGTTTGTGATGGAAGGAGTGTATGGAGTATCCTCTCAGCTCAGAAGGCCTTCCCACTATGGAAGGAAGCTAAAGGAAAGGGTAGAGAAAGTAAAGAGAAGAAGTGACTTAAGAGCAATAGGGCTGGAAAATAATTTCTAAAGCATTTCACTATAGCTCAAAAGTAATTTTACAAAGGAGGAGACCCTCTTATTTATAGTTGAAGAGGGGTCTCATTTCTGATCCAAATCCTTCCTAAAATTCAAATAAATTTGCATAGGATGCGCGCCATTTCCAGCCAGCAAGATCCATGCCTCCTTCCAAGTGAGCTAAGTAACGTGGGTTACATTTTCTCGCTGGCGCTGAGCGGTATATGGTGGCGCGGAGCACTGCCTAGCTGCCTCCTTCTTTTGGCTTCCTCTCCTTGGATGGTACTCCCTCCTTTGCTCCTACTTCTTGGATGGCTTCAATCAACTTCTCCAAGATTTATTAGAACCTACAAAACAAAGTAGAACATATTAAAAGATGATCCTTCTAAGACTTAGAGAAAGAAACTCAAGAAAGCTTTAGAAAGTCCTTCTTTAACNGTAGAACATATTAAAAGATGATCCTTCTAAGACTTAGAGAAAGAAACTCAAGAAAGCTTTAGAAAGTCCTTCTTTAACTTCCCTTTCTTAGTCTTAGCTTGAGTTGCTACTTCTTTGAATGGAATGCCCTAAATGGGTTTCCATCATAACCTCGCTCTTGAAAAAAACGATTTATCCTCAAATCGGAAGGTATAAAGAAGCTCAACTTTGGTTTGTCACTTTCCTCCTGGATCAAAAACATATCTACAATAAGCATCAAATATATCTCCAATTAGTATCAATCCAAGAAAGAATTTTTTTATGGAAGTAACTTTAGAATAAGGACTTTGTTTTATAGTTTAAAGAGAATTTGAATGTCCTAATTCATAAGTCACTTTTCTTTTATCTTGAGTTTCTTGTATCTTCAAGTGTAATAATAACTCAAGATTTAAATTACCATATTTTGAAAAAGGTAGTATAATAGGAAATGTTATGACAATTTTAAGGAAGAAGTTAACAGTTAAAGATTTGAAATTGAATAGGAAAGAATTAAGGAATTGGGAACCTTCCTTTTTGGGTTCCATGATGTTTGAAGAAGTTGAATTTGCCATCAGTAGCAATTTCTCCTTTTCTCTCTTTTCTTTTTCTCTTCTATCTTCTTCTTTTCTCTCTTCTTCCTTTCTTATCTCTTCTTCTTCTTTTCTCTCTTCTTTCTTTCTTCTCTCATCTTCTTCTCTCTTCTCTTCTCTTCTCTCTTCTTCCTTTCTTCTCTCATCTTCTTCTCTCATCTTCTTCTCTCTTCTCTTCTTCTTCTCTTTTTTCTCTCAATTCCTCTTCTCTCCTTCTATTCTCTCTCTTTCTTCTCTTATCCAAGAGTTTCTCAAGTTTTTCTTTCAATTCAATTTTCCTACGAGAGAAACCATCTAGACCTTTCATAAATGTTTTTCCATCTTGAATGAGGTGTCCCACTAATTCTAGGTCTCTTTTGGCTGAAAGAGGAACACATTTTCTTCTCATGTAAGCTTTTAGTTCATACCAATCATGAATGGAGGATTTCTACCTTTCTTAACACTGTATTGTCTCTCATTCCACCACTTACTTGCATGCTCTTCTAACCTAGAGAGATATATTCTAAGAACATGAGATTCACTCTCTCTAGAAAGAAAAATGGAACCATAGGCTCTAGACTCACTTTTGTTAACAATGGATGGATGCATCTTATCAATTTCTTTTTCCCAAGCTAGATATGTTAAAGCACTAATGTTCTTACCAAAGAATGGAATATCCTTCCTAGCTTGGTTGTACCTTTCATCCTTCCTTCTTTGTTTTTGTTCACCCTCATTTTGATTTTTCATGTATTGGGCAAACAAGTCTCTTAGCTCACTCATTTCTATTTCTCTTTGTTGGAACTTTTGTTCAAATTCTTCTCTTAGTTGTGAGCCCTCACTACTAAATTTCATACTTCCTTGGACATTTGATTGACTCATTCTTGTCAAGTAGGAAAAAAATTTCACAAGGTTTTCGAAGTCTTGCACAAGTAGTGAGTGAAAAAGGTTTTCACAAACTTCCTTTGTTTTTGGTGAAAAACTTATACAAAGATTCTAAAGGTAAAAATATTCCAAGTAGCTCCCAGGAAGAAGAGGTGAGTCACAAGTGGACAAGCTTAGAAACCAAGTTCTTCCTAGCCAGAGTTTCCTTAGATTTCCTTTTACCTTAGTTTCTAAATAGAAACCTTTCAAAAAGTTTTCAAATGCTAATGGAATGCTCCTAAAAACCAAAAGAAGTCTTATCTATATGTTTTGCAATCCTATATACCACAAAGACTTAAAACAAGAAAATCAACAAAAAATTAAAGAAAGCAATAAAGATGCAAGAATGTAAATGCTAGACGGACCTAAGTGAAAGTGCAAGTGACACTTGGAGCCCCTTGACACACTTCCACACTAAGAAAACGAAATTGGACTATTACATTGTTCAATTGTGAACTTGGAATTACTTCAAGGAAATTTTCCCAAGTCACTTGGCTCAAAAACAGAAAGACACTTAAACTACAAAGGTTCTGTGATATTAAGACTCAAACAAGCTCCAATTAATGCTTAAAACTAGTGTAAGCTTCAAGCTTCAGCTACTGCCATGTAATTCTCAAATTCAGTATGTGTGTTGAATTTTTCTTGTGCTAGAAATGCTGCTGGACTGCAAATAGCAGTGGCATTTATGTGACTTTAAGCTGCTCTAAAGTCCTCCTTCTTGCTCCACTTTCAATTCCCTAACCACTTCCTAGGATGCTACCATAGTAGGATTTAAGTTTCTGCCTCTGGATGCTTCAAACAGATTGCAAAAATTGCTTCCAAATCCACTGGTAACACCACCAAAATGAATTAAATTCTGCAACAGATTTAACACACTGCAGCAAATTTTATCATGACAAGCTGCTGGAATGGGTAGTTTGGATGCCAAATAATAGGGAAATCAATGGGAACAACACACCAATAAAAGCAAGCACACAATAGGAACTTAACAAAGGCACTAGAATGGATGAATAAAGCAATAAAAATAGAAATGGCATATCACAAATGTATCCAAACAAAACTGTTTGATAAATTCCAAACTGTTTGACAACATGCCCCAAAGAATTTCAGATTTTGAGTTTTTGAATTTCAGGGCTTGTAATCTGAATTGCACGGTTTTATAAGCTTTTTAATACTTGATATTACTTCATTCAATCATTTATTTTCATTTTTAAGCATGGAACCAGTTCTTGCTGCAATTCAAAATAAAATATGTATAGAAAATACCAAACAGTTGCTGAAAAAACGTGACTACACAAGAAATAAGAACTGATTTGGTGGTTTAATACCCAAATTCGTGTCGAGGTGTTTCAAACTCTCAACCAACCGCTCAAGCAACTTTTATTGATGATTTTGAGTGTGTTTAAACTTTAAAATTACTTATAATATGTTGACAGCTCAAAATCATCACTCTACTTCCATTTTTGCCCAAAATTTGATGGTTTCAACTACAAATCTGCATATAAGGCATCTTTTGACCAAATAAACAGTGTTAGCAGCTGTAAACCATCAATTTAAACTTTTCCAAACTGTGAAACAGCAGAGAAATAGCATATTTCTAAATTTCACTAGTGCTATACCAATTTATGCAGTAAAATGCATTAAATCACCACCAAAATCAGTTTTCCATGTCAATCAAGTACTGGATAGCAAAGGAAAAGACTCTAGAAATTGGAATTTACTGAACTAAGCTAGGATTGAGATGCTTAGTGTGACCAAAAGCAAAAATACAGCAAATAATAGATGACAGCACGGTGAAAAGCTAGACAGCAAACTGGATCAAGGAATGAATTAAGGATTTTAAGCAACCAAGTTATGCATATTGCATTCCATTGCTTATTCTGGTTTGCCACACCTTAAAACACATTCAACAACATTAAACAATATTGTACCAAGCTTTAGAATCAAAGAAATCAATTAGAACAGTATTTTAAAATTAATTGTCGAACCAAAATTGCCGTATCAAATTTTCAAACAACAATAAAACCAGATTTGATGTTGGGAACTTAAGCTTGTATTGCCAAGGCTGGATCAAGTATTCATTGCCTTAATTGGTATATATACAGCTTATATAGCACTCCAAACTCAAGAAAACAACCACAGTAAACCAGCAGAACAAAAAAACCAAATATAACAGAATTAAAACTGCATCAGAATTTTGAGCACATGACTTGACATTCTAAAATGAAAATTAAAGCTGGAAGAGGTATAAGCAATGAAGTTTCACCGATTAAAATGAAAGATAAACATGATCCCACTTTGGACACACGAAATTAACACATTAAACATTGAATGAAGCACAAAAACAGAATTATAAGAACACCAAAACAGAGTGATGAAAAGCACATGACAAGAATTAGAATTAAAAACAGAATTGAATTAAGAGATGGAGAAAATGACTTAGCTATGGATGCGTGGACAACCAAAGCTCTGGATACCACTTGATGGAAGCTTTCTTGGGTTTGGAATCCGTGAGATACAACTCCAAACAGCAAGCCCGAAAAATGCAGAGTAGTGCAGCGAAAATGGATGTAAATGATAGGAGTTTTGGTGTGTTTGTGATGTAAGGAGTGTGTGGAGTATCCTCTCAACTCAAAAGGCCTTCTCACTATGGAAGGAAGCTAGAGGAAAGGGTAGAGAAAGTAAAGAGCAGAAGTGACTCAAGAGCAATAGGGCTGGAAAATAATTTCTGCAGCATTTCACTATAGCTCAAAAGTAATTTTACAAAGGAGGAGACCCTCTTATTTATAAGTGAAGAGGGGTCTCATTTGTGATCCAAATCCTTCCTAAAATTCAAATAAATTTGCATAGGATGCACGCCATTTCTAGCCAGCAAGATCGATGCCTCCTTCCAAGTCAGCCAATTCACGTGTGTCACATTTCCTCGTTGGCGCTGAGCGCTGCCTAGCTGCCTCCTTCTTTTGGCTTCCTCTCCTTGGATGGTACTCCCTCCTTTGCTCCTAATTCTTGGATGGCTTCAATCAACTTCTCCAAGCTTTATCAGAACCTACAAAACAAAGTAGAACATATTAAAAGATGATCCTTCTAAGACTTAGAGAAAGAAACTCAAGAAAGCTTTAGAAAGTCCTTCTTTAACNGTAGAACATATTAAAAGATGATCCTTCTAAGACTTAGAGAAAGAAACTCAAGAAAGCTTTAGAAAGTCCTTCTTTAACTTCCCTTTCTTAGTCTTGGCTTGAGTTGCTACTTCTTTGAATGGAATGCCCTAAATGGGTTTCCATCAACTCATGAATTAACTTCTCCTCCTTTTCATTCAAATCTTCACATTCTTCAATGACAGTTCTTTCTACTAGAGAAGCATCACGCACCTTCTTCCCTTGCATCAGACAAACTTCATCAATAATGACAACATGGAAACATGCTTTATCATCCTTAGGGTGTGACATGGCCTTGAACACATCAAAGTTCACTTCTTCATCTTGCACCCTTACTTTAAGCTTGTCATTCTCCACATCAATTAAAACTCTAGCTGTCTTCATGAATGGTCTCCCTAGAATGAGAGGCACATCTCCATTATGACAAAATCCACTGGAAATAAGAATTTGTCCACCTACACCAACACATCTTCAACCACCCCATAAGGATATTTAAGAGACCTGTCCGCCAGTTGAAGCGACATTCTAGTAAGCTTGAGTTCCTAGCCTTCAATCCTTGTGAACATAGAAAGCGGCATTAGATTAATGCTAGCTCTTAAATCAATCAAAGCTCGTTCAACTTCCAAATCTCCTATGGTACATGGAATGATGAAGCTTCCTAGATCTTGAAGCTTAGGAGACAATAACATTTTTATGATTGCACTGCAATTTCCTTATACTTCAATGGTCTCCTTCTCAATGTACTCTCTTTTCTTCGTGAGAAGCTCTTTCAAAAACTTTGCATATGAAGGCATTTGTTGTAGTGCTTCAGAAAAAGGTATGGTGATCTCCAGTTTCTTAAAGATTTCCATAAACCACTCAAGTTGTTTTTCTATCTCCTTCCTTGAATAAGTCTTTTGATAAGGAAGGGGTTTTTCAAACTCATTCTGTTTTTTTCTCTCATCTACCTCTTCTTCCTTTTTTTTCTCCCTCAATTCTTTCTTTTTCTCTCCTCTCACTTTCTTCCTCCTCTCTTTTCTTTTTCCACTCGCTCTCTTCTTCCTCACTAAATTTTCTTTCTTTTTTCTCTCAATTTTTCTCTCATCTAACAATTTACCACTTCTAGTAACAATGGTCTTACACTCTTCCCTTGGATCGCCTCTCACACCCCTTCATCTTGCTGATCAATTTCCCAATGTGCGTCTCCATTCTTGTGAACGCAACCTCCATGCTTTTGCCATAAGCTAAACTCCTCTTCATGGTTTGCTGGAAAAGTTCTTCTAGCTTCGTGTTCTTCTTAGGTGGAGTGGTTTGTTGCTGCCATTGAACTAGTGAAACTGTCTGTATTTCTTGTGGCAATAGAGAAAGTTTTTGTATTACTTCCTCCAACTGTTGAGTGATAATCTTATGCTGCTCAAGCAAGACATCTTGAGATTGTAGCTGGAAGACCTCTTTTTGATGAAGTAGATCTCCACTTTCGTTTTGCATCTCCATGTCATTAGTAGCCATGTTATCTATCAACTTATAAGCTTCCTCTAGAGTTTTGCTCTTGATGTTACCTCCAGTTGAGGCATTTAGCATAAGCTTCGTTTGAGATCCAAGACCTCCAAGGAATAAAGGGACTATTGATGCTTCATCAAAACTGTGCATGGGTGTCTTCCTTAATAAGCTTTTATATTTGTACCGTGCCTGACCTAGGGTTTCTTCCATGCCTTGCCTGAAAGAAGAAATCTCATGTTTACCTTTGTTGATTTTAGACTATGGGAAGTACTTGCTCAGAAATTTTGACACCACAGGCTCCTATTCAGTAAAGCTATCTTCAACGACAAACTTCAACCATAGCTTAGTGTTGCCTCCCAATGAGAAAGGAAACAGGCTAAGTTTAATAGCCTCATCAGGTACACCATTGATCTTCACAATGTTGCAAATCTCATTGAATGTGGTCAGATGTTCATATGGACTTTCATGAGACAGTTCATTGAATGGGTTGCTCTTCACCAATTGTATCAACGCCGGTTTCACCTCCATGTTTCCAGCATTAACCCTCAGCCTTGCAATGATATTAAAGTGATGAGGACCAACAACAGTGGTGTGATCCGCTAGAGTACGTCTACCATTGTTCTCCATCTCTTTAGTGCTCTGGTTAGATTCTTGTGGTGAGGGTTGTAAAAGTCTCTCCGGAGAAGGAAACAATTCTCTAGATTTTTGAATCCTCCTTCTCCTTCGAGATTAACTCAAGCCTTCAAGAAGAGGTTCTGAATTTTTCTTGCTCCTAGTCCGAATTGTATCCTGCATACACAAGAAAACAAAACCCTAAAAAGCAATTGCTAGAACAAAAATCAAAAAATCAAGTCAAAGTTAATCAATAATCACACAAATAGAAAAGTTAAACCATGATTCCTTGGCAACGACACCAAAAACTTGTTAAGACTCCGGCAAGTGTACCAAATCGTATCAAGTAATATAAATGGTAAGACCAAGTATCGTTTGTTGAAAAACAGGTAGGCTTCGTTTTACACCTAGAGGGGGGTGAATTGGTGAGTTTTCAAAATCAGAGTCTTTTTGAAATCTTTAAAGCAAAGTTGAAAACTTTAAGTCTTTCTTGAAATGCAAGTAATAAATTTATGTGCAGCAGAAAATCGTAGTTGACTACGTAGATGTCACAGTCGACTGAAAATAAAAGAGCAGGGATAGAGAAATCAAACACTGGCTTTTATACTGGTTCGACCAACAATGCCTACATTCAGTGCCCTTCCAACCCAGGTATAGCTATAGCTTGGTTGTAGCTATAGCTTGTGCACAAAGATGACAGATTTTTCAACTTGATGTTAAGTCCACATTCCTTCATGGAATATTAGAAGAGGAAGTTTATATACAACAACCTCCTAGATTCAGGGAGAGAAACAATGAGCAGAAGGTATATAGATTACAGAAAGCTCTGTATGGATTGCGTCAGGCACCCAGAGCCTGGAACAAGAAGATCGACTAGTCACTTACCAAACATGGCTTTCAGAAATGCAAAGTACAACATGGAGTCTATGTGAAACAATCTACAGAAGGTAATTCTTTAATTGTTTGTATATATGCTTATGATCTTCTTATAACAGGATCACGGATTGAAGATGTTAACGAGCTCAAGGAAATGCTGAAAAATGATTTTGATATGACGGACCTGGGAGAGCTTTGCTACTTTCTTGGATTGGAGTTCGTACACTCTAGGAAGGGTCTCATCATGCATCAACATAAGTATGCAAAGGAGCTGCTAGAAAGGTTCTAGATGAACCAATGCAACGCTACTCGAAGCCCTTTGGAAGTCCATGTGAAAGTGAGAAGAGACGAGACTAAAGAAGAAGTAGATGAGACGAGATTCAAGCAAATCGTGGGATCCCTGAGATATTTGTGTAATAGTCGACCTGACATGGGTTTTAGTATGGGACTGATAAGCCAGTTTATGAGCCAACCAAAGAAAAGTCACATGGATTTTGCAAAACGTATATTGAGATATATCAAAGGCACATCAGATTATGGGGTGTTATTTCCATATCGAAATCAGGAAGACTGTTTGAAGCTCACTGGATTTTGTGATTCAGATTATGGAGGAGACACTATAGAATGGAAGAGCACATCAGGATTAATTTATTTCATGAATGGAGCACAAGTCTCATGGTCATCAAAGAAGCAACCAGTTGTAGCGTTATCAAGCTGTGAGACAGAGTATGTTGCAGGGTGTTATGCAGCCTGTCGAGGGGTTTGGTTTGAAGAACTGCTACCTGAGTTGAAGGTGGTATTTGGGAAACCAATAGAGTTAAAAATGGACAACACTTCAACTATCAATCTTGCTCGAAACCCAGTGAGTCATGGCAGGAGCAAGCATATAGGAGTGAAGTTTCACTTCTTAAGAGACATTGTGAACAAAGGAAGAATTGAGTTGTGTTATTGCAAAACTTCATAGCAAAGGGCAGATCTCCTTACAAAAGCATTGACTACTGATAAGTTTGAAACTATGCAAAATAAGATTGGAATTATAGCTCTTAGAGATTTGAATTAAGGGAGAGTAATGGCTTTAGTAATTCAAATCTGTTTTGTACTTCTTTTAGTTAGTTTTCTGATAACAGTTGAAAAATAGTTATTTTCATGTTTCATTTGAGATCAAAACACACCTTTTAAGGCTTAGAATTAGCTTGAAATCATGCATTTTAATTAAGTTAGAGAATAAGAGAGTCAAAGTTGGTTTTCTTGGTTTTATGCTTGGTTTCCCTTGATTTTGTAGGTTTTTGTAATGAATTGGAAGAAAGGTTGAAGTATTAAATGGTTGGAGTGCTGAAAAGTCCACCAGAATGCAGAAAAGTCAACTAGAGTACAGAAAAACAAAGTGCTGAAAAGATCTGTAGCGCCCGAGCGGCACCTAAGCGGCACCTTATCATTAGTCCGTAGCGCCCGAGCAGCACCTGTGCGGCACCTAAGCGGCACCTGGGCGGTTTTGCGATTAGAGACAAACCGCTGGGCGATACAACTCACCGTTGGGCGGTTTTCAAATGGGGCTGGACCTTTTTCTGCGATTTTTATGATCTGTTTGGCTTGGACTTGTTTTCTGTTATTTTTATGCCCTATTTAAAGGCCAGAACGTCTTAGGGTTTGTATCTTTTGATGGCTTAGGCACAGAAACAAACTTTTAACCCCTTTGGGGCTAGATTTGGAAATGGTGGCAACTCTCTTTTACTCTTTTTAGGGTTTCTATCTCTTTCATTCCATTCTTCACCTAGTTTCTCCATGACGATGGGGAACTAATCTTATTTGTTGCTGGGGAAATATGTAACCTCTAAACTCTCTTATATTGAAATTCTTATTTATTTATATGCTTTTCGTATGCTTTGATTATCAATTGTTGGGTTTCTCATCTACGCTTAATGCTTTTATCGTTTAACTCATTCGATAAGAAAAGTAGATATATGAGAGTGGTTGGGTGAAATTTGAATCCTAGCAACAAATCCATCTCATATTATCAACATCCTCCATCCAATTTTGTGTTTAACCTCAATTGATCAAATTGCATTCATGTTTATTTTTCCGTACTTTAAATTCAAAAAACCCCAAAATATTTTGTTCTTATAGTCTTGATTGGTTAAGCAAAAGCACAACAGTTTAGTGTCGTGAGTCTCTTGGGAAAACGATACTTGGACTTACCATTTATTATTACTTGATACGATCTAGTACAATTGCCAGTTTGTTAACATTTTCTGTTTTTTCTGTTTCTGATATAAGTGTGCAAGTATATATAGACATGAAGCGCTTCTACTAATGAGATCATAGTTTAATTCATTTCATCAAATACTTTGTGTTACATTCTCTTTGCACTGTATTCATATGAATTCCAATAGTGGTATCAGAGCCCATGGTTCTATTGGAACAATCGGCATTGTTCTGAGAGTATAACGCAGTGGAATAAAACTAAGGTTAGCGGAAAGCGTGTTCGGTCACTTTTGTAAATTAAAATGGTCAGTTTTAAAATTAAATTTTCTAAGAGAAAATTTATCGAACAATTGATATGCGTAAAATGTAAAGAGTGCAGGGAATAGAAAAATCACACAAGTAATTTTTATACTGGTTCGATTCAAAAGAATCTACATCCAGTAGTTAATCACTATAAAAAGTGATTATCAGTTCCACTAAAAAAGTGTTTCTCATATTACAACAAATAGTGAATAAAAAACTGATAAATAACCTTCCTTCGACGAACGAACCGAAAGATGAACACTCTGTCAACTCGAAGAGAACCGCCCCGACTATCGACACGAAACGCGAGCTTCTCCTATTCATGAGACCAAGCAAGGGAACTTGAACTATAGCTTTTGAGAACTTCCTCTGACAAACAGTATTCTGCAAAGCTTCTGTTCAACAACGTTCCTTCTAAAATTTTCAGAAGTCCAATATATAGCTAGATACTCTGAATATCAAAGGTCAGGTCCCAGCTGCACTAATAATCGATTATTGTAAGTGATAATCGATTATTCAAGTCCATTACAGGTTTTTCAAAATATGATAATCGATTATGTGACTTGATAATCGATTACTCATGAAAGACTCTTGATAATCGATTAATGCTTAACATAATCGATTATTTCAGTACAAAATACAATTTTTACAAAATTTGAAGACTTTCCTATTACACTTATATTTTCTACAAAGTGGTTTTAAACATTTCTAATACTTTCTATAGGTAAAAATTCTTGTAGCATCATCAAAATTAATTTCTTCAATATTTACCAATGCTCCTCATTGGTAACAATCTCACCCTTTTTTATGATGATCAAAAACTCAATTTTTAAAAGCAACTTTGGCTTTCCTGCAAAACATACAAGCTGATGTTAGAATCGGCTGCAGCGGAATTGTTAGCGTCGAATAACAAACCAAGAGGGTTTTTTAATTCAAACGTATGCCTTTTAATTGTGTCTCAATTTCACTTACTGCGCAAATAATAAATATAAATAAAAGAGTAAGGTTGAGAAAAATTTGCACAGATGATTTTTATACTGGTTCGGATCTTACCAATCCTACGTCCAGTCGCTTATCTCAAACCAAGATAAACAGTCCACTATCACAAAAAAATTACAAATAATAATCACAAAGAAAAATAATTTGTAAAAGTTTAGAAACCACCTCTCTTGATACCACAAGAGACGAACCTGCACCTCCTTTGAATCTTCACAAAGGATGAGACACCTCCTCCAAATACTTCACGAAGGATGAAACACCTCCTCCGAATACTTCACGAAGGATGATCCTCTTCCAAACACCTCCTTAGACGCACCAAGGATGAACCGATTATTTCCTCTATCACCATAGCAGCACTTCACCAGCTCCACAGACAAGAGTTTCACAAGCCGAACAAGAACACACACTTCTCAACAATTTCTGAGTTCTTAAGCACAAGGGAAGAGTTCTGTTGATGGATAAAGAGAGCCTATTTATAGACTCAATCAAAAACTCTTCCATTTTACGAAACTGGCCATTTAACGCATTTAATCGATTAATATTAGTGTTAATCGATTAAAATAAGTACAATGGCTAGTTTTTCAAATCAGAAACCTCCAACGGCTAGTATTATTCGATTATTCTAAGGATTAATCGATTAATTAATCGATTAAAACTTGCTTTAATCGATTATTCCAAAGCTGATTGGGTTTTGGCTTCTGCAGCNAAGGATGAAACACCTCCTCCGAATACTTCACGAAGGATGATCCTCTTCCAAACACCTCCTTAGACGCACCAAGGATGAACCGATTATTTCCTCTATCACCATAGCAGCACTTCACCAGCTCCACAGACAAGAGTTTCACAAGCCGAACAAGAACACACACTTCTCAACAATTTCTGAGTTCTTAAGCACAAGGGAAGAGTTCTGTTGATGGATAAAGAGAGCCTATTTATAGACTCAATCAAAAACTCTTCCATTTTACGAAACTGGCCATTTAACGCATTTAATCGATTAATATTAGTGTTAATCGATTAAAATAAGTACAATGGCTAGTTTTTCAAATCAGAAACCTCCAACGGCTAGTATTATTCGATTATTCTAAGGATTAATCGATTAATTAATCGATTAAAACTTGCTTTAATCGATTATTCCAAAGCTGATTGGGTTTTGGCTTCTGCAGCAACTTTAATCGATTATATCAAGGATTAATCGATTAAAACGGGGAAGTTTTTATTCTAAACAACAAATACAAAATATAAAGGTACAAGAATCAAAACCTACTACAAATCTAAGTCCTAAACAATTAAACTACAATTATTACAAAAGCTTTTCATAACAAAAATAAGTGTTCAAAGGATCTTCATGAATCTTGATAAATCTTGACTTGATTTGGGCATCATCAAAACTTCATCTTCGTCATTTTGCTAACATTCTCCCCCTTTTTGATGATGATCAAAAACTCCTTTGAATAAAGCTTTTAGTAATAATCTGAGTAAGAACACAACTCATGAAAGACAAGGGCATTAGTGAATAACAATAAGCATTAAGATATTTTCTCCCCCTTTTTTATCATAATTAAAAAGCTGTGTTTCATGTTCTCCCCCTAAGATAATACTCCCCCTCAATAAAAGCATGTATGCATAAAATATATTTCAAATTTAGAGATTCATTCAAACATACATAATAGGAGATTTAAAGCAAATGATTTTTAGGATAAAGAACTAAAAAAATCATACTTTGAACCATACAAGATAGAAATTTTAAAGCATAAAAAAATATGGCTAAATTTTTTTAAAAAAATGCATAAAATGGATCAAATAAATAAAAATGCAATCCTAAGAGATTTCTAAAATTCCTAGATCTCTTCTAATGTTACCCCTTTAGGTATGTCTCCCAATTCGTAAAGATAAATTGTTGAGATCTTCATCTTGAGGATTGTCATTATTCTTCTCTTCTTTTGTTGTCTTCTGCAAGTCTTCATCATTACCTGCATCTGATTCAACTGACTGAAGAGGTTTTGCCTCAAGGTCCACAATTTTATCAAAGACAACATGCTTGGAATATTTTTTTTTTTAAATATGTTTAAAAAAATTTAAATGAAAAAAAAATTAATTTGTAAATTTTAAATTTTAAAATGCTTGGAATGAAATCATTTTACAACCCAAACATATTTACCACTTGGAACACCAAAATGCTTAATTTTACATTTATTTGAGGTATGACCCTTTTTCATACAATAAAAGCATGATATAAAGTTTGTGTTCCTATAAGTTGTTCCTTTTTCTACCCATGTTCTACGGGTTCTATTATTATGCTTATTTTTAATTTTATGACCATACTTATTTTTAACAACCTTATTTTCATTATTTTTACTGCATTCTCCTAAGGTTGTAGTTCTAGCAGTTTCTTAAAATTTTCGCAAGATCCACATTCATCACTACTAGTAAATTTACCATTTACAAAAAATAAAACTTTATTTTTCAAATCTTTATTTTCTTCAAAAATATTTTCAAAATTTAATTTTAAATTTTTATTTTCTTCAAGAATATTTTCAAATTCTGATTTTAAATTTTTATTTTCTTCAGAAATATTTTCAAAATTTAATTTTAAACTTTTGAAATCCTTTTTCAATTTCTTATGAGCTTTATCTAATTTTTCAGATTCTACAAGTAAAGCAGCATAAGTTTCATGCAATTCACTTTCACTATATTCACTATAATTATCAGAATCGTTAGACGTACTTACTTGGCTTCCAGCGTCGTCGTCTGCCACTAAACAAATGTTTGCCTCTTCATTAGATTCGCTCAAATCAGAAATTGTTTCATTGTCATCGTCCCATGCGATGTAGGCTTTCTTTTTCTTGAAGGATTTGTTTTATTTTACTTCTTCACTCTTCTTTTGATTTGGGCAGTCCGCTTTTAAGTGCCCCCTTTCTCCGCAACCATAACATCTATATTTTGAGGAGGATTCTT